>NC_085929.1:55669833-55988295 GCF_028885655.2 Pongo abelii | reverse complement strand
TCTCTTTCTTTCTGTCTTCTTTCTTTCTTTCTTTCTTTCTTTCTTTGTTTCTTTCTTTTTCTTTCTTTCTTTCTTTCTTTCTTTTTCTTTCTTTCTTTCTTTCTTTCTTTCGTCTTTTCTTTCTTTCTGTCCTTTCTTTCTTTCTTTCTCTTTCTTTCTTTCTTTCTCTCTCTCTTTCTTTCTTTCTTTCTTTCTTTCTTTCTTTCTTTCTTTCTTTCTTTCTTTCTTTCTTTCTTTCTTTCTTTCTTTCTTTCTTTCTTTCTCCTTCCTTCCTTCCTTCCTCCCTCCCTCTCTCTCTCTCTCTCTTTCTTTCTTTCTACAGTGCAATGGTGTGATCTCGGCTCACTGCAACCACCTCCCGAGTTCATGTGATTCTCTGGGCAGCCTCCCGAGTAGCTGGGATAACAGGCACACGCCACCACACCCAGCTAATTTTTGTATCTTTAGTAGAGACAGGGTTTCACCATGTTGGCCAGGCTGGTCTCGAACTCCTGATCTCAGGAGATCTGCCTACCTCGGCCTTGCAAATTGCTGGGATTATAGGCCTGAGCCACTGCGCCCAGCCTACCAGCATTTCCACCAGCAAACTTCTTTGATGTGTTCTATTGCTGCTGACACTTTCTCTTTTCATTTTCTAAGCCCGTTCCCTTCCTTTGTTTTCTGTACTTTCTCATAAGCTTGCTTTGCTTCTGTGTCTCCAGTGCTCCAAGTAGCTTTTCATCAAAACTGAGAGTCGTGCTCGGTACCGGGAGAAGACTGTCCATTCGCATTACTGCGATGACTGATATCTTTGATTCTATTATTTTCTGCATTTGTTACCCTTATTATTCATTTTACTGACTTGTTTTTGCAGGTTTGATCAAATTATTGTCTTTCTACTATAATTTTTCCAATAGTTACATTTTTACTTGAAAACTCAATTGCCATTTCTTCCCTTAGAATTTATGTTCCCTTTCAGGGGATTTTGTTATTGTTTTTGCTATTGATTGGAAGCACGTTGCTAAGTTTCACCTCTCCATTACGTCCTTGTCCCTTCGTCCCTGTGGGGTGGGACATTTACATGCTTGCGTTTCCCTCCACGACTTTCCTCCCACTAATGAGACCTTTCAGACACTTTTTTACTTCTTCCTCCCTCCCACCCTCAACCTTCTAGATGTTGCTGAGTTTGTTTAAAATATCTTCTATCTAGATCATTATTATAATTTCCATTTTGGTGAGCAATTGCATTTGTATTTATTTAGCTTATAGATCTACTCACATATAAGAAATAACATAGAAACAAAGATGTTCACTGCAGCATGACTAGTAAAAGTTAATTACTAGAAACAACTCAAATGCCCACCAACAGGGGACTGATTATATAAATTACGGTGCTTTCACGCTATTGAACTCCACACAGCTGTAAAACATAGCTAGAATGCTTTTCATACACTGCTGTATAAATGTATTTGTGTTGAATGTTAAGTAAAAAGAGCAAAGCACAGCATATTGTATATAATATGTCACTGTTGTTTTCCATTTGTGAAAAGGGGGCACCTGGCTTTATATATGCACATGACTTTGTGTGTGCTTCTGGAAAGACAGGCGAGAAATGAACTGGATTCTGTGCCTCTGTGGGGAGGAGACAGTGCTTCTTGCCCTTTCTTGAGCATTTTCTTCCGATGAGGTGAGCAGGTGGTCCCTGCTCTGAAACTTGCTTATCTGTGAATGCTGCCTTTTGTGCTGACGTGGGGTCTGGGGCTGGATTTCCGGTTCCTGGACATGGTCCCCGTCTCCCTGCGGGTGGGACTCGTTACCTTATGGCCTCTGACTTCTGCTGCGGACCATGAGAAGGGTGGCAAATGTGTGATTCTTTTGTTTTTTTTCCTTTATTGAGACAGGGTCTCACTGTTGCCCAGGCTGGCGTGGAGTGGCACAATCGCAGCTCACTGCAGCCTCGGCCTTTCAGGCTCAGGTGATCCTCCTGCTTCAACCTCCCAAGTAGCTGAAACTACGTGCACGCACCACCATACCCAGCTAATTATTGTATTTTTGCTAGAAATGGGGTCTTACTTTGTTGCTCAGGCTGGTCTGGAACTCCTGGGCTCCTGGGCTCAAGCGATCCTCCCGCCTCGGCCTCCAAAAGTGCTGGGATCACAGGCTTGAGCCACTGTGCCGGTCCATTTTTCCTTTCCGCCCGCCTTACCTGTTTTTTTTTTTCCCCCGTCCCAAAGTGTGCACTCCTCGTTATACCCGAATTATTTAGTAATTCCTGGGGGAAAGTGTAAGGCCTGCCCCACCCCAGCCCCTCAGCATCCAGGGCTGTCCTGAGGCCTTCTGTGCCTCACCCACTGTAGCTCCAAGTATCATCTTCTGTTACCGATTTGGTGGCTGCCTCTCTTCTGCCTTCTCCTTGGGGGATCCAGTGGCCGCGATGCTTGAGCTCCCTGTCTTGCATTCCACGTGCATCCTCTTCCATGCGGCTCCGGTGACTCCTGTTTTGTCGGCCTCTGCCTCCAGGTGTGCACAGCCAGGCCCGGCTCATCCTCACCTTTACACACAGAGTTTTCGTTTTGATTTGTGTTGACTTTGAAAGTCATTTCCCCTGAGAAAGTCCTTTCCAGGTGCCCCCTCACTGCGCTCAGGAGCCCTGTCTGGTTTTGTTTTCTCTTCCCACTGTGGCTTGAGTGTTTCTTTCGTGCCTCTTGTCTGGGATTTCCTCCTGCTCATTGGGTGGGTGGCAGGTCTGTTCCCTGGGGGCCTCCTCCCCTCCCCATCTTCAGCCTCAGCTTCAGATGGCACACGACCTCCCCTCCTGCCCCTTCCCTGGGGCTTCTGGGGGCCAGATGTCAAGACACAGTCCCAGGTCTGGTGTAGGCTGCACCCTTGGAAGCCACAGGGCCCTGGAGCCCTCAGCTACCTTGTGGTCTGAGGGCTGCCTCCAGACTCCCACCTCAGCCCACATTGCAGGGATGCCCAGGACCTGAGCCCCCTCTGGACCCGAAGCTCACCAGGCCCAGCAACTCCCTGCTCCCCAGAAGCCAGGGAAGACCCCAGACGGCACAGAGGCAGGTGCTCCCAGCATGCCCCCGCCCAGCCCCCTCTGCTGAGCCTGGTGTCCTGGTGGACGCAGGGCTGAGCCCTCCTCTCCCTGCTTTGCCGCTGTGTCACACCATCGTCCCCTGCTATGTGGGGCCCTGGCTGAGTCAGGGAGGGGCCAGCTCTCCCCCAGCCCAGGGGTGCCCGGAGCCAGGGTCCTCGTGGTGCTATGCAGGGAGCGCTACTCCAGGAGGGACGAAGAGGCCAGTTGGGGTCGTTCCAATTCCCGGTCCCTTCCCTGAGCTAAGAAGGCACTCGAAATGGCCCCCTTGGCCCTGGCCTCACTGCCGCTCTGCCAGGACGCGTTTTATTTTTGACCCAGAGCACAGCCCCAAGTCCCTGAACAAAAATCTTCAGTCGTGCCAAGTTGATCTTTTATTGTTGCTATTAAACATTTATTAAATGCCCTGTGCAGAGCTGGAGCCGGGGAGAGCAGTGATGCGGGATGAGCCAGGCCCAGGCAGTGCAGGCCGTGCCCGGGGCTCCTCCTCACAGGGGCTCACAGCAGCCCTGGCCTCACATCTGCAGGAGTTCGAGTCTGCCGGAGGTGGGCAGAAAGAGGGGCTTCGGGGGCCCCGAGCAGAGGGAGAGGCAAGAGTGGAGGGCGGGAGACGCTGCAGGGTCGGGGTTCTGGCTTGGCAGTGAGGATGGAAGGAGAAACCACCAGGGTCTTGGCATGTGGGGGCAGGGCCGGCCCAGCTGTGGGTGCTCTGGGGAGGCACAGGTGCACCCAGGCACACCGAAGGCTGCTGGGTCAGGGTGGGTGATGTTTTTTTAAAATATAGGCTTTTTATCTTGGAATAATTTTAGATTTACAGAAAGTTTGCAGAGTCCCCACACCCCTCAGGCAGCTTTCCTGAAGCTCACGTTTCACCTTTTACCGCTGGGCAGTTGGCAAACCTGGACAGGGATGTGGGCATCACAGGAGCGGAATTCCAGGAGTTGGGTTTCACAGGCACGTCCACTCATGCTCCATAGAGAGACTTTCAAAAAGAAAGTGAAGTTTAAAACCCCTCGATGTAGGTACAGACCCGCTGGTGCCCTGGGAGCCACCACCTGAGAGCCAGTGCCGGACATCACCCCGCCTCCCTCCTGCCTAATCCCCAGAGGGGCCGTGGGTCCTGCCGCCCCTGCTGCCTCATTCTGACCCTCCTGTGCCTCCTGCCCCTGAGGCCTCGTGGCCTTGTCCGTCTTCTTGGCCTGTGCATCTGCTAAGCCTGTGACCTCCCAAAACCTGCTCCCAATGGCACCAGGCTGCTCTGCAAAAGCTGCCCATGCCTTGCTAACTCCAGCATGGCGGCTCCTGCATTAGGAATGAAGTCCATCAGCTCCAAGGGTCACTCTTTATTGGGCGCCGTCTGTATACCAGGCAGTATCCCCAGGACTGTGCTCTGTATTTCACACAGCCCCTGTGGCAGAGCCAGGGGCTCTGCATCCTCTTATCAAGTCCCAGAGTGGTCACACAACTTGCCAGCTCACGTGGTAACAAGAGGGTCCAGCTCAGAGCCCTCTTTCTGATCGTGCCCCTTTCTCAGCCCCCACTTCCCTTTCCACTGGTGCTGAACCCTCCTCTGGACTAACAGGTCCTGATTCCTCCATCCAAGGCAGCCAGGTCCTCCCCCACCTCACCTGGGCTTGTCCAGCACCATCAACGCCTCACAGCCTCAGCTGGGCGTCACCTCCTCCAGGAAGCCTTCCCTAGGCCCATCTTTTGGGGCCCAACTCCATCTGTGCCTGAGACTCAGAGAAGCTGCTGCAGCCCTGGAGCAGGACACAGGATGCAGGGGTGGCCACGGGCCCACGACGGACCCATGGGCATGCGGCTGCAGACCCGGCCTCCTCAGCTCCTGCAGGTGGGCCCTGGGATCCCTTGAGTCCACTGCCCATGTCCATCCCAGGCCAGACCCAGGGTGGGACCCCGGCGGCAGAGGCAGCAGCAGCCACCAGGGGGCACTGTTGGCCAGCGCAGGCTAAGCTGGCAGCTTCGGAGTGGCAGGACCAGCTCCATGGGGTTCATTTACTGAGAGCGGCTGCAGCCCCCGGCCGAGGGGGCAGAGGGGCCAAGGAGTGAGGAGCTTCCAGAATCGCACTAGGCTGGGGCTCTCTGGGCTGCAAACGGTGTCAGGGGGCTGGCTGACCGGCAGGCTCACCCCCATTCTCAGGCCCTCCCCAGGTCCTGCTGTCCTCTGCAAACAAGGCCTGGAGACACCTCCCGGGCTCCTGCAGTGGGGACCTGGGTGCCGAGGGCCCTGCTGTCCGAGGGGTGGAAGACAGGAGAGCTGGACACCAGGCCTTGCTGCGACGGCTCCGCAAGCCCAGAATGGGCAGCTGCGTGACGAGGTCCCCTGCCCTGCCCTGTGCTGCTTTTTTTTTTTTTTTTGAGATGGAGTCTCACTCTTTCACCCAGACCGGACTGCAGTGCCGCTATCTCGGCTCACTGCAAGCTCCGCCTCCTGGGTTCACGCCATTCTCCTGCCTCAGCCTCCTGAGTAGCTGGGATTACACCTGTGCTGCTTTTACGGAACTGGTCTTCTTGGGGTCCCTTGGGAGCTGCGTGCAGAGGTGAGACTGGGCTGCACTGCCTGGGCCTCGGGTCATTCTGCAGCCACGACCTAGGGAGGTTGTGTGGGGTGGGCACTGTGCTGTCTGTGCCCGGGATGGGCTCACTGTTTCCACGCGGGTAGCAATGTTCCCCTCCACCACTGATGGCCTGGAGCAATGTTCCCCCCACCGAGGATGGCCTGGAGCAATGTCACCTCCACCACTGAGGGCCTGGAGCAATGCCCCCTCCACCACTGATGGCATGGAGCAACGTCCCCTCCACCACTGAGGGCCTGGAGCAACGTCCCCTCCACCATTGATGGCCTGGAGCAATGTTCCCTCCACTGAGGATGGCCTGGAGCAATGTCCCCTCCACCACTGAGGGCCTGGAGCAATGCCCCCTCCACCACTGATGGCCTGGAGCAATGTCTCCTCCAACGCTGATGGCCTGTGGCGGGGGTGGGGGTTCTGCTTTTCCTTCTGTACTAAGCAGAGTTTTCTGGTTTCCCTACAATGAATCTGCACAGTGCGGTGATTGGGTTGAAGTGCTGCCTGTGGCCGGGAGGCAGGGCGGGGCTCTGGGGTCCCCTCTCCTAGCTCTGCCCCTCCAGCCTGTGCTTTGCTGGGAGCTCCACCCTGCTGGGCCTCGTTTCCCCCAACACTGTCGACTTTTCCTTGGGTGTCTTGGTTTCATGCTCTCTCGCATAGCCCTTCTTCCACCCAAGCTGCATCTCCCACGGCCCCTAGCTGGTGTTGTCCCCATCCCTCTGGGTCCTAACCCCTGCCCCCGAGATGGGTGGATTGGCAGAGCCCAGCGTCCCTCCACCCTCCTATGGCATGGCCAGGTTGGGATCTCTCCCTGTCCCTGTCCAGGCCTGCGTTCCCTCAACCCACTTCACCTAGGGCTGCAACAGCGATGCTCAGGCCCAGCCCCGGCCCCTGTCCTGTCCACACAGCACAGTGACCTCTGTGCCACACCCTGTGTACCCCAGGGTGCACCGCATCCCCACCCTCCACAGACAGCCATCCACAGCCTGGCACAAAGCTGTGGGAGGACACTCGCCATGGCAGCGTTGACCCTTCTTGGGGCCAGCCTGGGTCTGGCGGGCAGGAGGACACATGGGCTGCAGGGAGAGGCCACTGCCTCTCCCTTGGGTGTCTGGGACCATGTGTGCCTGTGTGCACCTGTGTGCATGCCTGTGTGCGTGCCTGTGTGTGTGACTGTGATCACCTGTGTGCATGCCTGTGTGCACCTGTGTGCGTGCCTGTGTGTGACTGTGTGCGTGACTGTGTGCATGACTGTGCACCTGTGTGCGTGACTGTGTGCACCTGTGCGCATGCCTTTGTTAGTGCCTGTGTGCACCTGTGTGCGTGACTGTGTGCACCTGTGTACATGCCTGTGTGCACCTCTGTGCACCTGTGTGCATGCCAGTGTGCGTGACTGTGTGCACCTGTGTGCGTGCCTGTGTGCCTGTGTGCGTGCCTGTGTGCACCGGTGTGCATGCCTGTATGCGTGACTGTGTGCACCTGTGTACGTGCCTGTGTGCACCTGTGTGTGTGACTGTGTGTGTGACTGTGTGCATGACTATGTGCACCTGTGTGCGTGACTGTGTGCACCTGTGTGCGTGCCTTTGTTAGTGCCTGTGTGCACCTGTGTGCGTGCCTGTGTGCACCTGTGTGTGCCTGTATGCGTGACTGTGTGCACCTGTGTGCACCTGTGTACATGCCTGTGTGCACCTGTGTACATGCCTGTGTGCACCTGTGTGCATGCCAGTGTGCGTGACTGTGTGCGTGACTGTGTGCACCTGTGTGCGTGCTTGTGTGCATGACTGTGTGCACCTGTGTGTGTGCCTGTGTTCACGCCTGTGTGCACCTGTGTGCGTGCCTGTGCACATTCTCCTCTCCTTCCTGGTGGATTCCAGGCCTCATGAAGCTGCACCCATGCCTCTGCCCTGGGCCCCTCTTCCCATCTCCTCCCTCTCTGCCCCAGGTCCTGGCACACAACTCAGGTCTCTGCAGCAGATCCTGGAGCAGGGGAACAGCTGCTCCCCACGGTGCTCCATTTACTGGAGAGCCTGAGGTGAGGGCTGAGCCCTCCCCTTCCTCACTGCCGCCTCCCGGCACCGCCACCCACACTCACCCCACCTCCCACGGACCCTGTCTCCTGCCCACTTCAGTCCAGCAGCTTCTTCTGCTGCATTTTTCAGTGAAGCCGTCGCATCTAGCCTGGCTGGACCCTCAGACTTCCATTTCTCCCAAAGCTGGAGGTAATTAATTGCTTGTTCCACCCAGCCTGACTCTTCCCTAATTGCCTGGAGGAGTGATGAGCTTCCCAGGGGACTTCTGTGCCTCTGGGAGGCCGTCCCCAGGGTGGGGGGCTCAGTCATCTCATTCCCTTCACGTCCAGACCGGCCGTGGACAGACAGCACCTAATGAGGCCGCCACCCTGCAGCCCCCAGGCCCAGCAAGCCCCGCCTGCCCATCTCCACCATCCTCCAGGAGAGAGCAAACGGCCTCCAATCTGCAGACAGTCACTCTTCATTCACTGCGTTTCCCTCCAGAAATAAACCTCTCAGATGTGCGGGGATCACGAATCCCAGCCCGTTCTGCCTTCCAAGCTGGGCTTCCTTTCCTGGGGTTTTAGAATTACGTGTTTCGCATGAGCTGGTCTGTGGCAGCTTTTACCACTGTCTGTGGGGGCAAAGTGCTCCCTGCTTCACGGTCCTTACAGTAAACACGCGTGGGTCTCCCGTGTGTCGGACAGTAAACACGCTTGGGTCTCCCATGTGCCTGACGGTAAAGAAGTGTGGGTTTCCCATGCGCCGGACAGTAAACACACGTGGGTCTCCCATGTGCCTGACAGTAAAGATGCGTGGGCCTCCTGTGTGCCGGACGGTAAACAGGCCCCGTGTGTGTCTCCCATGTGCCGGACAGTAAACACGCGTGGGTCTCCCTGTGCCAGACAGTAAACACGCGTGGGTCTCCCATGTGCCGGACAGTAAACACGCGTGGGTCTCTCGTGTGCCGGACAGTAAACACGCGTGGGTATCCTGTGTGCCGGAAGGTAAACACGCGTGGGTCTCCCGTGTGCCGGATGGTAAACACGCGTAGGTCTCTCGTGTGCCGGATGGTAAACACGCGTGGGTCTCTCATGTGCCGGACAGTAAACACGCGTGGGTCTCCCGTGTGCCTGATAGTAAACATGCGTGGGTCTCCCGTGTGCTGGACGGTAAACATGCATGGATCTCCTGTGTGCCGGACAGATGCTTCCGTGCTTCCTGGTTTTATTCTCAAAACAACCACCTCAGGAGAAAGGCATTATCTTCACTTTGCAGGTGACAAGCAGGAGCCCAGGGAAGGCAGATGGTTTCCCAGGAAAGAGGAAGACGAAAGACCCAGCCCAGGGTCTCTGAATCTGAGGCCTTGGAGCTGCCCGCTCCTCCCGGCTGAGGAGACGGACTTCTGAAGACCCTGGAGGGCGTTCGTGCGCTTCCAGCCAAAGCTAGGAAAGGCCCAGCTCAGCCCCCGCCACGAGGACGAGCCTGCAGACTCCAGCCCCAAACCTCCCCCTGCCCTTGCAGTGCTGCAGCCTGGGGCAGCCGTGACGACGGGGCGCTTTCTGGGTCTCAGCACCAGCCACCTCCTGGGCAGGGGCTGTCTCCCCACAGTGGGGCAGAGGCCGCCCTCTGCAAGGTACACCCGGTCCAGGGGTTCCCGGAGCCCTCCTGCTCGCTGCTAAGGCAAAGCTGCAGGTGCCGCCCCCTCCTCCCGAGGTGACCCCGCACTGGTGTCCTGAGCTGAAGTCTTTCCCACCTCCGGGCCTTGTCACTGGGATCTCTGTCTGCAACGCCTGCCGGCCCCGCCACTGGGAGAATTCATGTTTATTTTGCCCACACCCACGTGTCCCTTGTATGATGTGGGCTCTCACGGAAGCCCGTGGAGATGCTGGGGGTCCAGTCTGAGCCTCAAGGGCCTTTTCGCTTCCCCAGCGACGCCTGCCTGGCCTGTCCCTTTCCGTGGACATTAGGCGGCCCCATGGGGAGGACCCGTTGGTCGACCTGGTCAGGCCAGTCGCAGTGTGGCTGGCGACGACGGTGGAGGAGGCTCCTGGAGTCATGCCATCCGGGGAGACCCTGCCACGGCCCCCTCATGGGACAGTGGCCTGGACCCACAGGCACAATTGGGGAGTATCCTGAGAAGCGGGAGAGTTTGGAAGCACATGTGTGAACAGAAGCAGCTTCGGGAAGAGCCTGCCTGCGGCCTCCCCGAGGGGATCTGCGCTCCCTTTGCAGACCTGGGCAGGTCTGAGTCTGGGTGGGCGTTTGGGTACCAGGCTGGCCACATCACACCTGAACTGGGGGTTTGAGCGTATCACACACAGGGCTCTGGGCCCCTCTCTGCCTCAATCAGAGCTACCCCACTTTTTCTTTCGCACCCCAGGATTGTCACAGGGACTTTGAGGAGAGGGTCCCAAAAGGTGAAGAAGGAGAAACCAGGGTTCAGTCAATGCATCCCACGGGTCGACGGAACCAGGGGATACAGGCGAGCCCCACAGCAGGCAAAGCAAGACCGCAGGCCCGGGCCCTCTCTCCTGGCCCACGCTGCCCGCCCTGCCCACCCCAGCCCCCTCAGTCATCTGGGAGTCACCCCTTGGGCTGTAGGTGGGGGGATGGGCCAGCCTTCTGGGGTTTCTGTGGTCACGGTGGACACCAACCATTGCCCTCTTCTGTGAGGTCACCGTCACTGTGATATTCAGGGAGGGATTTTTCCGAATCTTTTCCTCTTCCGTGGGCTCTGCACAAGCCTTGTGTGATCGCCTCCACGAGGGCTCCTCTGGTGCAGGTTCTCACAACAAGATGCAAAGAAACTCCTGTTTTGGGAAGAGGTGTCTTCCTGTGTGGGTTTATCAGTGTGATGCAGTCAGGTCACTGCCCTATTGACAACATACACACACAGTTAACACACACACAGCACACACACAGCATACATCCACACACAGCACACACACATGCACACACACAGCACACACACATGCACACATGCACACAGCACACACACATGCACACATGCACACACACAGCTAGCACACACAATGAGCACCCACATCCACACAGAGAACACCTGACACACACACACACACACACACACACTCATGCACACGGGGTATTTTGATTTCTGTTCTGGTGGACACAGGGGCTTTCCTGGACGAACCCGTCTGCTCCATCACTTGCCCGCTGTGGTCTCCAGCCTGCTCCGGTCACAAGGCTTGGCTCCTTCTAGCCCTTCTCTCGGGGGCTGTGTGACCTCAGCAGAGCCCTCTGCCCCCTCCAGAGGCTTGGGGGTGTGTACGGCACCCACAGATGGATGGCTTGGCCCTTGGCTGAGAGGAGCCACAAAGTGTGGTGCCCTCCTGCCGCCTCCCATGTTTCCTCTTTGAGAAAATCCTGGAGGTTGGAGGAGGTGTGTGGAAGGCTGGGGTTGGCCTTCACTCCGGATGCTCTTTGCCTTGCCTGGGTAGGAATGAGACTTCATTTCATCCGGTGGTGAGCTCAGAAGCCCCACCTTGCCCCCTCTGGGACTCTTTGATGTTGCAGTAAATGGCCACACAGCTGTGTGCTTCAGATGAAAGCGCCCTGCTGGAGGGGAGTCAATGGCCCGCGGTGCTTCCCACACCCGGGGGAGCCTCCTCCGACTGACGGGCACCTCACTTCAAACACCTCTCAATCGTGGGGTGGGCCCCACAGCCAGATGACAAATCCTACTGGCATCTCATTGGACAATTAATTTGTCTCAGAAGAAACTTCTGCATCCCACTCCGCCCGGGGTCAGGGGTGTTCCAGAAGGGTCTGCCTGCCTGAAGGACCATGAGGCCTTAGGGACTGGGCATCCCCGCTGCACCTGCCTCCTCCCCTCCTCCATCAGAGTTGCCCGCTCCACTCCTGTGCTGCCCTGTAAGGTGCTGCAGAAATCCCTGCTCAAAATTCCACTGTCCCTGGAGGAAGCTGGGCCTTCAGTCATTATCAGTCCACAGCTCATGTGCTGGGAAGAAACACGTGGACAATGGTAGCTGGGCATGGTGCTTGCAGCAGGATGTGGGTTGATGGTCTCCGGGAGGCATCTGGGGAGGGGAGGGTGGGGAGGGAGTGCCCCAGGCTGGGATCTGGAGTTGATGGCTGTGCTGTGCTGATGCCCCAGGCCCAGGGCCATGGAGTCCCGACACAAACCCAAGAGAGGGGTGAGCTCCGGAGGGCACCCTGTGGGGACTGGCCAGGCAGAACTCCAGAGGCCACCTCCTAGGCAGAGGGTCATGAGTGTCCTTAGCATTTCCTTCCTTTCAGCCACACATTTTTCTGCTGGAAATTGTGATGGAGAACAAGAGCTTGGAGCTTGGAGCAAGCTCCTGGCTCAAATAGCACCAGGTGGCCTGGCAGCCTTGTCCCCCATTGCAGGGCTCCCGGCTCAGACAGCACCAGGCGGCCTGGCAGCCTCGTTCCCTCATCTTGCTCTACACGGATGTGGAAAGTTCTGGGATGGGATCCTGCTTCTCCCAAGGATGCCAACTCAAGGGTCCCCCTGAGAAGCTGTGCTGGGCACCCTGCTTGGCCCTGGTCAGGAGGAGCTCGACCCTGAACCCTGTACTTTAGATCCCTCAGGGCTGAGCTGTCCTGACTTCACCGCCCAGGCCCAGAGAAGCCTCCCTCTACCTCCTGCAGAGGCCTCAGAATGCCCTGGAGGCCTGCGTGAGGAGCTGTGGGTGGTGGAGAAGCTGCTGCGGGTGATGGAGAAGCTGCTGCTGGTGGTGGAGAAGCTGCTGCAGGTGGTGGAGAAGCTGCTGTGGGTGATGGAGAAGCTGCTGCTGGTGGTGGAGAAGCTGCTGTGGGTGGTGGAGAAGCTGCTGTGGGTGGTGGAGAAGCTGCTGTGGGTGATGGAGAAGCTGCTGCAGTGGGTTCTGCAAGGCAGCCTGGAACTGGGAATGAGTGGTTAGGGCATCAGAAGGACTAAAACCAGCTGTGGAAACAGAACTAATGGAATTGAACGGAACCAGACCTAGACACGACACTGAGGTGAGTGAGGCGAATGTGGATTTATGGAGCTGCACTGGGTCAGCGAGCACTGCCTGAGGGGCCAGCGGAGAGCCCTCCTGCCCCAGATGTGTCCCCAAGATGGTGAATTCTGTGAATTCTCCATCACTGTGACTGAGTCACACGGTGCCCAGGTGACCAGCAAAATATTACTTCCAGGCTTGCCTGTGGAGTGGACTGGGTGAAGCCAACACCTTCCCCAGTGAGCGGCACAGACGTGGGGGCTGGGTGGGTTCCCACTCCGTCTACCTCTCAGCTGGGCCATCTGTCTTCTCCTGCCTTCATGTTTCTGGTGCTCAGGCCTTCAGAGTTGGACTGGAATCCACACCATTGACCCTGGCTCTCAGGCCTCTGAAGGACACCCCCAGCTCTCCTGGGTCTCCAGCTCGCAGACGGCAGAAGATGGAACTTCTCCGGCTCCCTGACTTGTAAACGGCTTCCTCATCACGTCATTCTCTGTGCATTGCTCTTGGTTCTGTTTCTCCAGAGAACCTTGACTGCCCCCCGCACCCCCCACCCGCCCACAAAACAGGACCCATCTCTTCTCTGCTTCCAGCATTTCCTCACTGCATCCGCCTCTCTTCAAGAAATGCTCCCAACGCCTGCCTCCTCACGGCCATCCTTCCCTCTCCCCAGACACCCTCTGACCTTCCTCACGGCAGGCTCCGCCTCTTCCGGGAGCCCCAGTGTCTGTGCAGCCGTGTACTTAGCCCAGAATGCTGGCCCAACACACCCACCATGGGGAGCCCCCCAGACCTGCATAGGGTCCCGCCTGGCTCTGCAGCCCCCTCGTTCTTCCAGGCTCTGAACTCGAATGTCTGTTGAGTCCCGTTCATCTACAGGCAGCACACAGGCGTTGCCACCAGGGTGAGTGCACGGTCACTCCCCATCCACAGCCTGGCATGGGGCTGGGGCATCTCAGAACCAGGAGCCCCTAGTCGGGGCCTGGACACAGCCTTTATGGGTAGCCTTAGGGAGAATATGGACTTTCACTCTTGCGAAGTCATGTGTTGAGAAAACAGTTCACGTCGTGAAGCTAGAAGTGGCTCCTTGGAAGCCCATCTGGGGAGCCTGGTGTCTTCGGCGTTCTGGGATTGGGTTGGTTTCTTGGCCTCTGCAGCTCCCAGGCTGCTTTGCCTTCTCTCCAGGGGGTGCCTGGGAGGCTCTGGGGGACCAGGGACACCTCGGTCAGCCGCTCCACCGTCACGGCTTCTGCACTTGGTTCCACACCAGGCTTGAGGATTCCTGGGCAGAAAGGAACCCAGCCTGTGAGGAGCTGCAGAGCCTCAGGCTCCCCGCCTCGCCCTCGTCACCCTTGGGGTCTCCCATACGGCCTTCAGGGGAGGGTGACAGGTCAGAAGCTCACGTTGCTCCGGAAAGGCCTGGATGAGCTGGTGTTCCGCACTCACGGTATTGGATGCCAAGCCCAGCAAGCAAGGACACCTCCCGTAATGAGAGTCCCCACCGATGCCAGGGCCAGGGAGGGAACTGGGCAGAGGGCACAGCCTAGTGCCCTGGAGGGCCGGATTAAAGCCTCTTTCCATAGGCTCTCACTCCGTCTTTAGCCCCTAACAGGGAATCTGCTGGGAGAAGCTCTCTTAGCAAAATCCCTCCTGAGTCCACGTCTCCTCTCCTAACACATAGGGCCGTGTAATTTGGAACTTCATTTATTTCAACCAATTTATGTTCCTTCTCCATCTAGTGCTGTGAAATTAACAGGAAAAAGTTACAAATTGCTGGAGGACAGAGACCTCTAACTGTGGACGCGCTGGCTTATGAGGGTTTGATAGGCTGACGATATTAAAAATAGAAAAGACAAGGCTCTAGGTGGACCAGGAGGCTTCAAAATTTAATGCGCTTCAGGCCAGACCCAGCAGTCAGAGGAGAGGACAGGGGCCGGCTGGGACCGTGAGATCCTGGCCGTCCAGCTGGAGCAGGCCACACCTGCTGGCCCCCAGGCCCTCTGGCCTGTCCTGCTGTCCATGAGAGACCCCACCCCTCCCGTCACCCCGCGTGATGCCTGGAGCCAGGACACACTCGCCTGCGTTCATCTTAGTGCCTTATGGAGTCTCCGGCATGTGCTAGGGAGATGACATTTGTGTTTTATAATTAATCAATTAATGAAATACCTGAAAAATTCATAGAAATAAGTCAGTGGAGCTGTTAAGGAAGCACTGAAATTCCTTACAAAAGACCCAAGACAGCATATTTAAGGGGACTTTGCTCTACGATGGAGGCCCTGCCCTCTGGGTGCAGAAGGACCACCAGAGCCCTGGGTATGTGGCCTTCTTCTTGGGGTCCCACACAGCCTGCGCAGTGGAGCTGTGGCTGCTAGGAGGGTGTCTGGGAGGACAGAGGCTCCCTCCACCCTGGCTGCTGTGCTGTGCAGGGCTCATCCCAGGATGGTCCAGCCAGGTTGCCTTGGTCGGCCGCTCCACCTTCAGGGCAAGCTCGTGGGTGGCTCAGGACAGGCAGCAACACAAAAGACCCTGCTGGTGCTGAGCTGAGATCCTGGTTGTCCTGCTGGAGTCACTTCTGCAGTTAAAGGTCTCAGGGGCTCCCCCAGCCACAGACATGATGCCCTCCTCCCGGCCAGGCAGCCAAGGTCCTCGCAGCGCAGCCCGCCTGCTCCCCTGTCTCTCCTCTCTGTCTTGCCTTCTTGCAGACCAGCAGCCGGAACCTCTGGATGTTCCTTGTGTGTCCGTGAAGCTGTATCTTCTTGCCTCTCCTCCATCCTTGCTTCTGTCTGGAATGTCCTCATCACCTTGCCCCTTAGCCCAGCTGGCTGGGTGCCAGGACACCTCCCGGCCGTCCCCCTGACATTCTGGGCACAGCTGCCCCGTGGTGCCATCTGCGCCGGGCAGTCACTGTTCCTCTTCAGCCTGGCCTTCTCCTGCCTCTGGCTTGGACTCCAGCTTGTGCCACCCCATCGGCTCTCCTGGGTCTCTAGCTTGCCTATTGCGGATCTGGGGACTTCTCAGCCTTCATAATTTCAGGAGCCAATTCCTTCTAATAAATCTGCTTATAGACCTAAATCTGCATCATCTATGTTTCCTATTGGCTCTGTTTCTCTGGAGAACACTGACTACTGTGCAGTGTTGTGAGCTGTTGCCTGGGCATCTAGGGAGAGATGGTGGGAGGCGGGCAGGCACCTGAGTTGGATCCCATGGGAGATGCCAGCTGGAGACATGGGGAGGGGTGCGGCTCAGTAGGAACTGGAAGAGGAGTGTGCTGGGGCTTGCTGACATCATTCAGGGAGGGAACCTGGCTGGAGGAGAATGCCCACCTGACTCCACAGCCCTAGAGCTGGGCAAGGTGGAGGCAGAGAGCCTGAGGGCTGTTCACAGAGTGCTCCTTCCCTGCCAGAAGCAGCTCGAGTGAATTGCAGGTGCCCGCAGGTGAATCTGCAGACATAGCTCCGTGCTGATTTGCACCCATCAGATTGGTGAGAGCTCAGGTTCAGGGAAGCCCAGTGACCCACCGAGGGTTCCAGGGCCCCCCGGAGCTGGCTGGCACCTGGAGCGTGTTAATGTTTGTCATGTAATTGGATTCACTTGCCAACGGTAGAGACCATGCTTAGAAATTTAGAATGCTGACGCTAGAGAGGCCCTTCCACCTGGCTGGCCCACGCGTGCCATGGGGTCCCAGCTACCTGTTCTTGGATGTGTTCAGGCCCGACTCAGGGAGCTAGCTCCTCTGTTCCACCCTTGCTCATATCCTGGGCTTCTTTCTGGTTCTTTGGAACCTGGACTTTAGCGTCTCTACCTGTTTCCACCGTGCAGCCACAGTCCCGGCCCTGCTCCCTGCCTCTCGCTTCTGTCTGCACCAAGGCCTTCCTCCCATGCACTCCCAGGGTCCACAGCTCCAAGTTTCACTTTGGGGGCAAGAGGGCTTGAGCCTGGAGCTCTGCCTTCATCGAAGTCCCATGGATTGGTTCTGTTTCCTGTGTGCTTCCCCCAGCATAGGCAAGGGTGTCCTGCCACAAAGGGAGCCAGGAACCAAGTGGACATGGAGAAGGGTGAGTGATGCTCATCCACTTGGAGCTCAGGCAAAGCCAGCCCCTGTACATTGATTCAGCCACGTTTGCCAAACGACATTGACTCTTCAAGTTCTTTTCTTTGGAAAAACATCATCATGGCTGAGAACAACTCATCCTGGGGTACATTGCCCTACCTGTTCAGACCTCGTTCACAGAGGCTGCTTTCCTGTCCCCAGAAGGAGCCCCACACAGGCATTCTGGGTCTTATATCTTGGGGACTGGATCCAAGAACTTTATGGATAGGACACCACTGAGTAACCAAGCGAGGATGCTCAGGTGGTCCCACGCCATCACCCTCACACCATATTTGTATTTTTAAACTTTTATATTAGGGTTAAAAAACATTTATGTACCATCATTAGAATGCTACATTATTCGGTGTTTGTATTTATAGTTACTTTGACCAGTGAGATTTATGCTTTCATATGTGTTCACATTGCCGTTTAGTGTATTTTTATTTCAGTTTGAAGAACTTACTTAAACACTTTGTGTAAGGCATGTTTAGTGGTGATAATCTGCTTCAGGCTTGTTTGTTTGTTTGGTCTCAGAAAGTCTTTATCTCTCCATTAAAAAAGAACTAAAAGGCAATGTTGCTGAGTATAGTTTTCCTGGTTGGCAGGGTTTTTGAATTGTTTCAGTACTTTGAATATATCATCACACTTTCTCCTGGCTTATAAAGTTTCTGCTAAGAAATTTTCTGAAGGTTTTAAGGGGATTCTCCTAATGTGAGGAATCACTTTTCTCTTACTGCCTTTAAATTCTCTCTTTGTGACAATTTGATTGTAATGAGTCCAGGTGTGTCTTCTTTGGTTTGATCCAATTTAGAAACTTTTGAGTTTCATAAATCTGGATTCCCATTTTCCTCCCAAGATTTGTGAAATTTTCAGCTAGTATTATTTAAAAAAAATTTAGCTTCTTTCTTTTTCTCTTCTCCTTTTGGAACTTCATTAATATGTGTATTGGTTTTCTTCATAAATCCCTTAGGGTTTTCTCATGCTTTTTCAATCTTTTCAAAAACCCTTTTCTCCTCTGATTGGATAATTTGAAATAACCAGTCTTTGAATGTGCAGATTCCTTCTCCTCCTCCTCCTCCTCCTCTTCTTCTTCCTCTTGCTGGATCAAATATGCTGATGAAACTCTCTATTGAATTTTTCCTTTCATTCATTTCATTAATCTCTCCTAGTTTCAACTTGACCCTCAAGGAGATGGCCATGGTGGGCCTCACTAATTCCTCTTGAAAAAAATCCAGCACAACTGTCTGGAACCCATCTCAATAAGCTATCTGTGTCCATAACCTGCCAAGGAGAGAGGGCGATTCCCAGGGATATGGTGACACCTTTGCCTGTGAAGCAGCACACAGAAGCCTGTCCTTCTCCTGTAGAACAGGCCTGAATTGGAGGACGGGACATGGCGTGGAACCTCTTGCATTGACTCTGGATTTACCACAAACTCACAAGCCCCCGGGGCCAGCATCTCCTTGATCCAGCTGTTTCCTCCAGGTTTGTCTCTAACCATCTGCTTGTCAGTCTGGGTTCCTCTGCCTCTAGGTACTCTGCACTGGGCTTCTCCTGGTATGAGTTTCCTTATGAGAAGACACGTCTCTACCACGCTGTCTTTTCTCAGCTGGCTGCTCTTTCAGATATGCCTTCAAATGGGTGACCTTTGATGGTTTCTCATGCACTCTTTTGCATGCATGGAAAGCCTCTCATCACAGCAGGCTTTTTCCCCTGGAGTGTTTTCCCCTCTCTGTGTTAGAGGAGACCACCACTCCCCAGGACTGATTTTCATCAACAGTTTTATATTCAGTCTCCACGACATGATGATTAAACCGGATTTCTGCTCCTCCTGGTGCTGTAACACAGTGGATTTTCTTTCCAGGTATCCCCCATTCCAGAGGTCTGACAGAGAAGCTGCCCTTGGCAATCCCTCTACGAGGGAAGTGGCAGAAATGGCCACGGTTGCTGTGATGGTTAATGCACAGCTGTTCATGTTGGTGTTATTGCATTAACACCTTATTCCAACACCTTTCTGCGTAGGAAGCTGGAACCAGTTTAATACATGAGACTGTGAGGACAAGGAGGCTGAGAAAAACAGAATTTTTTCAAGAGGAATTAATGAGGCCCACCATGGACATCTTCTTGAGGGTCAGGTTGAAACTAGGTGAGATGAATTCTCGGTATGTGAGTCCAGAACCCAGAGCAGACCTTGCACAGCCATCGCTGAGTGAGCTCCTAGGAGCGGAAGTGGACATCAAACTCTGTCTCTGTTGTCAACTCCAGCCACCAGGTGCTGTTTAAGCTAGCAAGACAAAGTGGTCTGGGAAGGCCCGGAGCCTGCTCCATGGCCTATAGCCCTGGATGACTTTGTGTCCAGGAGAGAAAGTGGTACTCAAAGGTCAGAACCAAGACCAGGTGATGTTGAAAGGTACGGGGATGTATCCAAGAGCTCAGGGACCATCTGTCTCTTATGTGTGCAAGCCTGGGCCACAGGTACCCTAGACAGGTAAGCACCTGGGCTGAGTAATGCAGCTGTGTGCACCTGAGGGTGTGGAGAAAGGGCCCGTGGATGCCACTTCTGAGCAAGACCCCGTAGGAGGCCGAATGCAACAGCAACATCAAAGGTGGGTCCTTCCTGGCCACCCTGGGCCCAGAGGAGGTGCAGTAAGCTTGATGGCAGTGCCAAAGTGATATGTCCACATCCTAATCCCTGGAACCAGGGAAGGTGACCTTTTTGGAAACAGGGTCTTTGCAGATGGATTAAGGTAAGAATCTTGAGATGAGATCATCCTGCATTATCCAAGTGGGCCCTAAATCCAATGACAAGTGTCCTCATTACAGACACACAGAGGAGAAGGCACCAGCACCAGGAAGAAGGCTGTGTGGGGATGGAGGCAGAGACTGGAGCGATGCAGCCACAGGCCGGGGGATGCCTGGAGTCCCCAGAAGCTGCAGGGTTGGGGGTAGTGGGCAGGGCAGGAAGGATCCTCCCCTAGAGCCTTCGGGGAAAAGAAGGCTTTACCGACAAGATTAGCCTCTGGCCCCCAGAACCATGAAAATAAATTTTACTTGTTGTGACCGCCCAGTCCGTGGTGTTTTGTTCCAGCAGCCCCAGGAAACTCACACAGGAGGGAAGGATCTTGAAAGAGAAGCGAAGATTCTGGTGGAAACTGAGCAGCTTTGCCCTCCTCCCCTGCACAGGCCAAGTGTGCAAGTTTCAGAGGCAGGGGCAGGGGATAATCCAGGCCAAAGCATGGCAGAGGAGGTGCTGGAGTGCAAAGCACTGCTCCCTCCGGGACATGCCCGGGCAGCTCTTGTCCTCTGGTCCTGTCCCTGCACCGTGCGTTGGCGCCTCTGCCTCTGTGAGCCCAAACCAGGCAATGCCAAGGTCTCCAGTCCAGCTGTGCCAAATGAACCAACAGATTCAGAGCATGTTCGGGAGCGGACGGCTCTCACTGAGGAGAGGAGTGGGCTGTGCTCACGTGCAGTGCTTTGCTTCTGGGCTGAGTAACTCCTGTTTTTGCTTCCTGCATCTCCTCATCCTCATCCCAGGAGAAGGAAGCCAGCCAAGCCTTGGGGATTTCTGCTAAGGGTAGAGTAAGGAGGGAAAAATAAGTCTATAATGAAAATAAAAGAAAGAGTAGGGAACAGCCCTGAAAAGGCAGATGGAAGAAAGGAGTCTGAGGTTCTTCCGAGCGCGGCATCTGCCTCCTGCTCCCCGACACTGCCCCTGGCTCCGTGGTGCACTCAGGGGCCCTGGGGGTCAGGGCTGGGATTCTGGGGCTTCCCAGAGATGCAGTGTCCCAAAGGGTCAGGGACCAGCTAAGCCCTGAGGCAGGGAGGCACCACCAAGAAGAGGCCCTGAGCTCCTCTGCCCCAGATAATATCAGGGAGTGAATAAGGAGGAGGAAAACTAACAGCAGGATACCTGCATGTCCAAGTTCAAGCCCGATTTTAGAAATAAACAGACCTAAAATGCAAAGGAAAACAGCCTCTGCCTGGAAGCAGAATCTTCGTTATAGGGCCAGGGAAAAGCAGGTCCGTTTAATACCAACCGGTTTTGGCAGGGCCATGCAGGAGAGAGACCACCCGCCCCTCACAGTGAGAGCTGAGCCCAGCCACAGCCGCCCACCTCCCCTCTAGTGAGCACGACGTCACTATTCCAAGGACAGCTCGCCCAGGAAGATGGAGTTCCAAATGACTTTATTCTTCATTTCAGGGACTGGCTGAAAATCCATTTATCTCAGCAATAGACTGCTCAACTGACCCTCCTCGGAGCAAGCGGCCCCATCTCAGAACCGTCGGTCGCATCTCTCAGCTGGCCTTGTCGAACAGCTGCTCATTGCTCAAAGCTCATTTGAAAGCCTCCCCCTTGGTGTCCACAAATCCTAAATTATTATGCGAACTTCTGCCCATTCCAGTTACCCCTCCCCACCAGACACACACACTCTGAAAGACGCTGCTGGGGCGGCCCCCAGCCTTTACAAACCCCCCTCCTTTGCTGAGATGTTAGGAGACTGTTCCGCTGGCACCCTCTTCATTGCAGTGTGCAATCAGCTCAGCTTTGTTAGAAAAATAGGTCACTTTCTGGGACCTTTGGTCAGCGAGCAGGCGGCAACAGTTTGATCAGAGAAACCAATTTGACTCGAAGAAAAATAGTTTGCTTGGGTGCCACCACCCAGGACGGCAAGTGTAATCCATGAGGAGGGTCACCTAGAGCTTCACACCCTTCCATGCAGCCTGACATTCAGGCTGGAGAGTGCAGTGCAGCCGCCTGCCCATCATCCGGCATCCTGAGTGGCAGAAAGTCAGGACTGAAGCCTGCTCAGGAGTGATCTGGGCCACTACAAGACTGGGGGGCCTTATTCATTTTTAATTTTTTTCAAATAAATTTTTAATTTTAAAATAGTTTGGGTTTACAGAAAAGTAAAGAAAGTACAGAGAGTTCCTATACACGGTGTCCACCATCACCATCTTCTATGACAGTGGTACGGTTGTTAGAATCAATAGACCGAGGGTGACGTGTGATCATTAACTGAAGTCCATGGTTAATGCATATGTCCTTAGTCTTCACCTGTTGTCCCTTTTCTGTCTCAGGATCCCGTCCAGGATCCCACGTGACATTTAGTCACGCCTCCTGAGGCTCTTCTTGGCCATAACAGTTTCTCAGACTTTCCTTGGTTTTGACAACCTTGACAGTTTTGATGACCTTGACAGTTTTGATGACCTTGACAGTTTGGAGGAGGACTGCTCAGGTGTTTTGCAGAACATCTCTCCATTGTGATCTGTCTGCTTTTCTAGATGGAGGTTGTGGGTTATTGGGAGGTGAAGGGCTATTTCCATTGCATCCTTTCAAGGGTAGAAGATGGCTGCTCACTGTTGGCATTGACCTTGGCCGCCTGGCTGAAGTGTCTGCCAGGCTCCTCGATGGTAAAGAGTCTCTTTCTTTGCCCTTATTTATACTCTACTCTTTGAAAGAAAATCACTAAGTGGAGCCCATGTCAAGGGGCAGGGAAATGCCCTTGAAAACACTGGGAGATGGACAGATTCCGGGTATTTAAGAAATCTCCATCCAAGCATTAGCTGAGCACAGAGCTAATCTAATATTACAATATTATTACCCTTCTTGGTTCAGAGTCTTCCAGCTTTGGTCATTGGCTGTTTTTCATTGGCTTCCATGTCCCTTTGACATACCCCAATCGTTTTGCTTCTTGAGGCTTTCTTACTTTTTGGCACCACACAGTGCTGCTGGCTCACCCTTCTCAATTTCCTGCCCCAGGTTTTGAATCTGCTGTTTTTCCAAGGAACCTTGAATCCTCCAGGGAATGGTGTTAGAAACCAAGGCCTGGGTGCTGGGGGTGCTCACGGCTACTGGGGTGCTGATGTGTTTAGTCTTTTTCAAGGGACAGAGCTTGGAAGTATGTGTGTACATACTGTGTATATGCATGTATCTGTAAATAGCTCTGCATGTAACTATATGGATCTCTAGTAAGCCCAACATGAGTTCATGCTGGTGTCACCATCCCTAACCCACGACCTCATGGGTCATTTAGCCTCATGCTGTTATTGATCTTTAACTCCCCCATCCACCACCCATCATACTCATTTGTTCTGACTCAGCAGCAGATGAAAATGGCCTCAGAACTGTTAACCCACACCCCTGTGAACAACAACGCTAACATCACTACTTTTGAATTTAAATAACAGGTCCATGATGGCAAAATGAATAAACTAATCATTTGGGATTTGGGAAGAATTTTTTTAAGGACATTCTTCTACTTGATGCTCCAAATTTGAATAGGGAAAATTGTAATTGGCACATTACAATAATTTTTCGTAGCATTTTGCATGTGACGTGTGCTCACCTCTGTGATAATGAAGGAAGCACAAAAGCCGGGTGCAGAGAAGTCCTTGGAGCATCAGGCATCCAGGGAGGCCCCAGGCTCGGCGCCTTATTCCTGGACATGTTTGCATTTTGCACTAAACCACTCTAGAGCTGTAAGGTGCTGAGTGCCGTTTTGTAAGAAAATGAAACGGATGGAAATCTGCCACAAACATCTGGGATTTCTGTTTGAAGAAATGGGGGACTCTCCCGAGCTAAAGGGAAATGGACTGTGGCCAAAATGTGTTAAATCTGATCTGATTTTGTCTTTATAAGAAGCGTACTTGGCGACCTGGTGTGCGACGGTGAAAATTACACAAGCAGGGGTTTTGCTGCGGGAAATCCAGGGTGGTAATTTCTGGGTTGTAATAAGAGGTATATTTCTCTGACAGCCCCCACTGCCTACCTGGGTTTATTTCTGACAGTGTTCAGCTCTTTAAAGAAGGAGCTGGTTGGTAAAATATACTGCAGCTCAGGCCGTTTGGTTTCTAAGCATCAGAATTCTTCCATAAAATGCCCGAGAAGAGCTCGCTAACACACACACACAAACACACATGTGCCACATGCACACACATGCATGCACATGTGCTCACGCACAACTCCTGGTAACCAAAAACTGCAGATCTCAGCCAATCTAGAGGTTTATTTTTGCCAAGGTCAAAGACATGCCCAGGAAGAAGAAATACAAGTTACAGTAGGATCTGTGGTTATGCTTTTTCCAGAGAGGGTTTTGAGAACTTCTTTTTTTTTTTCTTTTGAGATGGAGTTTTGCTCTTGCCACCCAGGCTGGAGTGCAGTGGTGCGATCTCAGCTCACTGCAACCTCCACCTACTGGGTTCCAGCGATTCTCCTGCCTCAGGCTCCAAAGTAGCTGGGACTACAGCGCCCACCACCACGCCCGGCTGATTTTTTGTATTTTTGGTAGAGACGGGGTTTCACCATGTTACCCAGGCTGGTCTCAAACTCCTGAGCTCAGGTGATCTGCCCACTTCAGCCTCCCAAAGTGCTGGGATTACAGGTGTGAGTCACAGCGCTGGGCCGGAACTTCAATATTTGAAGGGGAAAAAGTGAGCAGAAGGGAAAGGAGGAAAGGAAAAAAAGGGGTGGGGTAGACAGGCAGTGACGCAAGCAGCTACACTCCTCTGAGGCTTTGGTAAGTGCTCAGTGAATCTACTTTGCACATAAGCCCAAGTAAACAAGTGTCTGGGAACAGAAGGAAGGCAGGTTGTTTTCTTCATGACTCAGTTCCCAAGCTTCACTTTCCCTTCAGCACAGTGAATTTGGGGTCCTGAGACCCTGCTTTTTCCTTTTGTCCCCTCTCTAAGGAAAGCACGCCTGTGGACAGCAGCCACAGTGGCCGCAGCCCCTCCCTCATGCCTCGGTGTTCCTTAAGGCTCCGGAAGCTTGGCCCGGTCCCTGAGAGAAGACCAGGAATGAGTAAAGCTGATGTTTCCGTCACCGAGTCTGTTGGAGGCTGGAGTCAAAGAGAAGCTGAGGTACAGGCAGCGGTGCCACAGCTTGACACTCCTGAGCCTGTGACCCAACTTCGGGCTGTGCCGTCATTTCGGCTGCTGTGTGTTCAGATGGGTGATGTTGAGGGGCTGCACTGAGTGCCTCCTGTCAGGGCCTGGTGGTCTGTGTGGGAGGCTGCATGCTTCACCCAGTGTGTGCCTAGACATCCTCTTTCCATCTCCTCTGTTCAAAGCGACCCACAAGAGCTGCTTCTCAGACAGAATAGCCCGCTCTGGAGCCGGGTGGACGAGCCCATCCCCATTCTCGGAGCCCATCACACACACAGCACTGAGTGCTTGTATGAGATGCAGATGCTCCGACCTTCCCTAGATGCAGTGAATCGGAAATGGTGGATTAGGCCCAGTGACCTGTGCTCCAACCTGCAGGTGGTTCTCATGGACGGGGAAGTCTGAGAACCACTGGGTTGGAGACTTTGGAGACTCACGCCCCCGGCCCTCCAGGGGCTCCTGGAACAGGGAGTCAGCTGGGGGTGGGGTGGGGCCAGTGTAACTGGGTCCTGTGATAGACAAAGTGTTTGTGCCCCTACCCCCCTATTTATATATTGAAGCCCTAACTCCCAAAGCAATGGTATTAGGACCTCGGAGAGGTAATTAGGGCCAATGAGGCCATGACGGTGGCCCCCAGGGTGGGGTCAGCGCCCTTTATGGAATGGGGTGAGAGCAGCTTCTCACTCTCATGCGCCTTCTAGGAGCCAGGAAGCCGGCTCCCGCCAGACTCCGCATCTGTCTGTGCCTGGATCTTAGCCTTCCAGCCTCAGGATGTAAAGAATTAACATTTCTGATTAAACCAGCCAGTGATGCTTTACTGTAGCTCAAGCTGACAAGACAGGCCGTGAAGAGCAGTGGGCCCTGCTGGCAGTGAGGCTGCGTGGGAGAGGCTCTGGGAGCGGGTGAGCATGGAGAACCAGATTCCCAGAGCCCAGAACCTCTGAGCATCGTCCAAGGTGGGTCAGCTGTGCCTCTCCCACACCTCTTCCTGCCCCCACCTGCCCAGACCAGCCTGAATACCACCTTGGAGACCCAGGCTCCACTGGAGCAGCCAGGCAGGGCGGTCCACCCTCGGCCACAGAAGGGCCCAGAGAGGCAGCCCGAATCCACCCGTAATGATGATGCCATGCGCCCCTGGGCCCGAGCCCATCTGCTCCTGCAGAGAGAAGGAGGGCATGTGGCTGGCATTACTGGGCTCTGGAATACAGTCTGCGTCCCCTCCCGAGACCCCCTCCCCAAACCCCGACCATCCCTGGGCCGTTTGAATCTATGCCCCGCCTCTCCGCATCTCTGTCTCCTTCTGAGAACGCCCTCGCATCTCTCTCCACAGTTATTCCAAAGCCTGTTTCCTCTTATTTCCCAAAGGCCCCCTTGAAATCAACTTTCTCCACTTTCTAAATCGGTGGAGACAGAGAGAAAACGTGTTTTTCTTCCGCAATTGAATTGCCGCGCCTGCAGACGCATGCCTCAATCTCTGGTCCTGTGCATCCGGGCGGATTTCGGAGGAGCCTGCGGAGGGCAGAGGTCACAGCACCTGAGTTCGGCAGCGTGACCCTGGCACCGGGGAGGCGCCTCGTCCGCCCCTGCCCTAATATCTGCAATGTCCTGATGGAGTCTTCCGGAATCAGCGATGTCTAAGAGTTGCAGGTGGGGAATTCACCCTGCCCGGAGCTCTGGGAGAGGAAGCCCAGAGCCAGCCCTGCAGCCTGAGACAGACGATGACGGAGACGGGAAAATAGCCTCTGGATCACCCAACGGTAGCTCAGATCATTCACAACAAAAGCAAACAAACAAAAAGCAAAAGCTCCTGCGAAATGTCTACATGTCCACGTATCAGAATTGGGTCTATAAATTACGTACGGTGATTCTACGCAACCTCGAGAAAGAATGAGATAAGGAATCATCCGCAAGATGCACTGTGAAGTGAAAGAAAAATTAGCGTGTAGCCTAGCAGGGTTGTGGCAGCCATTGATGTAAAATCGCATAAGAATCTATGGCTGCCGCCTAAATGCGCCACCAACGCCGCGACTTAAAACAGTGCAAACGCATTCCCTGGCGGTTCTGTGGTCAGAGGTCCCGCGTGGGTCTCCCTGGCTGACGTCGTGTGGGCGGAACCGGGTCTTTTCCTGCACACTCCGCAGGTGCCCCCACCCCACGTCTTTCCCACGCTCTGAGCTCTGGGGGCTTCCTGAGCCCCAGAACGGTGGGTCCAGTGCTTCCACCTCACAGCACTCTGATCTCCCCTTCCGCCTCCCTCTTCCACTTAATAAAACAGAGTTTATTTTTTAGAGCAGTTGTATGTTCACGTGAAATTGAATGGAAGGCACAGGGAGTTTCTGCAGGCTCCCTGCCCACCCAGGCTCCCCCACAGGGCCGTTCCCCACTGTGTGTGCATTTGACAGGATCCCTGAGCGGATGACACTGAGCATCGTTATGGCCCGCAGGGGAGATGTGCGTTCTGTGGGCTTGGACAAAGCTGTAATGACAGGTATTCCCCATTAGACTATTGTAGAGTTTCCCGTGTCCTAAAAATCCCTTCCTCCCTCCTCATTCCTGGAAACCCCGATCTTTTTATTATCACCATAGTTTCGTGTTTTCCAGAATGTCATATGGTTGGAATCGTACAGTATGGAGCCTTTTTAGACTGGCTTGTTTCACTCAGTAATATGCATTTAAGCTCCCTCCATGTCTTTTCGGGGCCTGATAGCACAGGTTTTCAGCACTGGATGATGCGTCATTGTCTGAAGGCACCGGTTCATTTCATTCTCCTACTGAGGGGCATCCTGGTTGCTTCCGAGTTTTGGTGATTATGAATAAAGCTGCTATAAACATGCCTGTGTGGGTTTACATGTGGATACAGGTTTTCAATCCCTTTGGGTAAAGGCCAAGGAGTGTGATTGCTGGATCCGATGTTAAGAGTCTGTTGAGTTTTGTAAACCGTCTTCCAAAGCTGCTGCACCATTCTGCACTCCGACCAGCAATGAACCAGGGTTTCTCGCTCTGTGTCTGCAGCATTTGGGGTCAGCGTTTTAGATTTGGGGTGTTCTAACAGGCATGTAGTGGGGGCTCGTCGTCATTTTAATTTGTGTTTCCATCATGACACAGACTTCCATACTTCCAGCCCAGGGATGCATGTACACACAGAGTTTTCTAGAAGCAGGAATGCCTCATGATTATCTTCAAACCATAGAGTGTTCTGCTCCAGCCAGGGCTCCCATTTGATTTACCGGTGAACACACACAGCCTTTACGTTGCAGAGCTCCTCACGTTGGCTCTGGGCAGCAGGGCCCACAGGGACCTGATTTTCTCACTGCCCCTGCACCGATCGCTGAGCAGAAGTCCTCCCCGGATGGATTTGCTGCAGCTTTGATCTGGTGCCTGCTTGGTGTTTGTCCTGGGACTTATTTTCTCTCATTTAAAAGTGGAATCTTCAGGTTGGTGGGAAGATAGAGCAAGACCTGGGATGGAGGAGATGTCCACCCTGGCCTCCTCTGCCCACCAGGAGCATCTCCTCACAGCCCCGTGCCTTCCCTCCTGTTCCTGCCTCTTCCCTCCCTAGTGACCTGTGCGTTCCTCTGGGGGCCGACACTGGCTGGTTCACCTCCTCTGCCTCCCACACCCCTAGTTCAAACACAGCACAGCCTCCTGGAGAGTATCTGCCAAGTAAAAAGTCAGGTGACATTTCATCCCTGGTTTCCGCAGTGCGCCCACCCACCTCTGGAAGGCCAGCCACTGCTGGCAGGGTGTGATTCTCAATTATTTGGTCAGATCAAGCTATTAAGAAGCTGAGATTGAAGCTCCTGTTGTAATGAGCATGCCAGCTGACTCATCATGGTCAGGGCTGATGCGTGTCCTCATGACCAAGGTCACACGGGATCAGCCGGTGGCTGGGGCAGAGCCTCTGTGTCTCCTGGGGAGCCTGGCTCCAGGCACAGGGACCTGGGTGGGGAGTGATGGACCATGGGTCAGTCAGGGACTGGAAGACGCTTGCCTCTTGCTTGAGGACGAGACCAGTGAGAACCGGAGTTACAGTGAGGACAGAAAACATCCAAGCTCAGACTGGAAAATGAACTTCCCTTCTTGCTTGTTCAAGACTTCCACCTCCATCCCTGCCTGGATCCAACACAGCTGTGAAAGATGCAGCCACGGCACAATTCATTATCCCGACGTATCCGGGTTCTGCAGAGGAGCAGACCCAGGTGCACATTTATATAAAAGGGAAATAAATTCAAGGAATTTGCTTTGGTCATGGTGACGGCTGGCAGGTCCAAACCCTGCAGGGGAGGCAGGAAACCATTACGTCCAACCTACAGATGAGAAAAGCGAGGCCCAGAGAGGGTAAGTGGATTTTCTAAAATCACACAGCTAGAATTGAATGTTGGAATAACAGCCAGGGAGCTGGTATCGTGTTGGCTGTTATTTCTTCCTGTTTCTCAGACCTGTAGAAATGGGATCCTCGGGACTCAGCCCACTGCTTCTTTCTCTCCCCTTTATCGGTGCTCTTTCCTGCTATCTTGTGGCTTTGAACTCCGTGCAGACGCTGTGGCCACCCCTGAGTCTCTGCCTCCAGCCCCGAGCTCTTCAGCCTCCTCCATCCAGCTGCCTCCTGCTCGAGCTCCTTAGGGGTCTTTTGGGCATCTCACCCTTAACTCATCAGCACCCGAGAGCAGACACTGGACATTCTCTTCCCCACAAACCTCTACCACCTTTGTTCATATGCTAACTCCCTCCCTCCAGGTGTCTACAAAGCAAGGTTTCCTCTCACAGCGCATACACAGTCCATCTGCAAATCCGGAGGGCTTGACCTTCAGAATCTACCTAGATCTAAACCCTTCTCACCGTCTTTCTGGCCACCACCCTGGCCCAGCCACTGTCCTCTGTAATCAGGTTATTGTCAATGACTTTCTAAACTGTCTCTCTGCTTCCACTCCTGCTCCGCTTTTAGGGTCCTCTCTGCAGAGCTGCCTGGTAAAACCTTTCGAGTAGTTCTGACTCATCACTCCTCTTACCAGACCCTGCTTGGCTCTGAATTTCTTTCAGAGTGAAATAAGTTTCTTTACAATGAATAAGAGGCTCCTAGGTGGCCAGTTCCTTCTCTACGCTCAGCCTCATTGCCTCCTCTCACTCAATCTGTTCCATCCTTACAGTGCCCTTCCTTGTCCTTCAGACCACCAAGCCCACTCTGGCCCCCGGGCCTCAGAAGCCGCACCCCATGAGGCTTCAGTGCTCAGCTCCCTCAGGTCTAATGCACAAAGCCAGTGAACTCTGCAGTGTTTTTTAACCTGCTCTCTTCTCATGCCCCTTTCTGCAGCTCTGTGGTTGACTTGAAGATCAACAGCCTACCATCGCTGTGAGCCCAGCAGCCCAGCACTCACAGGGATGAGGAGCACAGGGCTGGGGCTCCTTCCAAGCCTCATTTGCAGAAGAGTGTCATGACTTGACCTGTCTGGCAGTTTCTGGAGGACCTCACTTGCGAGGGTGTTTTTATTTGACCTGACTCAGAACTCGCACAATACAAAAAGCCTTCTCCCTGGAGGTGTTTGTTGAAAATTACTGGAGGAAATTGTTGAACTTTGCACCTACCTGAGGTGGTGGATGAGAGTTGACACAAACATTAGGCTAACAAAATGTTTCAAGGGAAAATCTGGGGAATGAGATATCCTCTGCAGTTTGGAAAATCTCTGTCATATTCTTGGGAATCTAGAAAGCTACCTGCATGTATAGAGCTATGTGAATGCTCAGGAAAGATCTGAGAAGTTGTTCCTGATCTTCTACCCTAGATGACTTTGAGCTTATGCACACACAGGAAGTAAAGCTATGCAGAATTGTACACTTGCTGGGTGTGGCGGGCACAACCCTTATGCACACAGAATATCCCTTCCAAACAGTCTGGGAGACTGACAGATTCCAGGTGTTTAAGACATCTCCATCCAATCACTGGCTGGCCTCAGAGCTAATCAAGCAGAGTTGTTAGTGGCCAAACATGACAGAGAAGACATACTTTACAGAACTAGTTAACAAGAGTCACCAAACAAACAACAATGATGACAACAGAAGCAAAAACAAAAAGCAAGAGCAACAAACCCTGGTTTGGAATCTGATTTGGAATCTGAGGGTAGGAATCTGATTTCCAGAGCTGCCACATAATAGTACTTAAAATGTTCAGTTTTCAACAAAACATCAGTGGCATATAAAGCAACAGAAAGTTATGGTTTTACACATATAAGAGAAGCGGTCAGTTAAAACTATCCCTGAGAAAGCCCGGGCATCGGACTTAGAGGACAAAGACTTAAAATCACCTAATTTTAAATATGCATAAACAACAGAAGGAAACCATGTCTAAAAACTAAAGAAAAGTATGAGAACCACATCTCACCAATGAGGCAATGTCAGTAAAGATACAGAAGCTATAAAAAAATAAATTTCTGGAGTTGAAAAATACAATGCCTCAAGTGAAAATTCACTAGAGGAACTCAACAGTGGGTTGGAATAGGCAGGAGAAAGACCTAACAAACTTGAAGGTGGGACAATTGAGACTATTCAATCTGAGAAGAGAGAAAAAAAAGAATAAAAAAATGAACAGAGACTCAGAGACCTGTGGCATGTCATTAAATATACCCACACATGCACGATAAGAGGTCCCAAAAGAGAAGAGAAAGGTATAAATGATTAGGAAAAACGGTTTAAAAATAATTCCTGAAAACTTTTCAAACTTGGTGAAGAAAACATTAGTCTATAGAATTAAGAAGCTTAGATAGTTCCAAGTTGGACAAACTCTGAGACACACAGACACGTTATACTCAAACTATCAAAATTCAAGAGAGAATCTTAAAGACAGTAGGAGAGATGTGACTAGTGTAATGGATCCTTGGTAAGATTAACTGCTCATTTCTCATCAGAAACCATGGAGACCAGAAGGCAATGGGATGAAATTTCAAGTGATCTGTGCTGGGCGCAGTGGCTCACACCTGTAATCCCAGCACTTTGGGAGGCCAAGGCAGGTGGATCACCTGAGGTCAGGAGTTCGAGACCAGCCTGGCTAACATGGTGAAACCCTGTCTCTACTAAAAATACAAAAAGTAGACAGGCATTTTGGTGGGCACTTGTAATCCCAGCTACTCAGAAGGCTGAGGCAGGAGAATTTCTTGAACCCACTAGGCAGAGGTTGCAGTGAGCCGAGATCACACCATTGCACTCCAGCCTGGGCGACAGAGCAAGACTCCATCTCAAAAAAAAAAAAAAAAAAAAGAAGTAGAAGAAAAAGAAGAAAAAGAAATTTCAAGTGATCTAGACTAGCCCAATCAATCTTGACAAAGAAAAAGAAGCTGGAGGGTTCAGACTTCCCAGATTCAAAATCCCTGCAGAGCTACAGTCATGAACACCGAGAATCACTGAACTGTAAACTTTTTTAAACGGGGTGAATTTTATGGTATCTGAATTATGTATTGGAGAAACTCAAGCCCGTCAATATTGCTGAAGTCTTCACATGTGAGCAGTATCATGGCTGTGCATGTGAAGATTGAGCCTCCTTACAATGAGTCACTTTAACATCTCTGACGAGTGCGTGTCTTGGTGTGGAAACATACTGGCATTGCAGACAGTGCTGCAAGTGGATTGCTCTTATAGTGGAAAACATTCATGCTGTCTGCATAACAGAAAGACCCACAAGAAACAGGCCTCCTGCAAGTCGCCCAAACGGTCTCTGTTCCATCTGCTAACCAGGTGTGTGGCTCCTCACCTCTTTAAATCTGTACGATATCAGCTGGGCCCTGTACATGTTTTTGAATTTAAAATTAAAGTCAGATAGCATGGTTATAAAAATATCTGCTCTTTGACTCATTCATCTTGGTAGGAGATGGAGAACACAGACATTTTTTTTCCCCTGAACTCTTAATAAAGGCTTTGAGATACATGGATAATAAATCTGATTTCCCAGGCTTGACAGCAGCAATTAGCCCTGGCCACTCTATTTGCATTCGCGGCCCGGAAAGGACACCTGGGACCCCCAGGCAACCCCTGCACACAGCAGATGTCCGCCTCCCCCATCAGCAGGAATCGTGTCTCTGGTCAGCCAACAGCTAAGTGGCCCCTTGTGCCGACCTCGTAAACAGTGATGGATTGTGGCTGTTTAACTGGAATCCTGAGGCAGCTCTGGGCCCCCATGGAAGGGGCAGCGGTACACACTCCCAGGTTTCCGGGGTTCCCAGAGCAGGCAGCAGCCAAGGACACAGCTTGCTCAAGGACACAGCTTGCTCCTCGGCTCCCTGCTTGTCCAGGTGAGTTGGGAGATCGTTTCATTTATGCCTTGAACAGACTGCCCTGTTCTCCCACCAGACTCCTGCGAAGTCTGCCATTATTATGGGCTATTTTCATGCAAAGTTTTTAGAGGGGAAGGAAACCCTCCCACCAAAATGAATTATCCTCTTTTTTGTTCTCACAGTGAATATTTAATAAATGAAGCAATTTAGAAGCCATTTAAAATGTTATTGGAGAGGCTGGACCTTAGAAACCAGCACGAGGGACAGTGTGGGCCACTGGCCTGTCCCAGGCAGGTGTCCAGCCCGGCAACAATTTCAGAACCATAAATAAATCAATGCAGGATTGCCAGGACAAGGAGTTCTCTGGAATTTAAAAAAAAATTAAATTATACACAAATGTTCCCAAGAGACACAAGTGCCCTCCACAGGCACCTGTGTCCCCACTTCGTGCCGTGGTCCTCTTCCTCTCTGTTCCTTTCTGTCCACCCAGAGGAGCACACGGCAGACAGCAAGGCCTTCCTATGAAATGTAGGCGTGCCATCCTGGCACGTGGGAGGTGGCAGTGCAATTTCACCAAATGAAAGGGCCAATATGTGATCATTTTCATGGCCCAGCGTCACTGATTTCTACTTCTTAACTGGCAAACACTCTATCAATATTACCAAGGACTTATCAAACAGGCCACATTAAAAAATGTTGTCTGGCCTGGTGCCAGTGGCTCACGCCTGTAATCCCAGCACTTGGGAGGCCGAGGCAGGAGGATCACTTGAGGTCAGGAGTTTGAGACCAGCCTGGCCAATATGGTGAAACCCCATCTCTAGTAAAAATACAAAAATTAGCTGGCCATGGTGGCGCATGCCTGTAATCCCAGCTACTCGAGAGGCTGAGTCAGGAGAAACGCTTGAACCCGGGAGGTGGAGGATGCAGTGAGCTGAGATCGTGCCATTGCAGTCCAGCCTGGGTGACCGAGTGAGACTCTGTCTCAAAACAAAAACAAAAACAAAAAAATGCTGTTCTTCAAATAGCATGTGGGGCTTAATATACCTAGGTGACGACGGGTTGATAGGTGCAGCAAACCACCATGGCACACATTTACCTGTGTAACAAACCTGCACCTTCTGCACATGTATCCCAGAACCTAAAATAAAATAAAATAAAATATAAAATAAAAATGCGTTCCTTATCCTCGGGGGCTGCGTGTCCACGTCAATGCGGTTTCACCACGCCAGGATGGATCAGGACACGCTTCTGAAGTTGGCAGGTCCACGCTGACCCAGCAGAAATCATGCCCCACCTTGTCCACTCACTGTGAAGGGTCCTGCTCACACAGAGGAGTCTGGGCTGGAGGGGCACGGTTGCTTGGAATTCCCCTCGGTTTCCTGAACACTCCGGGTTCCGCTTGTACTCCAACTGCTCCCCAGCTTCAGGGAGATCCTGAGAGGCTGGCTCCAAGGAAGGAAGGTAGATGTGCCCTCCCCACCTTGTGACCACGTCCAAGGTCAGGCAGAATGTGGTCTGCTCTGTCTTTCCAGCAACGACCCTGAACCTGGGCCAGGCGGCATACAGGCTACAAGGGCCAACACCTGGCCCTCCAGGAAATCCAGGAGGGACGTGGACTCCGGGAAGTCAGGCTGTGAATCCCGGTCTCGGCTCACACCATGGGCACAGGCACACGGGGGTGATGCCAGGCAGGATGGGGGTAGTCCTGAAACGGCAGCAGCACAGCCCTCGGGAGCTCTGAGGGGGGAGATTCCCTCCACAGAGCGTCCTCCATGAGGCTTCCCAGAGAAGGGCTCCTCCTTTCAGGTGCTAATCTTCAGACCAGTGGCCTCTGGGCCAGAGTCACCAGGCTGGGATGGGTGCCTGGGAGCAGGTGTGCATTCACAAGGGACTCACTGACTTGGGGTGGGGGTCGGTGGCAGGACCCTTGCTGCTTCAGAGGAGATGCTCTCCTGAGACCCACTCTACTGAGATCCCCTCAGGGCTCCTCGGCACACAGCCCCTTTCCCTCACTGTGGGAGAGACAGTTTCCCCGGAATCTCTTCACATATCTCCAGGGAGTAGCCTTTTTGTATCTGTTGGTTTGAGCTGTTGTGGAACACGTTGTCCTCTTTGTGGCCTTGGATCACCCCACACAACTTTCCTTTGATCTCCTAGTAAGAACCTGGATGCTGGGGACAAAAGTCTCCAGAACAGCTCGGCTGGTGGCAGATGCAACTGCCTCAAATATCTACAAGGTTTGGGGAGCTCAGAGGGGTGGGGGACCTGGATCTTGTGGTGGTGCTGGTGTATTCATTTGATGAAAAACCCTGTGTTGATATCATATCAGCGTGAGCTTGACACATAGTCTCAAAAGGGTAAGAGATAAATCCTTCCAACTTTGGCAATCAGAAAAAGTCAGGATTAGTAGATTCAAATTTTACCTTAGTGGGAAGATTGCAAGTTACTGATTGTTACCAACAAATATGATGTAAAATAAGATGCCGTTAACAGCACAAAGCAAGTATAAAGTCTATATATATAGGATGCACAAGCCATATTTAAAATCTCTATATAAAGTGTTCAGAAAGCTTTAAAACTGGATCCTGGGACCTGGAGGAAGACCCTGGATGGGTGGACATAATGTGTGCAGGGCGCCAGCCCCGTCTGCAGTCCCCCCGGCTCAGTGCCGCTCTGAGCCCAGTCCAGCCAGGCTTTCCCAGGGATCTGATGCACGCACTTCAGCTGGGGCTGGAGGGTGGGTGTAAAAGCCAACTTGGAAAGCAAGAGAATTAAGAAGGAACGCTTGCTTTACTAGATGTTAAGAGTTCTCCAAAATCACAATAATGATGATGAGAATGATAGTAATGGCATAAACAATGGCATAAACCTAAATACTGAGGACCTGTGGGTGGCAACACAAATCAATGGCTGTGATGGGTAATGCTGAGTGTCAGCTTGATTGGATGGAAGGATGCAAAGTATTGATCCTGGGTGTGTCTGTGAGGGTGTTGCCAAAGGAGATTAACATTTGAGTCAGTGGGCTGGGAGAGGCAGACCCACCCTCAATCTGCCATTGCAGCTAGGATATAAAGCAGGTAGAACAACGTGAAAAGGCGAGATGGGTCTAGCCTCCCAGACTACATCCTTTTCCCATGCTGGACGCTTCCTGCCCTCAAACATCGGACTCCAAGTTCTTCAGTTTTGGGACTCGGACTGGCTCTCCTTTCTCCTCAGCTTGCAGATGGCCCATGGTGGGGCCTTGTGAGCGTGTGAGTTAATACTTAATAAGCTCCCCTTTTTATATACTTCTATCCTATTAGTTCTGTCCCTTTAGAGAACCCTGACTCATACATTGAGGCAAGGGGGACCCCCCCAGTAGGTACTGTGGGTGATCCCGTCTCACTCTGGAGGAGAGGACATCTGGATCCCTACCTGATCCAACACGTTAGCATGGATCTCAGGTGGATTCAGGCCTGAATGCACAAGGCATAACATTAAGCTGACAGGAGACCATGAGGACGAATATCCTTGAGGCCTGAGCACAAGGAACATGGGACACCACGAGGCAAGACCTGGGCGACTGCTCCATTGACACTGAGTGGTTGTCTCCAGTACACGATGCTATGGCCCGATGATCAGCTGAAAGAAAGCAGAACGTCAATGAAGAACTAACGTCGTGACTAGAGAGGCGATTCCTACTTCAGAAAGAAAAAGACAGAAAGCCCAATGGGAAACTGGGAAAAGGCTTCCCAGGCTCATTTGAAATCAGTGAAATACAAAATACTTCCTCGTCGCCGCCACCACCGCTGCAGAGATGAGAAGCCAAATTACAGGTTTGAGGACCTAGTTATATTCCTCGTAATACCTTTTAAAATAAAATCATTAAACTATTAAGATAAGAAACAACTGACCCTGTGCCCCAAAACCCCCTCCCATGCCACCCCGTGCCCTCCTCTTTGGAGTCTCCAAGACCCACCCCAGGGAAAAGTTGAACGTCAGCCAACCTCAGAGTGGTCCCAGCAAGCCACGGAGCAGGCGGAGAATGCAGGGAGGTGGAGGCCTAGTGAACTCAGAGCCGCGTGGCACCACCCTGTGGTGGGCTGGCCCCCCAGACACCGAGCAGAGTGAAGAGGCCCTGTGGCCACTGACCCGGCATTGCCTGTCCCGGGACAGTTCCAGAGGAACAGGAGTCAGAAGCCACCTGAGCCTGTGTCGGGGCAGTGTAAGCCCAGGGCACGAGGGCTCCATCAGAAGCTGGGTGGGGCCTTTGGGCACATGGTCCATTCGGTGCAGGACAGGGAGGAAAGCAGCACAGAATCCTCTTGCAGCTGAAAATGCACATCCACACAAACCTTCTGAATCTTACACACAGGCCAGTGCACTTCAGCACATCGCAGAGAGAAACACACACCCCTCCAGAGCGTCCACGCCAACCTTCCAGATCTTACACACAGGCCAGTGCACTTCAGCACATGGCAGAGTGAAACACACACCCCTCCAGAGCGTCCACACCAACCTTCTGAATCCTACACACAGCCCAGTGCACTTCAGCACACAGCAGAGTGAAACACACACTCCTCCAGAGCTTCCTGGGGGAGACCTGGCTGGTTGTTTTGGAATTGCTGCTTCCCTATCACCAGTGCCTTGTAGGAGTGTCCCCACCTCTCCAGAGCCTGGCAGGTGCTTGGGGAGGGCTGAGCACCTGGGTCTTACTGCAGGTCCCAGAGCAGAGTCCCCCCTCCCCTGACCCCAATCTTTGGGCTGAAGCCCATGACGGGGGCCCCACACCAAGGCAGAAGCAATTATTTGAGAGATCAAAACGTTGCTCCCAGGATAGAAAGCCTGCTGATGGTGTGGCTGAATCCAAGGACGACGTTGTCTGTAGAAACGGACGTAGGAGGTGTGCTGAAGGCAGGATTTCTGTTGCTAGGGTGGGTCTTGGAGACTCCAACGAGGAAGGCACAGGGTGGCATGGAAGGGTGGTTTTGGGGCATAGGGGCAGTTGTTTCTTATCTTAATAGTTTAATGATTTTATTTTAAAAGGTATTACCAGGAATATAACTAGGGCATGAAACCCGTAATTTCACAGTGATATAAAGTTTTCTTCAAAATAAAAGTAAGACAAGAAACGGGTCGACTGAGAGGAAAAATGTAAATTTAAGTGCATGAAGGTAAGAGGAGACCAGGCAGACGTGGCTGCGTGGCTCTGTGGTGAGCAGCGGGGACAGGTGTCCCTGGTGGCTAATTGAGTTGACCTTCTGTGTAGGGTTGCCAGATATAGTCCAATTAAATATTGAAGGATTCACACCAAAAGTATCTGTTTTTGTTTTAGAATAATTGAACTCAGACCTTCATTTCTGACAGCCATTAGACAGCAGATCAGCTGATTTCTGAGATGATCCTAGTTAGTGACAATAAAACCAAGCTGTCAGCTTATGAGGCAATGTAGTCTTCGGTTTAATTACTGTATCAGCCACTTTAGAACTGCAGAGGCATTTCCAATGACATAGTAACGAGGGCCTGAAAGTTTAATACTCGGCCATGGCATTTGCTGAAAATCAAGGAGACATTTGCACACTTTTTATTTTTGCCAGAACATTTTCATGCATGATGACGGATTTTGAGCTGATTTTTTTCCGGTAATGTAAACTGTAATCCTGTTTAGAGTTCATTTACCCTATAATTTACAATGAAATTTATAAATTTAAAACATCATAGTGACACTACCAATAGAACTTAAACAGTTTTTATTTTTATTATTATTTTTTGAGACAGAGTCTCTCTCTATCGCCCAGGCTGGAGTGCAGTGGCATGATCTTGGCTCACTGCAACCCCTGCCTCCTGGGTTCAAGCGATTCTCCTGCCTCAGCCTCTGGGGTGGCTGGGATTACAGGCATGTGCCACCACGCCCGGCTAATTTTTGTATTTTTAGTAGACACGGGGTTTCTTCATGTTGGCCAGGCTGGTCTCAAGCTCCTGACCTTAGGTGATCAGTCCACCTTGGCTTCCCAAAGTGCTGGGATTACAGGTGTGAGCCACTGTGCCTGGCCAAACTTAAACAATTTTTAATAACGATCTCAAAATTACTATGCACAGTGGCAAATGGAAGTATTTGATTATCACTGACAATGATAAAAGTTTCACATTTTAGATGGTAAATCACATATGTATATTTTACTTCTAACCAAAACTTTTTTAAGTTTAATATTTTTATGGATTTTTCAATTTTCACAGACATTTTATTTTTAATAACCCTGTGTCTGTGATAAAGCATCACAGCTTTGGTGTGGGTTAACTCCTGGTGACGTCCACACATTTGGGCAAGTTCTAAAACGTCAGTGCCTCCACCTCCGTGGAGAGTCAGGTACCATTCGGCACAGGCGGGGTTTGATGTAGGATGGGTTCCCGGCAGACAACGGCTTCTTTCACATTAGCTTCCATGGCAGGTGTTTCTGGACCTGATTCTTTGGTGTAGATGCGTGATCCAAACGGTAGATGTAATTGTCACTCAGCAAGTATCGAGCCCCTCCTCCTTCTGCTGCATGGGATACATTTTCCCTCTTGGGAAATCTGGGTCTGGTCACATGTCTGCTAGTGGCGTGCTAGAGGGCGTGGCGTGAGCCGTAGCCCCGTAGATCCTGGATCTGGACACATGCACCATGTCCGGCCTGGACAGCTGCCGCCCTTCAGCCTGGACTTCCCATCACACCTCACAGTCCAGACTCCAGTTCAGCCTTCAGCTTTGCAACCGAGCTGCCCGGAAAAGCCCAGAGCTGGAGGAGCAGAACTGCAGCCGCCCTGCAGATTTGTGAGAGTGAGAATGAACACTCCTTATAGAAAACTAGCGGGCCTGGGGATAATGTTTTCCCCAGCTCCATCGTAGTAACACCGGACTGATGGATTACACGCTGGCCTCTTCAGAATCATGATGAGAATGTGGAAACTGTGCACAAGTAAAAAGTTTACCGAAGATCCAACATTTATTGAGTTTAAAATAAACGTTATATGGGTGGACTTCACTGTGGTCTCCTTAAATAATACATTTGTTAGAAAATATTCACCTGAGACCTCAGAAAGCGCTGCAAGAAAATAAGAAACGTAAGAGTGGAAACCATGAATGTAGGTACTTTTCTTTGTAAAGACAGAATTTTAGAGCAAGAAGGAAAGCTAAATTGCGTCTAGCCTGGTAGTTTCTGTCTTGGTCTACCGTTTTTCTTACAGGTTTTCATAGCTAGTAGTGGGGGTCTGGGACCTGTCTATAGTCGCTGAAGAAGCCTGAATGAGCCGCACACCCCCTGCATGGTGCACACAAGAGGCCAGTTCCAAGGACACACAGCTGGCCATGTGACAAAGGTGCCTGTGGGGCCCCTGTTTCCCCGGGGCCTTTCCTGAAGTCTCCTGTCCCTGCTGAAGGCATGGGAGGTACTTGGCTTGTCCCCTCCCCGGGGACGCTGGCTCCACTACAGACTTGACCTTGGGGTTTGGGTTAGGGTTAGGGCTGGGGTTAGAGGTTAGGATTAGGGGTTAGGGTTAGGGCTGGAGTTAGAGGTTAGGATTAGTGGTTAGGGTAAGGGTTGGGGTTAGAGGTTAGCATTAGGGATTAGAGTTAGGGCTGGGGTTAGAGGTTAGGATTAGGGGTTAGGGTAAATGTTGGGGTTAGAGGTTAGGATTAGGGCTTAGGGTAAGGGTTGAGGTTACAGGTTAGGATTAGGGGTTAGGGTTAGGGCTGGAGTTAGACGTTAGGATTAGGGGTTGGGTAAGAGTTGGGGTTAGAGGTTAGGATTAGGGTTTAGGGTTAGGGCTGGGGTTAGAGGTTAGGATTAGGGGTTAGGGTAAAGGTTGGAGTTAGAGGTTAGGATTAGGGCTTAGGGTAAGTGTTGGGGTTAGAGGTTAGGATTAGGGGTTAGGGTTAGGGCTGGGGTTAGAGGTTAGGATTAGGGGTTCTGGTTAGGGTTGGGGTTGGAGGTTAGGGTTAATGTTGACACCACTCAGCTTTGCTGCAGCAGCAAGCAACCTTCAAGTCTTGACTCTTGCTTTCAGGACTCTGGAACCCTGGAGACTCAGCTGCTGAGTCTGTGCTCCCTTTTACGGTGCAGTTGTGAATGGGACATGAACATGCCTCTCTGCTCTGCAGGGTAGACCCCCAACCAGCCTCACACCTCCCTCAAGTTCATGGTCCTGACGCTGAGACTTGGGGCAGTTCAAAAAGCCAGTGGCTTGGCCCAGACCAATATCTTCACATCCACAGAGCAGGAAGTGCCTCTCCTGGGGGCAGCAGAGCCAGGTGAAGGTCTTTCTTCCGCAGGAAGGGGACCTGCTTGGGGGTGAACCTGGACCCTGCACCCTGTGTGGGAACTCGTGATGGCGGGACATTGAACCCCCTTTCCAGGTGCCTGTGCACCCCATCGTTGGGTCTCTGCAAGTCTTCCAGGACCCACAGGGTGAGAGCCTTGGCCTGACTCCCAAACTTGGACTCCAAATCTTGCCTGCTCTCGGCTGGTCTGTGAAGGGCTTCATTTAACGTAGGTTCAAGAGTTCCTTATGTGGGTCATCGCTTTGTGAGATGTGAGAAATCATCACAATTAGTGACCACCCGCGGAATGAGGGCCGCAGTGTGCTGTCTGGGTCCTGGGTCCTGGGCCCTTGGATGGTGTCGGCTGCTGCTCCAAGCACCCAGCCAGGCGCCAGCATCTCTGGTGCTGGGGGGTCTGCGCTGTTGCAGGGAGTTGGTTGTGACTTCTATTCCTCCTACCTTTTCTGTCATCCAGCAAGTTCGTTTCTAACTGAGCTCTGTTGCCATTGACTAGGCTCACGCTGCCGTATTTGGTTAACCCTGGGCAGGAGCTCGGTGATGCATGTTGTTGGTGAGAGTTTCTGACTTAGAGTGTTCTAGTAATTTCACTTGAAGATACACATAATGCTTCAAATAGGAGTCATTTGTTCATTAATTTGTTGGACAGATAGATGAAGAATACCCCCAAATTTACCTGTTCAGAAATATTTAGCATTATCTCTGAGTTCCTTTTTATGGAAAAGGAACTGGTCTTGTAGACGGCCCCAAGGCTGTCCTTCCGCCCTTCCTAAGAAGCCTTGTCAAAAGCATTTGAGGAGCTTCCTGCAAGGGGTTCCATCACGGGGTTCACAGAAAGCTTGGCCAGGAGAAATTAGGGGATGAAGCCTTGACTGGGGCTGCGACTCTGCAGCTTTTGTTCACCAGCATCTCATGTGTGTTCCAGTGAGCCCAGCCCTGACACTCCTGCACTCCTGCACCCCCCATTGTGCACCACCCCCTCCCCGCCATGCACTTGCTGACCCCAGCACAGCTGTGAGCCCAGCCCCGACACCCTGCACCTCACTCCGTGCACTCGTGGACCCCAGCACAGCTGTGAGCCCAGCCCCGACACCCTGCACCTCACTCCGTGCACTCGTGGACCCCAGCACAGCTGTGAGCCCAGCCCCGACACCCTGCACCTCACTCTGTGCACTCGTGGACCCCAGCACAGCTGTGAGCCCAGCCCCGACACCCCTGCACCCCCCACCGCCACATGCACTCGCCAACCCCAGCACAGCCAGGCCCTGTGACCCTGCACCCCTTGGCCATGTGCAAAGCTAAATGGAGCTCTTGGACAACCTGTCTGTGGGAGATCCCCCTGGAAGCTTCCCCGGGAAAGTGGTGCGGAGTTTGCATGGAAACTACCATGTAGTTTGTGTTGAAGATGCTAACACTTAATTTCAAGATGTTTAATTAAACAGAGCAGAGCTGCTGGGACATCTTTGAAAGGGATGAAGAGTTGTCACGGACATGAGAAAAGAGTCAAGCAGGGCCTGGAAAATAGAAATCAGCCACGTCTGTGGCCCCGTGAGTGTTTGAGCCTGATGTGGGGGGGCAGCGGGGGTGGGGGAGGGTGGGAGGTGAGGTGGGACAGGATCGCTCTGGGAGCTCCAGTCATTGGGGTGGGCAGATTCTTTGGCTTCAGGTCAGCTATTGTGTTTTAAGTAGACTCTTTGATTTGTAAATTAAGAGGAAAGAGCTCTACGGGGGCAGCCAGGGAGCTGTGGCTTTGGGTCTCCAGAATGACTCAGGCACCAGGAAGACACAGGATGCCTTTTCTCTGATAAGAGGGGGCTGCCACCTGCAGACACAGGACGGGGTCACAGACAGCAGCCCTGGACATGCGGAGGCACCTGCATCAGGAGAGGGAGTGGGAGCTGAAGACAGAAGCCGGAGGACCTTCCCCGGGAGGGAGATGGGATGGGGCCCCAGGGCTATTTGTGGATAGAACCTGCTTTGCTCCAGCAAGTGCACAGGAGAGACCCAGAGATGCATCAGGTACAGTAATATCAGATAAAATTAAACCGCAGAAGGCCGGGTGCACCCTCACTCTGTAGTCCTAAGGAGAAGGAGTCATGATTTCCATTACAAACAAAGGAATCAAAAAAAATGATATGATGACTGACATGCACCTGTTGTGGTCACTTCGTGTTAGGAATTAAATCAAAGGCAGAAAACAGCAAATATTTCTGGTGAATATGACTCTGGCATAACAAATAAAAATTACCAAAATAACGTGACAAATAACAGACAAGAAATGACTCTGACACATAGCCAGAAAAGGTTTATTATTGAAATAGAGGGCCCTTAAAATCAAAAGAAATGGAAAACACTCTAATAGAACAATGGGCAAAAGTCCCGTTCATTCCTTCTTTCCTTCATTCCTTCATTCCTTCACTCATCTTCCGAGTCTTGGACCAGGTACCTCCTCCAGCCCAGCATGGCTCCAGATGCTGGACGGACACTGCGCTGCTCCATGGAGCTGGCGTTCCATGCAGGCTGGGAGAGAGTCAGGCAACAGACACAGAAATAAACAAATCCAACAATAATTTGTTGCTGGAAGATGCTAAGAAAGAAAAAGTGAACCAAAATACTGGGTGGCGAGTGAGCAGAGTTCTCTGCCAGGCCTGTGCTCGTGCAGACCTCACATTTGGGCAGATGAAGGGAGGGAGGAGGGCAGAGGAGGTGGGGAGAGACTCCAGGGCACCCAGGCCTCAGTGTAAAGAACCAGGGCTGAGCTTGGGCTGTCCAGTAGCAGCCAATGAGGCTGGGACAGAATGAACAAGATGCTGGGGGAAGAGAAGAGAGCCAGGCAGGGGCGGGTGGGTGGCACACAGGGCCTGGGGCACGGTAGGAGCATGTGGGTTTACTGTGCTTGGCTGAGAAGCCTCAGAAGGGCCCGTTCTCCTTCGCTGCTGCGTTATGGATGGAAGGGATCAGAGACAGCAGGGAGGGACTGGATTTCGCCATTCCTGGTGAGCAGTAAACAGCAATGCCCTCTCTTTTTCTTCCACTTTCTTTTAAACCCGATACTAGTATGGTTTTTAGAAAAGTGGCACAGTCATGTGGTGTGGCTGAGATTTCCAATTTTTTTTTTCCAGGAGGAGATTTGAAAATATGCAATGAAAGCCTTAAAAGGTCTCAAACCATTAGCAGTTTTCATTATATTCTGCTCAAGAAATTTTATTCTGAGGGAATATTGATAGATCTGCTAATGGATTATGCAAAGATACAGTTATACGAATGCTCATTGCAGTGTTGTTTATAATAATGGAAATTAGAAACAACCTACGTATTATATCTGACTCATTCATAAGCCCCATATTCATAAAATGGAATATTGTGCGTCTATAAAAATGATGTTGCGGAAGGATGTCCCATAAAATGGGAAGTATGCACACTCATAAAGACGGAAAACAATTTACAAAACAATATATAATAAATAGAGCTAATGAGGGCAATAAAGTTTCTGCTTGAAATTACAGCAATGTTTTAAATCGTTACTGGGGAGGAGGGAGAAAGTGGAGGGTGAAGTCCGGGGAACAGGAACAGGAGATAGGAACGGACGATGCCCGCACGTGATGGCCGGACGCTGACACACAAACCACACTGTGCACACCGCAGCCCGGGAGGGCGACCACTGCCTCTGCTGCCCCCAGCCCATGTCCAGAGACTCCCAGCTTCCTTAACTTCTGTCTCCACTTTCAACTCAGAACCAGCCAGAGAACCCCCAATGTGCCCCCTGGCCGATCACGTAAGATGCCCCCTTCTAGGGAGCACCCCAGCTTCCCCAGGCCTTGACCTCTGATCGGGGAGCCGGGAGCTGTCCCTGTCCCATGGTGAAGCGTCCCCTCCGCTGCCTGTCGTTAGGTCTCAGCCGGGCAGAGGGACAGTGGAGGACTCCCTGCTGTAGGAAGCACTGAGTAAACGCCTCTGCTTGTTCTCATGCGGGTGGGCTTCGTTTCTCTGTCCCCAGGGAGGTCTTGCTGGACAGCGACTGTGCTGCCTGCCCCTCCCTGCAGACCCAGCCACTTGGTCCGCCCTGAGCCTGCAAAGGCCCCCACGCCTGGGTGTCTGAGCTGGGGCAGAGTCCGCACCAGGTCAGGACTCAGGCTGCCTGGGGCCCTCCGCTGTTCAGTCCTGGTTTGAGGCTGGGTCCTGAGCTTGGGTCCCGCTTGTTTGGCGTCGTCTGCCGATTCAGGCCCCTCCTTCTGTTCCCCTGGTGCTTGTCGTCTGTTGCAAGCGTTTTGTGTTGTGCTGCCTGAAAATGCTGTTTGCCGCGGGAGAGGCTGGGATACACAGGCTCCTGCCCTCCACAACTGCCCGTCCTGGTCTCACACACAGCGGGTCTGCAGTGCTCACCGCGGGCACGCACGCGGACTCTCCACGTTGGGGTCACAGATGGGAGTGGTTGAGCGTCTCCTTCTGTCTCAATTTTGCGTCCTGAGAGCTCGGCTGTGATCCAGGGAGAGTGTCTGCTCTGGTTTTCTGCCTGCTGGGGTCACAGAGTGGGGGTCTGTATTTGGAGCCTGCGACCCTCAAGACAGGAGGAGCAGAGGCCTCACTAGGTGGGCTTGGCCTCCCTCCTCTCCTCCACCGGGAAGCTCTGGGCCTCCCTCCTCTCCTCCTCCGGGAAGCTCTGGGCCTCCCTCCTCTCCTCCTCCGGGAAGCTCTGGGCCTCCCTCCTCTCCTCCACCGGGAAGCTCTGGGCCTCCCTCCTCTCCTCACCAGGAAGCTCTGGGCCTCCCCACTCTCCTCCACTGGGAAGCCCTGGGCCTCCCCTCTCTCCTCCACCGGGAAGCTCTGGGCCTCCTTCCTCTCCTCACCAGGAAGCTCTGGGCCTCCCCCCTCTCCTCCTCCGGGAAGCTCTGGGCCTCCCTCCTCTCCTCCACCTGGACGCTCTGGGCCTCCCTCCTCTCCTCCATCGTGAAGCTCTGGGTCTCCCTCCTCTCCTCCACCGGGAATCTCTGGGCCTCCCTCCTCTCCTCCACTTGGAAGCTCTGGGTCTCCCTCCTGTCCTCACCAGGAAGTTCTGGGCCTCCCCACTCTCCTCCAATGGGAAACACCCCTTCTTCTCAGAGGCACTTTCCTTACAATCCTAATTCTTACACCTGTCTTTCTAAACGCCCTAACTTTACCAAGGGAATAGGGTTTATCAGGCCCAGGGGACAGCCATTTTTGATTGGTATTTGGAGACCTCCAAAGGAAATCTGATTTAAAATCTTGATTCACTAGAAAAAAATTATCTGGCCAAAACTAATCAGCAGTTGAACAAACTTCAGCAGCAGCAGACTGGACTCTTCACTGGGACACTCCTCCTGGGTCCCCAGGGGCTCCATTTCCCCTCCCCCACCCAGCTCCCCGCTGTCCCTTTGCCTCTCTCCACTCCTCCTTCCTCTTCCCCATTGCTGGACACTTACCTTTTGCCGTGACTCACCTGGGACACCAGGTGCCAGGTGCCCCTAAGACCCACCCCTCCCGTGAGCCAGGATGCAGGCAACTGTGGAACTCGAATCCTATACCTGAGTGGAAAGCTATAGTGAAGATTCTCTCCAAGCCCAGGCAAGGCCAGCAGCTGTCCATAGTGCAGATTTTGGGGGGTTGCACGCAGCACAAGCTTTCCCGACGTGTATGGACTTGTACACGCAATGGTCAGAACCTCCCTCAGATCCTGGAGAGCAAACGTAGACTGGACTGAGCCAGGAAACGATTTCTAGGATCCTCTTCCCACAATAAACCAGAGTGTCAAAAGCCAAAACAACACACACAAGATAAAAAACCCAAATGCAGGACAAAGGCGCATAAAAGTCATAACCCAAAACGTTTCCAGTAAAAATCAATTAAGCCATGATTCAGTTACGCAAATAGAAAAGCAGCAACCATCTGAGATTTTTGGGGTAAACGTGAACACATTTTCCCACAAATTCAAGACTTAAACAAGGTGGCTCTTTTACCTCATTCTGTTAATAAAATGAAACCTGAAACAGTCGATCTAATTCAAAACCAAAAATTAGAACAGGAAGGGAACTCTGTGGTTGAACTACATCACTCAGCAGAATATTTTGAGAGAACTCGGTGAAGGAGGGTTGAGGGAGAAAGACGAAGAAACAGAACCCAAAATAAGGTCACAGCCCTGCAGATCCAATAGCCAGGTGGCCACTTCCCAGCCACCACCTTCCACGGGACACTGTGGAAACTCTTAGCAGGAGGGATGCTGGACAAAAGAGTGTCTCAGTGAAAAGCCAGGGCCACGCAGGCCGGGTGCTGGGGCTCACGTCTGTAATCCCAGCACTTTGGGAGGCTGAGGTGGGTGGATCACCTGAGGTCAGGAGTTCAAGAACAGCCTGGCCAACATGGCAAAACCCCATCTCTACTAAAAATACAAAAATTAGCCAGGCACAGTGGTGGGTGCCTGTAATCTCAGCTACCCAGGAGGCTGAGACAGGAGAATTGCTGGAACCCGGGAGGCAGAAGTTGCAGGGAGCTGAGATCGCGCCATTGCGCTCTAGCCCTGGCTGACAACAGCGAGACTCTGTCTCAAAAAAAAAAAAGGAAAAAAAAAAAAAAGCCAGGGCTAAGCATACCTTTCACCAGATCAATGAGGAAATTAACTACGACTATGGACAGTAAACCTCGTGAATTGCTGGTAGTTCTGAGGGCTTCTGTTTCTATGTCAAAGCCTTCCTCAGAGTGAACACAGTGCGTAGGACGTCCGGGTTTCACATCAACTACTCACGTGTCCTCCCTTCCCATGCTTGACTGTTGCCCTGGGGGTCCTGCCTGGAAGACATGCCTGTGCAGGGCAGTACCCCCAGGCAGTTACGCCCTGAGCTTCACTTACACTCCCCCCATTTTTCCCAGGTCCTTGATAAAGACATGAGAATGGCGACATTTTGGAAATGGAGGAGAGATGAGAGGTTGCCAGGGGCGGTGGAGGGGATGGGGTGGGAGGGCGGCGGTGCGGCTCTGGGGGGACCAGGAGAGGACCCTGCATGATGGGCATCCAGGGTCTTGACTGCATTGCTGTTGACATCCTGGAGGTGACATTGTGCTATTGTACTACAAGATGCCACCCCGGGCGAAACCGGACGCAGCGTGAACAGGATCCGTCTGTGTCGTTTCTTACACCCACACAGGGCTCTACAATGACCTCAAACTAAAATGTGTACTCAAGTCAATGAGCAGCTGCAGAGCAGTGACTGAGATGATCCCTCTTGGGGCATCTCAAGCCGCCATAACCCAGGCCTCGGAGGCCTCCCAGGTGGCGTTGGGAAATGCCGCGTGGACCAGGGAGAATTCTGCCATGGAAGAGGCTGATGACAATGATCTGGAATAATCTGGCAGGATCTGGAATCACCGGGTCTTATTCCTGCTGTGGCCCCACATTGCTTTGTTCCTGTGAGTCAGTGGCACCCCTGATCCAGACCTCAGTCTCCCCCTCCGTGACACAGAGCAGACTCTGCAGAGTGATTGAAGAATACTCTTACTTTCCCCCCCTCTCTTTTTTTTTTGCGATGCTCTGTGACCAGGCTGGAGTGCAGTGGTGCAACCTCACCTCACTGCAACCTCTGCCTCCCAGGTTCAAGCAATTCTCCTGCCTCAGCCTCCTGAGTAGCTGGTATTACAGGTGCACACCTCCATGTCCAGCTAATTTTTTGTATTTTTAGTAGAGATGGGGTTGCACTATGTTAGCCAGGTTGGTCTTGATCTCCTGACCTCGTGATCCACCCACCTTGGCCTCCCAAAGTGCTGGGATTACAGGCATGAGCCACCGCACCAAACCCACTTTTTCTTCCTCTCATTGTTAAGGCTCAACAAGAGAAGGAAGAGGTAAGATGTCCAACACGTAGGAAGCCACGGCCCTCAGTGGCAGCATCATAGGCAGCCTGATCCCTTGACCCGGACCTCACAGGAGGAAGCTGGGAAATTGCCTCCAGGGATGGCCCAGTGTGAGGAGCAAGGTTTCCAGATGGTCCATCTCACGGCATTGGGGTCCCATGCAGGGGCGGCTCCCATCCTGAGGCCAGGGCCCCTGCGGTACCCAGGGGGAGGGAAGAAGTGAATGAAAGCAATGTCCCCAGGGCCACTGTCGGGGGTTCACAGTCCCTTACTTAAGCTGTTCTGTGTCCTCAGGGCCAAGGCTACCATGTGAGGCAGAAAGGAGATGGTGGAGTGGCACTTTCTCCAGCCTGTACTGGAGGACACAGGAGAACGGATGGCCAGAGAGAGCGGTGTCAGAAGTCCACGCAGAGTAGACGTCCACATTCTCTAGTAAATAACAGGGATTAAAGTGTAGAATTCAAATTTAAATTACAATCATGAGAATAACTGCATTGTCCTGCTGTTTAGCACAAGCTAATTCCTACTCGCACACCTGAACTCGTTCCTGAAACAAGCTGAGGTCGGTGTGAGTGTGGCCCAGCGGTTCGTCTGGCTCAGCAGCCTGGCGCCCGACAGGTAGTCCTGGCAAAGTCACAGGGCGGCTCCTGCACAAACCAAGAGGGTTCCGGCGCTTCCCCTGGGCCTCGTGCGCCTGCGAGGTTCGCGTCTGTCTCCTTGACTTTCCCATCCTGCCAGCCCAGGCTGGGATAAGCAGAACCTCTTGGCAAGGGAGGCTCCTCCGCCCAGCTTCACAAAATGGGAAGCTGAAGCCCGTGGGGGTCCCCTACCGGAGGTCCCTTGGGTTGTCTCCTGAGCCCCAACTCCCCTGACTTTGGGCCCATGTCTGCTGGTTCTCTACCACGACGCCCAAGCAGGCCTCTCTCGAGGAATTCGTCCAGTCCTCGGCTCTTTTGTCTTCTCTAAGTAAAGCCGTCCTCCCGCACCTGCCATGCTCCCCCTTCCTAAATAACATTTCTTCCTGCATGGTGGCTTCCAGGCCTCACGTGCTTCTGGTGTGACTCCTGGACGTCTAAAGGGCTCCTGACCATCCCCGGCAAAGGCACAAAACTGGGGTCCTTGTGGCCCCTCTTTCTCAGGGCTCACAGTCAGTGGGTTGAGAAACCTGGGGGGGTCCACCCTTGAAACACCCAGACTCTGAACCCTTCTTATCAGCTCCACCTGCACTCAGGCCCAGTCACCCGCCTCCCAGCTGGGCTCCCACACCCATCACCATGCCCCTAACACCTATGCTCACTGGAGCAGCTTTGGGGGCTGTTTACCCACAGCAGGCACTCCTGCGTCCTCTGCCCTCGAGGGGGGTTCCCTCTCTGAGGCCCTCCTGATGTCCCCTCTGCCATCTCTGGACATCATGGAGTCTGCTCTTATTTCACTGTGGCCTCTGCTGCACTGTGACATGACCAAGGGTCCTCCTGGCCATCAGGTGTGAACAATCTCCACCCTCTTATCTCTGTGCACTGCCGCCACCTCTGAGGGTCCCTCCTGGCCACCAAGTGTGAACAATCTTCACCCTCTTATCTCTGTGCACTGCCGCCACCTCTGAGGGTCCCTCCTGGCCATCAGGTGTGAACAGTCTCCACCCTCTTATCTCTGTGCACTGCCGCCACCTCTGAGGGTTCCTCCTGGCCATCAGGTGTGAACAATCTTCACCCTCTTATCTCTGTGCACTGCCGCCACCTCTGAGGGTCCCTCCTGGCCATCAGGTGTGAACAGTCTCCACCCTCTTATCTCTGTGCACTGCCGCCACCTCTGAGGGTTCCTCCTGGCCATCAGGTGTGAACAATCTTCACCCTCTTATCTCTGTGCACTGCCGCCACCTCTGAGGGTTCCTCCTGGCCATGAGGTGTGAACAGTCTCCACCCTCTTATCTCTGTGCACTGCCGCCACCTCTGAGGAGTCCTCCTGGCCATCAGGTGTGAACAATCTCCACCCTCTTATCTCTGTGCACTGCCGCCACCTCTGAGGGTTCCTCCTGGCCATCAGGTGTGAACAGTCTCCACCCTCTTATCTCTGTGCACTGCCGCCACCTCTGAGGGTTCCTCCTGGCCATCAGGTGTGAACAGTCTCCACCCTCTTATCTCTGTGCACTGCCGCCACCTCTGAGGGGTCCTCCTGGCCACCAGGTGTGAACAGTCTCCACCCTCTTATCTCTGTGCACTGCCGCCACCTCTGAGGGTTCCTCCTGGCCATCAGGTGTGAACAGTCTCCACCCTCTTATCTCTGTGCACTGCCGCCACCTCTGAGGGGTCCTCCTGGCCACCAGGTGTGAACAGTCTCCACCCTCTTATCTCTGTGCACTGCCGCCACCTCTGAGGGTTCCTCCTGGCCGCCAGGTGTGAACAGTCTCCACCCTCTTATCTCTGTGCACTGCCGCCACCTCTGAGGGGTCCTCCTGGCCGCCAGGTGTGAACTGGCTCCACTCTCCTATCTCTGTGCACTGGCACTGCCTCCAAAGGGTCCTCATGGCTGCCAGGTGTGAACGGCCCCACCCACCCATCACTGTGTGCTGCTGCTCTCTGCAGCCACCCTGCCTCCCTTCAGTGTCCTCATTACCATCTGACATGGTCCATGCAGTTTGGTTTATTATCCCCTCCCCAGCAAAGACTGCTGGTCCAACGAAGGTGAACATTGGTTTGGTTTGGTTTGTTTGCTGCAACCTCTGCCCATAGAAGAAAGCTGGAGATGTGTTGGCACCCTGAGTATGGAGTGAGTGAGTGAGTGAGTGAATGGATGGATGGATGGATGGATGGATAGATGGATGGATGAATGGATAGATGGATGGGTGGATGGGTGGATGGATGGATGGATGGATAGATGGATGGATGGATGGGTGGATGGATGGATGGATGGGTGGATGGATGGATGGATAGATGGATGGATGGATGGATGGGTGGATGGATGGATGGATGGATGGATGAGTAGATGGATGGATGGATGGGTGGATGGATGGATGGATGGATGGATGGATGGATGGATGAATGGGTGAGTGGATGGATGGATGGGTGGATGGGTGGATGATTCCAGCCCTCAGTGCCCTCTGTTATGCTGCCCCCTGAGTCTGATGTGCTGGTGGTGAGACCATCGGCTTCCAAGTAGCTCCCATCTGTTCCCTGCAAAGTCACAGCTGGGGCTGATGGCAAGCAGCGAGTCAGATAGGGAGGCCGGGCCTGGGAGGCTTCTCAGGCCCTATGTGTGTAACCAGTGCTGGCTAATTGAACTTGGGTGTCTCCGAGGTCTGTCATCAATTCTTGTAAATGTCACTTTGTGCCTGGGCTTTTCTTGCCATTTTCTTTTTCCTGGAACCAGCATTGTTGTTCTCAGAGTGGCACTTGGGGATTCAGGGAGGTTTCCTATTCATTCCATTTAACACCCCGCATCTCCAGCTCTGATTAAGCCTGACATTGTCTTTATAGAGTGAGTTGTTAAGAGGTGAAAAACTCTTTTCACAATGATTCTTTTTTGCATCCCACGAGATGACTTGGGAGAAGTGCCCTTGTTAGGACGAGCCCTCTGCCTCCAGGGTCTTCAAGAGTGTTAACACGCAATAGAAAATCTGAGGCCCTCTTGGTAATTATGGATACTTAAATTGCATTATAGAGAGATGTGGAATTGTGCATGATTAAGCGGTAGGATCTATTTAGGAAAATTACAGATTTTTTAGTGACATGCAAAATATTCATAGGATGTTGATACCGAGCAAGAGAACAGAAACAATGCCTGTCTTGGTCTTTGTTGTATCTGCGTCACACAGCACGGCGCCTAGCACCTGACATATGCTGGATAAATATCACCTGAAATAAAGATCGCCTCATGCACAGAACAAGCTGCAGAATCAGGACTCGAAGGCTGGTGCTCAAACTCCCGAGTCTCTCCTTGTGTCTGGGCATCATGCAGCCCGACTGCCTGGGAGGATTCTCTCAAAGCATCATTGCCTCGAATCCTGACACGCAGCCAGTTCCTCAGCACTCTCTGGAGTCTTAAGCCTTTCAGAGAGCAGCCAGCTGTGCCCCAAATTTCTCAAAGCAGACCCCCGACTCTGAGATCTCTCCCTTAGGGAGAATTAGACAATAGCTCTTTGTAGGCCAATCACTCAAATGACTGTGCCCAAGAATGTAGGTAAAATTACCCTCTGCTCTATGATTAAAGTCGAGGCTAATTTTATTCCCCTGTGCTTCAGGATACTTGGAATTTTTCATGACAAAGTAATGACTTCCAGGAATGAGATAAACCCTACATGCATTTTCACGGAAAATGGATCACTTCTGGAAAATAATTAAAATGAGTCCGATGAAGTCTTCTCCAGCAGTGCCAGAATATAGAAGCGGGTCATCCGTAACCACGGGGAGCGTGTTTGGGGCCGGCCGATCACCATGCGTGAGCTATTAATAAACTCTATTAGTGAGCGTCAGGATTTATGTGCTCCCTGCCGCCTCCTCTTCCTTAACTGTGCCATCTGGAAGCCACGAGTGACCTGTGCTAGGAAGGTGGCACCTCAGAACAGCGCGCAACGCTGAGATGGCTAACAGAAAAGGAGACGACGGCTCTTTTCTCAAAACCTGTCGGAAATCCTTGAAAGCATGTGAATCCTTACTCAGAAAGGATGGCACGGCTTCACGCGCAAAGCAATCAGTTATGGAAATATGTTTGTGGTGTGCAGAAATGGAGCCAATGTGTCTGACACCTTCGAGGAGGAAGCAGAATGTTGGGATTGAGTGTGAATTCAATGAGGACTTTCAGTTTAAAATAGGATCTGGCAGAATACCTGTGAGGACTCAGGAAATGAAACAACCAGCCCTGTTGATAGCTAAAAGCAGCAGACGAGTTACGTGTTATGTGTTATGGGCACCCCGGCTGGGGAGGGAGACCCTCCCACTGGGGGCTGTGGCCGGGTGGGGAGCAGGCGGGGCCCTCCTGGGGAGGGGTAGAGGTCTTTCCATGAGGCTGCACCCGACCCAGAGTCCTGGCCTGAGCCAGCCCCGGGCAGGCACTTCTGAGACCGCCGCCTTTCTTCAGATACCCCCATCGACATCTTTTTGAATTTTGCGGACAAAAGGAAAGCACAATACAGAAATCTCTGCATTTTTAATTAAAACCTATTGAACATTTTTGGAGGGGTTTTAGGGCATTACTTTTAATGGAGTCTTTTCCCCCAAAATAGATAACAAATTGCTGGAACACTGTATCTTGAACAGCACTGGTATATCAGTGCGGCCAGGCTGCTATCACAAAATAGCACAGGCTGGGCGGCTGAAACACCAGACATTGATTTCTCACCGTTTTGGAGCCTGGAAATCCATGATCAAGGTGCCAGCCAGTTCCATTCCTGGCCAGGGCCCGCTTCCTGGTTCACAGACGGCCACCATCCCCACAAGCGGGGAGAGACAGTTCTGGGGTCTCTTCTGCTTCTTATCAGAATGCCAGGCTTAGGGGATTCAGGCTTACCTCAGGACCTCATTTAACCTGAGTCACTTCGCTATAGGCCCTGTCTCCAGACACAGTGACACAGGGGGTTAGGGGCTTCCACGGACCGGTCCTGAGGTCACAGTTCCGCCCATGGCAGGCGGGATCCAGGCTCGCAGGCCAGGCACAAACGGATGGGCACTCTGGTCTAGCCGGTGGGTCTGCAGCGTCTTGCCGGTGACAGCATCATGTTGTCTAAAACACTGATCTCTGCACTTTTGTTGTTTATTTTTGTTAAACAAATAAATATATTATAATATATATTTTATAATATGTACAATAATGTATTTAATATATTTTAATACTATATTTAATATAGTATTTTAATATAGTATATGTAATACTATATTTAATACCATACTTAATATAGTATTTTAATATAGTATATGTAATACTATATTTAATACTATAGTATTAAAATATATTTAATGTATTTTATGATAATATATTATTAACAATATATTTTATGATAATACATTAACATAATAATATAAATGAAAATAACTGTATTATTTAATTTTGTTGTAATAGTTTTATTTCATCAGTTTTAATCTTTTAGGGTAAAATTCTCCTTGTTATAATACTTTCATGCTGAGACTTTCTTTTTCCTTCTAGGTAAGTTTCAAATGAACACACCGAGTTCCAGGAAAATTCCTTTTGAGAACTGGGTCAAGGGGCAGCTCCTGCCCTGCTTTGCTGAAGGTAGACTTCTCAGCTGTCACTACCATCCTAGGTCCTGAGAACTCAGGAGACACAGAATCAGTGGCCCAGCTGTGCTGGCATCTGGTGGGAGGGTTCCAGCACCAACACGCCTTATCTCTGGAAGCCATTTATACCCCCCACTCCTTTCCTTGACTTCCCCTTCTGTGATGTTTATCCTCTTCTTCTTTTTTTTTTTTTTTTTTTGAGATGGAGTTTTGCTCTTGTTGCCCAGGTTAGAGTGCAGTGGCAGGATCTTGGCTCACCACAACCTCTGCCTCCCGAGTTCAAGTGATTCTCCTGCCTCAGCCTCCCGAGTAGCTGGGATTACAGGCGTGTGCCACCACACCTGGCTAATTTTGTATTTTTTAGTAGAGATGGGGTTTTACCATGTTGGCCAGGCTGATCTTGAACTCCTGACCTCAGATGATCCGCCCACCTCGGCCTCCCAAAGTGCTGGGATTACAGGCGTGAGTCACCACGCCTGGCCCATTTATCCTCTTCTTTATAGAACTCTTACTAACTTCTTATTCAACTTATTGATCTACACTTAACCTTTCTGTGACTATCATCAACGAAAATCACTACATTACATGTTCTAACGTGTTTTTTGCTTCCTTACAGGGAGCTTTGATTACCTATGTTGATTCAGTCCAATTGCTGAATTCTCTGATCATTTCTAGTAATTCTTCAATTTTCTCTTGAATTTTCTGCACAGCTAACATATTGTTTCCACGCAGTGACCATTCTCTTCCTCATGCCTGCTCATGTCTTTGTGTGCCTGTCTGCGTTGGCCGTGCAGCTCAAGGGTACAGCGTCTGCATCTTGGTCTCCACCCCACTGCCATCGCCGTTCCTAGGCTGAGACTACACAGCCCCACATCTCAGATCCTCCTCTGCCTAATAGGGATGGTTCTATGATGATGTCAGAGGTGTGTGAGATGGTTGATCTGCCCATAGCCTGGGAGGTCCCTGTGCGTGGAACAGGAAGGGGTCAGCGTCTTCAATCTCCCCATCTTCTTGTCTGATTAAAGGTCCTCAGAAGGAGGTCCCCTAGCTGACAGCAGTGGTCATGGGTGGTGGGCACCCCCGAGCCTGAGAGCAGGGTCCACGTCCTACTCATGCCAATGGCTTCCTCCAGGTGCCTTGAGAACACATCCTTTGTGGGATTGAGGAGATGCCAGCAAATCGGACTGAGTTTCACCCACTCCTCTTCAGCAGGCTGCCCGGAGCTTCTCTCTGTGACTGCAGCGGATCCCACTCACAAGTTGTGTTAATGGGAATCATCCGTGAATCCTCCTGGGGATGCAGGTGAATAGGTTTCTCACAGGACTATGGAGATGTGGCTGTTGATAGGAGTTGACTGCAGGGCTTATTAAGAAAGATGGGGAAAAAAAGAAAGAAAAGTCCCCACAGAAGAACCGTGAGGTCCAAAATCCACCTGCCAGTGGTTTCAAGGGGAGGCTCAGGCAGGAGCGGGTGGTGGGGGAACCTACAGGAGACTGCGGTTTTGGAGCTCCACAAACGGCCTGCTTGCTGGGGGCCCACAGGGTGGGGGCATCTGACAAGGGGGGTGGAGGCTCCCAGTGGTGTCCACTAGACCTGGAGGGGCTTCGCTGGGGGTCTGCTGCCGGCCAGCAGCCAGAGTCCGGAGAACTGCACAGTGGTCAGCCCAGGGCAGGGAGGGGCCCCTGGGGCTCTCTCCTCCCACACTCACTTCCCTACTGCCCCCCGCCCCCACAGGCTGAGCCTCGCTGGACATAAGAGGGGCTGTGATAGGAGCACCCCACAGAGCGGTCCCTCCAGCCGGGAAAGCAGGAAGGGCCCAAGGGGATGGAGCGGGACGCGGGGCACGCCTGCCACTGTGGTTTGAAAGGAGGAGGGAGACGTTCCCATCAAATACGGAGGAAAAGTATGAGTTGAGTTGAGCCATCGCTGGGCAAAGTACTATTAGAGCAAAGCAAAGCTGTGTGTGCTGCCGTTTTCTTCCTTTAAATCCTATAATCATGTGTTACAGAGAGGCCACTTAAGTTCACAAGTGTAGGTTGAACGTTAGTGATTTCTTCTCTGTGGGCTGTTTTGTGCTGTGGCGGTGTGAGTGGTGCTCCGCGGGCCTGGAAAATCGCAGGCCTGTCCTCGTCCCTCCCCAGGTTGTGGCCACCTCCTCTTACGCGTGTCACACCCCCAGCCAAGGGGGCACCGCACTGTGTGGTTTTGGCTTTTTTTTTTTTCTCCACTGTTTGCTAATTGGCTTTTACCTTTTCATGGTAAAGGCACAGCTAGGCAGGGTCATGTATGCAAGGCTTGCTACTCAAAGGGCAGGACTCTGGGGGGTGGTGATTTAGATGCGCTTCTGCCAGAGTGACCAGCAGGCAGATCTGATGGGACAGTTCCAGCCCTGCCCTCACTGCCTCCTGCCCCCAACAGTGACCCCCAGCGTTACCAGAACTCTGACCTGAGTCATGAAGGGTTACTTCTGTTTGTTCTCAGATGCCCTTTGAATGGTCTTTTAGTGCCTTTGGTCTGTGGCTGTCCAGGGAGCTTTGCTCATCTTTGTGACTGTGAGAACCCTGTGTGGATGCACAGTAGTAGGAGGTCCTTTACGTGTGTGTGTGTGTGTGTGTGTGTGTGTGTATCCTCCATATATACACAGAGAGATTTATTCTAAGGAATTGGTCCATGTGATTGTAGAGGCTGAGAAGTCCTGTAGTCTGCTGTCGGCAAGCTGGAGACCCAGAAGAGCAGACATTGTGTCTCAGTCTGAGATCGGGGCAGATGGATGTCCCAGCTCATGGAGTCAGGTAGAAAGAGCAAATTCTCCATCTCCTCATCTTTTTGTCCTATTTGAGCTCTAGCAGTGTTGGGTGAGGCCCACGCACACTGGGGAGGGCCATTGCTTTACACAGCACACCCATTCACATGCTAACCATGCCAGGAAACAGCCTCACAGACACACACAGAAATAAGGTCTAATCAGCTATCTGGGCACCCTCTGGCCAGGACAAGTGACACATAACATTAATCATCACCAGTCATTTCTAGTTTCTGGCTCTCACACGAGAAAGAGGGTCTGGGACACCCTTCCCCTGCATGTCATTGGTGACTGTTCACACTGCCTTGGTGGGAGTGCTGGCCACTGGGGGCACAAGGGCAGTTGGAATGGGTGCCGCCAAGCAGACCCCTCACCATTTGCATTTACGCCCCACCAGCAGTGTATGGACATTCCAGTGGCTTCACGATTTACCAGCACATTTCTGATGTTAGTCTTTGGTGTGAGGGAGGGGTCGCACTGCACTTTCCTACAGTTCCCTGCTCCCTCATATGTGCCAAGGGCCAAGATCACTGGAAGCTGTGGCTGTTCTTCTCAGGGTGTTCAGTGCCCGGGAAGAGGAGCTGCATAGGAATGGTTACATTCTGCTGGGAGTGGTGGCTCATGCCTGTAATCCCAACACTTTGGGAGGCTGAGACAGTGGATCACCTGAGGTCAGGAGTTTGAGACCAGCCTGGCCAACATGGTGAAACTTCATCTCTGCTAAAAATACAAAAAAAAAAAAAATTAGCCAGGTGTGGTGGTGTGTGGTGGTGTGTGTGTCTGTAGTCCCAGCTACTCAGGAGGCTGAGGCAGGAGAATGTCTTGAACCTGGGAAGCGGAGGTTGCAGTGAGCTGAGATCACACCACTGCACTCCAGCCTGGGTGACAGGGTGATACTCCATCTTAAAAAAATAAGAAAAAAAAAAAAAAAAGAAGAAGAAGAATGGTTACATTCCAGTTGAATAAATTCCTCTTCTTCAGCTAATCTACCGTCTGACCTTGGAATGGTCACTTCATCTCTTTGGGTCCCAGTTAACTCATCCCTGGGATAAGATTGTAAACTAGTGATTCTTAGCTCCTCTCCAGGGCCACTGCCATGGAGGAATATGCAACTATTTCCTCCCTGATTGCGGATCCATGAGTAGCAATGCCCACTCTGGAGTGGGAGCCTCATGTCACAGGGCTTGGAGGTCTTTTTGGTCTAGTCTTGCTTATTCTTAACTGATCACTGAGGAGACAGGGATGAGTTGATAACTGTTCCTGGCAGGTGCTTAGTGAAGGAGATGCTAGGGAAAAAGGCATGTTTACATTTTAACACATCCCAGGAGAATTAGAGTTTGTCCTGCTCATTGGAAACATGGTCAGATGCTCATGTGTCTTGCTGCCCTCCATGTGACCCCAAGTGGGTCTGAGTGTGGGCTGCAGAGGCACAGCTGTGGCAAAAGCCTGCAGAGAACTCAGTGTCTCCTGGGCGTGCATGCTCTGTCTCTCCCTCCCTCCCTTTCTACATTCTTTATTATAGACTATCTCAAACATGCAGGCAAGTAGAGAGGCCAATCTCTGGACTCCATCCTGCCCCTACTCTCCTCACTCATCAACACTTTGGTTTCAGTCCATTGCTAATGGCACATCGGGCAGTCATCTGCCTTCATCCTACAATGCAGTGTGGCAAGAACTGGCCTTTGTGGCAGGTAGCTGTTGCCATAGTCTGCTCAATTCACTCATGTTGAAGTCTCATTGTGACTGACTCGTTGGAGAGAAATCGTGCATTTGCATGATAATACCTGTTTTGACACTTGATTATGCCTTAACATTACACTGCATGTATCATGTCTTTATGTTAACAAGCACTATGAGATGTATGATTTTCTTTTTCTCTTTTGTTTTTAGAGCAACCTACATTGAATAGCTCTGGATACTTGGGTGATATGCATGATCTAGAAACTGCAAAAATGGTATGGAGTAGAGAATAGGAAAACATATAAAGGATGAAAAAGTAGAGTGATTTGAAGTGTACCGAGATGCAGAGCACTTGCACCTTGTTTTCTGTTAATTCAAGGTGTGTTTATGGTAGGGTGAAGAAGGTTGACCCATGATATGGTTGGATACTCAGTACTGTAGGGATTGGTTTTGCTCACTACCTCCTCATAAATCTGCAGCAGGCTGATTCTTTCCCTAGCCATAGATGAAACCCTGGTGGGTCCAGATGGTTTTCCTGACTCTTGGATAACAGAAAGTGATTTGGTCACTTTCAGCTGCAAATACAGTCTTTGATCAGAAAATGGAATGTTCATTCCCCAAACCTGATTTTATGTCACATTTTCCTCCTTCCCTCAGCTCACACTCCTTTAGGCTAGAGGTATACAGAGAGAAAGACGGGTGTGATTGGATAGTCCCTGTTTACTTGTCTTATATCTTTCTCCCCCAGTCTCTATCTCCAGTTTGCCAGCCAATGTCTGACCCACCAATGCTGGAATGGGGGGAGGTGTAGGCAAGAGGGTCTTACATGGTCAGGATGCCTAGAAACTGCTCTCATTCTTCCAGCCTTACAGATGTCTGTATCTTGCTCTCTTCTCATGGACATTTTTGTGGTTCCTTCCACATAGGCAGGCTGAGAACATCCTCTGCAGTTCCAGGACCCTGAGCAGAGCATCTTTCCAGGTGGTCTTCAGGATGACCTCACAGCTGCTCTTCCTCCTCCCCATGTGTGTCTGCTCCATGGGGATCACACCCACAATCCTGCCCTGACAAAGCCCAGGAGTGAGGCTGGATATGAGTCAGGCCCTGCTGTCCTCCTGCCATAGGCACTTGACTCCCTCATACCTGTGTCTGGTCAGAGGATGTGTGCCAAGTTCTTTGTGAGACACATGGAGAATACTCTCGATGGGTATGACATGAAATTCAACAAATATAGGGCTCTCCTGACTTTTCAATCCAACCAAGATTGTCTAAGGAGAAACAGAAAGTGATAATTTGTCCATTTCAATGAAGGTGAATTTCAATTTGTTTATTGGCATAGAGATGCTCATCACATTACCTTTTGTCTGTTTATAGAATAAATAAAGGTATATTTTATAACCTTAGCACAAGGAATAAGTGGAGATATACTGTGGATCTTTCTATCCTTTGGGAGTTGGTGTAGTCTCATTGGAAGGCACACTGTGAGGAGTTAAAGATGTTTACTCTGACACCCGAAACAGCCATGGGAACTACAACAATAATGACTTAAGTAAACCAACAAAGGAGAAAATATGGAATTACAAAAATAATTAATCAAAAACAAGTCAGAAAAAGAGTAAAAAGGGAACAAAAAACACATAAGACAAATTTGCAAGATGGTGCATATAAAGAATAGCAATATTCACATTAACTGTAAATTATTTAAATGCCCCAATTAAGATGAAGAGATGTCAGATTAGTCAAGAAAGCAAGACTCAAATATATGCTGTCTACAATAAACACATGTTAAATAAAAAGACATATAGATTTAAATAAAAGTATTAAATACATATATTCTATGCTAGCACTAATGTTAAATTAGTGACTATGTTAATATCATACAAAGTACACCTTAGAGCAAAGAGTATTACCATAATATCATTTTATAATGGTAAATGGGTACATTCACCAAGATCTCATAACCATCTAAACTTCTGTATTTCTAATAAGAAAGCTTCAAAGTATATAAGGCAAAAACTGATATGATAAAGATAATTTAAAGAAAATCTACATTTATAGCCTGAGATTTCAAAACTGCTCTCTCAATAATTGATAGAGTAAGTAGACAGAAAAGAAGTAATGATATGGAAATCTAAACTTGATGTCATTGATGTTTATAAAACACTCTACCTGACAACAGCAAAACTTACATTATTTTCCAGTGCACAGGAAACACTTACCAAGACATACACCATGTTATGGGTCATGAAAAAGTCACAATAAATTTAAAAGTCTTGAGGGGATGGATGTCCTGTCTATCCTGATGCGATTATTACACATTGTATGCCTGTATCAAAATATCACATTCAACCCATAAACATATGTGCCTGTTATGTACCCATGGACAATTTTTTTAAAAATTTAATAAATTTAAAAGATTTAAGTCAAACAAAGGCTGTTTCTGAATGCAGTAGAATTATATTAGAAACCAATATGAGAAAGAACTTTGAAAAATTCTGAAATATTTGGAAACTAAGTAACACATTTCAAAATAACTCATAGGTCAAAGAAAAAATCAAAAAGGAAATTTAAAATACATTTTGAACTGAAATAAAATTAAAGCACTGCAGATAAAAATTTGCATCATGCTGCCAAAGCAGTCTTGAAGGGGAAACTTACAGCAATGAATGTCTCTATTAGAAAAGAAGAAATACCTTAATCAATGACCACTAGGGATCTATAAGAAGAAGACAGAATTAAACCTAAAGAAAGCAGGAGAAAACAAATCATAAACTAGGAGCAGAAGGCAATAAAGGTGAAACAAACAATAGAAAAAAATCAACAAAGCCAAAATTTATTTTTTTGAGAAAATTTTTAAAAATGATTAATCTCCCATAAAGAAAACTCCAGGTCTAGATGCTTCACTGGTGAATTATGGAGGTGAGAGCACCAAGTCCACACACTCTATCTCTCAGCTGGAGGGAGGGGGATACTTCTCTTCTCATTCTTTAAGGCCAGCATTACTGTGATAGAAAAACAAAAACAAAAGAGAGACATTCAAGAAAAAACAACAGCTAGCCTATTCCTCTTATCAATATAGAGGCAAAAATTCTAAATAAAACTTCAGTAAATAGAATTCAACAAAGTGTAACAAATGAAGTAATAGTATTGCCAAATAGGATTTATCCCAGGAACACAAGGTTTGTTTAACAACTGAAAATCAATTAATATAATTGACCATATTAGCAATCTAGAAGATACAAAGTGTACAATCATCTCAATTAACACACAAAAAAGCCATTGGCAAAATTTAACCTATCTCCATGATAAAAAACAAACCAGAAATAGATGGGAACTTCCTCAGACTAATAAAGGTTATCTATGACAACCTTAAAATTCACATCAAACTCAGTGGGGGGAAAGACTGAATGATTTTCTCCTAAAAACAAGACAAGAATTCTGCTCTCATCATTTATCATCAACATTGACCTGGTGGTCCCAACCGCTACAATAAGGCAAGAGTACAAACACACACACACACACACAGAGACACACACACACACACAAATATACAGGATCTAGATTTGAAAAAAAGAAGTAACACCATCATTATTCAGAGGACATGATAGTCTATTTTAAAAATCCATTAAAACCTACATAAAACTCACTAGAAGTAATAGCGAGTTTAGCATTATTGCCAACACAAGATTAATATACAAAGATCAATTATATTTTTATGTAATTGCAACAAAAATCCAGAAAATAAAGTATGAAAAAATACTGTTTACAATAGTATCAAATAATGAAGTATCATGGGAAAAATTGACAGCAGATGTATAAGACCAATACACTGAAAACTGTAAAGTGTTGCTCGGAGAAATAGAAGAACCAAAGGAAGAGAATGAGTTTGTGGATCAGACAACTCACAACTGAGGATGTCAAATTTCCTAAATTGATCTATAAGTTCAAGACAATCTCAATGAAAATCACGTGCATTTTTGTAGCAACTGACAAGCTGATTCTAAAATTTATATAAAAATACAAAGGACCTAGAATAACTCAAACGTCTTTGAACAAAAGAACAAAGATGGAAGACTCACACTACCTGCTTCATGACTGATAAGATACAGCAATCAAGACAGGGTGATTTGGTTTGGAAACGGACAAATACATGAATGGGACAGAATAGAAGGTCCAGAAATAGATCCATACTTGTATGAACAGCTGATTTTTACAAAGTTGCAAAAGCAATTCAGAGAAAAAAAAAAGATAGTCTTTCAACATATCGTGCTGGAACATTTGGATATACATATGCAAAAAAAAATGAACTTCGATCCATATCACTCACTATATGCAAAATTTAATTCAAAATGGGTCATAGTCCTAAATAGAAAATCTAAATTCTCAAACTTCTGGAAGCTTACATAGGAAAAAAATCTTTGTGACCTTGGTTTAAGCAAGTAATTCATAGATAGGCTACCAAAAAGTAAAATCCATCAAAGAAAAGATTCATAAATTGAACTTCATTAAAATTAAAAACTTCTGGTTCAAAAGATTATTAATAGAGTGAAAAGACAAGTAGTAGTTAGGAAGAAAATATTTTTCAAGCATAAATTTGATGAAGAAATTGTATCCAGAATTCAAAAGGAACTCTCACAAAACTCAGTAAGAAAATAACAACCCATTAAAAAATGGGCAAAATATTTAAATAAACCATGCACTGTAAAACACATATGGATAGCAAATAAGTGCATGAAAAGATGTTCAACATCATTGGCCACGAGAGCAATGCAGATTAGACCACACGAGATACCACTACACCTCAATCAGAACGGCTGAGAAAGACGGCGCCCACCCATATCCAGGAACGGGGGCAGCCGGAAGGAGTGGAGCCCTGGCGGAGTGGAACCCCATTACAGTACTGTGTGGCCATTTTTCAAAATAGGTTAATGGAGTCTATAATCCCAAAGCATCTACTGAAATCCTCTTGTATTAGGAGCAAGTCTCTTCTTCCAGGCTCGACATGAGGGGAAAAGAATTCGTCAACAAAGTTCAGTTGGATCCTTGGGCATCCACGGGAAGATATTTGCAACAATAACACCAAGTGGCCGGAGAGCACAGGAGGGGGCTGTCCCCCAACCTGGCCTCCTGGAGCCCTTTTGGTCAACTCAGATGTTGCACTTTTTCCTGTGTAACTCTGACTTGAGAAATATGCCCACCTGGTGGGGCTCTCTCATGGCCCAAGGACAATCTCACAGCCTACACGAATCCTGTGGAATGAGATGCTCTAGGAAAACCCTCCAGAGTCTGAAGCCTTGTCACCTGGGAACTGAGTCCAGAGTGAAGGAAACGCCTCCAGGAACCATCTTTCCTATTCCCCAGCAAACTCCTTTTCAGAAGCAGTTAATTCGGGCTCGTCTCAATGCATAAAATGCTTTGTTGAGTTGAGGCAATCACATCTGTCTGCACTAGTTTATTCCTTCTTGAAACATTTATCAACATAAAATGCAAACTTAAATGCAAATTATCTTCCATCCCCTCTTTCACATGGTGCTCAAAGGTGATAAAACCATGAGTTCATCAGGAGTTTTTGACTCAGAAAAACCTTGCACTCCTGAGTATCTATTCCTTGAATTTAGTATCTTCAAGTTCCTAATTAACATAAGACTTTTTTGCAGTTCAGTAAAGATAATCAAAACGATGTCTGTTTAAACCAAGAACACTTTCTCTTTCTCAGTCAACCATAATTTGATCAGATTTCAGAGAGGGGTTTTTTTTTGTCCATACTTGTGGAAATGTGAAATGACTAAGCAGGTAAAATTCATGATCTACACTTTTGTGTCATTATTATTGCATTAGCACGAAATTATACTTCTAGTTAGTCATAATTATACTCATAATTATTCAATTTATCACTATAGGTCCTCCTGGAAGTTTTATTGGAGGATTTATTAACATTAATAAATTGTTTTTCTTCATCTCCATATTATGAATTCTTCTCATGTGTGATATGATCTATTACCCATAAAATTATAACAAATCCCAAGCATTGGTGGCTGCCCAGAAATGTGAAGGAAACCTTTTGTCAGCTCATCTGGGATGTGACTCAACTGCCAATGTCAGGGGGGAATAGCTTTGTGCCACCAGAGCTTGCTGCCATTAGAAGGCTCTCCAAGAAAAAACTCACAGTGGATGAAAATGGAATATTTTTCTTCCAGGCCATTCCCATCCAGCCAGTACAGCCCTGATGCTGGAGCCATTCTCTGCAGCTCACAACTTGGCATGGATTGGACGTAACATCCGGCCAGCTGGGCCCTTCCTTCTTCTGGCACACGGTCATGTTCATATCTCTGCTGAGGCTCTTTGGCCACTTGGTATTACTTTGAAACTCCTCTCCTGGAGATAGAGTCTCATTTTCATGAATTTGGTATTCCTTTTAAACTCTTCTCCTAGAGGCAGATTCTCATTTTCATGAATTCATCACTTGCTACTGCCCACCTACCATCCTCTCTCTGTCTCTGAACTTGTACAGTATCCTCCTGCCTTTCTGTTCAAAGGCTTTCATGTATGAACTTTGGGGAGTAACAACATCACTCCCCCGAGTTCATATGTTCATGTGCTCTATCACAGAGCTTTAGGATGTTTAATATTCCTGGTGGGGGTTATGGACGAAATGTTGTTACTCCCCAAAGTTCACATGTTAAAACCTAATCCCCAGTTTGACTGTATTTGGAGAAGGGACCTTTAAACAAGTATTTAGGTTAAATGAGATTGTAACAGCAAAGCCCTGATCTAACAGGATTATTGTCCCAACAAGAGACACAAGAGAGCTCCCCCTCTATCCACCATGTGAGGACACAGCCAGAAGGTGGCCATCTGCAACCCGAATGGAGAGCCCTCACCAGGTACCCACCCTGCTGACACTTTGATCTTGGACTTCTGGCCTCCAGAACATGAGGAAATTAATTCCTGTTGTTTAGGCCTCCCAGTCTGTTGAGTTTTTGTTATGGAAGCCCAGGCAGGCTAACATGGTGAGGGGCTGGGTGATGTTTACTTTAAACATGGTGCACCATGCTCTGCACTAGTAATGCACAGGGGTTGTCTTATGCAAAGTGGTTTACATGGGACATTTTGTTTGATCCTCACAGCATGCCTGTAGGGAGCGTTTATTATTATCATCCCCTTTCACAGGTCAGACTACTGAGGTGAGTGGAAGGTAACCTGGGCAATGAGTGGCCATTCAGGTCACCCGAATTCTCCCATGTTGTGTGTGGGTTTTCATCTGAGCATCCTCATGGGAGCCCTTGTTCCCCTGAGATGGGGGCTGCACTGGTCTCCTGGGCCTGGCTGACGCCCTGCTCACAGAGCCAATGCCAGATGCGCCCATAGATTAGGAACGAAGGGAGCAAGGTGTGTGGGACTGGGGTGCTGGCCACCTCCTCTGGGGCACACCATCATCATTGGCTGCTCCCTGTGTCTGCGACCTTGAGCAACTGTGGGGTCTCTCCCCACAAGACAGGAAACCAAGGAGTCCCCCCCTCCATCAACCCCGACCCTGCAGCAAGTGCTTCCTGTTACCAAATCCAACTCAAAATCCACACGATGTGGCACATCCTGCATTAGACGCCGAAATCCCAGCAACACATAACAGCTTCTGATCCCAGGAAACCACAACTGTCTACAGGAGAGCCCAGCCAGGTGAGCCCAGGTGTGAGGCACTCAAAAGGCAGCCATAAAGCGGTCCACAGGCAGGTGTAATCTGGGGGCTGAGGGGCCCTGCAGTCTGACCGGGTTCTCAGGAATCATGAATTCTCACAGGACAAGGCTTCTCACCTTTGCTGCCCTCCCCCAGCCATTACCACCTGGCGAAGGGTGCAGAGAGGTGCCCCTCAGCATCCTGGGTGTGGAAGCTCTGGGATGGGGACACACCTCCTACCCTACTCCAGTCACTGCCCCCAGGCCCTGCTGGAGGACCAAAAGGTCTGAGGCTCTGTCAATCTTGGGTCAGTGCCAGCCCTGGGACCCCTTTGGCCAGCGGCCACCTCAGGATGCTATGTTCACTCCTTGGGAAATCAGTTCCTAATTCATTCTGCTGTAGGGCTAGTGTCACACTGCATTTATTTACGTAGCTGCAGGATGAGGAGATAAATGAAAATAATGAATATCCATTAAACAAGATTCATAATGAAGCACACCTCTGTCCTCTTGGGCTCTGCTCTCCTTCGAGGCACAGCTCCTGCCCAGGGAGGGTGGTTTCATGGTTTCTGTCTGCAGCAAACAAACACTCTGCGCACAGTGGGGGGTTCTGAAGGTGCTGACCCCCACTGAGGCAACCCAGAGACCTGCAAGAAGAACCTTGTGCAGGGTCCTGCTCAGGGCCCAGGCTCTGGCTGGCTCTGCCCGTCGGGTCTTAAAGCCCCATGCATCACAGGGGAGTGGTCAGAGGCCTAGGGGAAGCCTGGCCTCTGGGGGTTGGCCAGTTTGTCCCTGTTTGACCCAGGCCCAGGGTTGGGTCACTGTGTATGGGGCTGTGGGTTTTCAGGAAGATTTTGGTGGAGGGTGGAGCAAGCTTCCCATGGCTCTCTTCCCTAGCATAAGCAGTGGTTCTGAGGCCAGGACTGGGGAGCAAGCGGTCGGTCTCCAGCAGGACCCTGACTTGGGCCCTGTCCATCCAGCCCAGCCACGCCCTGGTGCCCACCTGGTAGGTGCACAGGGCTCAGGGCCACGTGGGACTCTGGGTGTGTGCAAGGACAGAGCTCTTTGTTCTCCTTGGTCTGGGCAGTCTGGGCATAGACATGAATGGCAGGGAGGGGTCTGAGGAAGAGAAAATCACCGTGTCCAGCACAGTCCATGCTCATCATTTGCAGCAGCTGTTCTGAAGTGGCTGCAGACACTGAGTGGATGAATGCCGAACTCCCAGGGGACATGGACCGGAGGTTCCTTAGAGCCTCTGGTCACATTTGCATCAATAAATCAGCACATGGCCTGATTTTGTGTGCTTCTGCTGTAGACACCTTATTGGAAAATATGTTGTTGAATCATGAACACTGCACTCAGGGACAACAGCTCTGGACCAGGCCTGAGCGAGGTGTACCCAAGACACAGTGAACAGCATGGCTGGGGCACTGAGTGCTGTGTTGATGTGGCTACTCAAGTATTCATCCATTCATTTATTTATCCATCCATCTATCCATCCATCCATCCATCCATCCATCCATCCACTCATCTGTCCATCCATCCATCCATCCATCCATCCCTCCATCCTTCCTTCCTTCCATCCATTTATCCGTCCATCCATCTAACTATCCATCCATTCATTCATTCATCCATTCATCTACACACCCGCTCATCCATCCATCCATCCACCCATCCATCCATCTACTCATCCATTCATCCATCCATCCATCCACCCATCTGTCCATCCATCCATCTGTCCATCCATCTATCCATCCATCCATCCATCTACACACCTGCTCATCCATCCATCCATCCATCCATCCACCCACCCATCCACCCATCCACCCACCCACCCATCCATCCATCCATCCATTCATCCATCCATCCATCCATTCATCCATCCATCCATCCACTCATCCATCCATTTACCTACCCATCCATCCATCCATCTATCCATCCATCCGTCCATCCACCATCCATCCATCCATTCATTTAACGCCATTGGCCCAGTCATGTGCCAGGCCACAGTGACAGTGGACAGTGAGGACAGAGAGCCTCTGTTTCTGGTGCCTCACAGCCCAGGGGAGATGGACTCCCACTGATGCTGTGTAACCAAAAGTGAGGACACAGCTTGACATGAAAGAGACCTTCAAACAAAGTAACTTGGCTTGGGCTGGCAGCTGAGTCATGCCTTCCTGGGCTATGTCCACTGCCCCCACAACCGATGGAGACCTAAACCCAGTGGGTGTGGAACTAGCAGCTGTGTAGCTACAGTTTCCTTCTTCCCTGGGGAGAGATGCCTTCGTGTGAATTATAAATGGACAGGTCAGTGGAATCTGACTTGGAGCTACTGTGTTTTAAATACGGAGCTTTTTATTCATTTCCAAAGTGCAGGGTCTGCTCACCCCATAAAGACAAAGGAAAATAAACTCCTTTGCCTTACAAAAATGGCTCCACCATATTCATTACGTGATTAATTTAATGCTCTGATTTACAGTTGTCTACAAATTGCAAATTGCTTTAAAATACATCCTAAATTGAAAATGCATGTAAAATATGAATTCATTATTGTGGATCAGGGCAATATCACCCCAGCTCCACTTAATAAGCAGAGCTGGCCTCCTGATGGTGGGTTTGCTGGCTAATGTGAGTACAGACCTGATGTCAGCTACAGCCACCCTGACTTCCAGGCTCATCTCTGCATCTTCCATGAAGAATTGAAAGGTTTTTACGTGTGATTGTCGAGAGATGGGTGGCATTCATTACTTTTTACTTAATTTTTTTCTAAATATGGAATGTGAGGTGCGGATCACTTTTAAATTATATTCTTACATGATAAACCAGTAGCCCAGACATACACGGAGGCGATGTAATTGAGTGGAGATGAAAGCGTGATCGCAGAAGTGATGACCAGCAGGCAGCTATTTTGGGCCCGTCGTGGGAGCGGCCGAAATGGAGGGCTCCATTTCACAGAGAGCCTCTCCCCATTATTGTCTTTGTAAAAAATGGGCTAATTTGGGGACGGAGTCCGTGACCATTACACCGTGGACATCAATGTGGCTGTCAGTGCCCTGGCCCGGCTGGATGAGGAGTTTCTATTTCTATCCTCCTGACGTCCTCCAGCATATGGCGCGACAGACAGCTCTCCCGGTGACCGGAAACCTAGGGGCACAGGGACCCCGACTTGGACAGAGCTAGTGTGGTGTGAAGCTCAGTGACCTCCTGGGAAGGGGCTGGAGTTGCAAGAAGCTCTGGTGACCTCCTGAGAAGGAGCCGGCATCGTGCAAAGCTCAGTGACCTCCTAGGAAGGAGCCGGAGTCGCGAGAAGCTCAGTGACCTCCTGGGAAGGGGCTGGCATTGTGCGAAGCTCAGTGACCTCCGGGGAAGGGGACTGCGTCGTGAGAAGCTCAGTGACCTCCGGGGAAGGGGACTGTGTTGTGAGAAGCTCAGTGACCTCCAGGGAAGGGGACTGCATCATGAGAAGCTCAGTGACCTCCGGGGAAAGGGCCAGCGTTGCGAGAAACTCTGGTCACCTCCTGGGAAGGGGCTGGTGTCTTACGAAGCTCAGTAACCTCCAGGGGAGAGGACGGAGTCGCGAGAAGCTCAGTGACTTCCTGGGAAGGGGCCGGCGCCACCCAAGCATTATGCTTCAATGTGATCAAGTCCGAGGAGAAAATAGAAAGAAAAACTCACATTTCTTTCACAAAACCAGGCCTTTCAGGGCCTCCATCACCTAAAAGAAAAGGGAAGAATTGCGACCGTTACAGAAAAGAAAGTTCCCACACCATAAAAGCACATTTCTTTTAATTAGTCCATAATGGTTTTGGCCAAGAAAACCCCAAAACAAACAAACAAAAACCACAAAATCCCTTTTGCCTGGAACTCTCTGCATTTTCACCGGAATTTCTCCTGGACATCATAGTATCCCGTTGTCTGAAGTAAAAGTATAAGAATTCTCAATCCGTAAGCTATAGAATGACATCAGCTGGAAAGAATGTTGTAGGAAAGTGAACAACATGGAGAGATGATGGAACGTAATGATGTTGATCTTTGAGCTAAATCTTCCAGTGTTGTTAGTCCTATCGGTGCCACCTGCACAGGGATGAACACGGAGCTGCAAAGTAGAAGTGAATAAAACGGGGTGTCATGGCCGGGAGACATCATAGTGCAGCCCAGGGCGGCCACTGTGCCCAGGAGGCTCTGCACTTGCCCTGTTGAAGAACCACAGCTCCCACCCGCACCGTCTCCCTCTGGGCTGGCTGTGGGGGCAGAAGGAGGGCTGAGCCTCCACCATTCCTGTTCTCTGCGGAGACACGAGGCTGGGCTTGGGAGCTGGGGTGCCATGAAGGGGCCACACCTTCGGGTCAGTGCCCCTGGTTGGGTCCCTCCTGGGTGGTTTGGCCACCCAAGGATGCTGCTCACATGGGTCCCATCAATTCCTCAAGCTTTCCTGAGCCCCTTCCGAGTGCAGGCCCTGGGGGGCAGAGACAGACCAGTGGGCTGGGACTCTCTCAGGCAGCTCCTGCCCATGCTGAAGGCGAGATAGGCTCAAAATGACACTGAACCCCTGGCATTGTCCCCCAGAGCTCCCTGCTTTATCTCAGTTTCCTAAGCTGATAAGAATCTCATCCTCTGCACTGCTGCAGGGGAAGGGAATGTTGTGGGCTCCAAGCTCCTGGTGCCAACGGCTCATGGTGGCCCTGAGAGGCCAGCTGTGCTCTGGACCAGGCTTATCTCTCTCCACCGTCTCCAAGGAGCTGGGGGAGGCAGCAAAGCTGTCCGTGTCTGAGACGTTAAGGCACATATCTGTGTGAAATGTGCGCAGGCACACGTGTGAGTGGAGATTTATTACAGGAAGTAGGCTCCTGCTGCCATGGAGGCAGGCAGCAGAAACCCGGGAAGAGCTGGTGCTTCATTTCCAGTCTGAAGGCTGGAGAAGAGCAGGGTCCCAGGCTGGAGGTCTCCCGACTCTGGGCAGGGCCATTGGCCATACTCAGTCCCCCAGTTCAAATGTTAACTCCATCCGCAGACAGCCTTGCAGGAATGCCCAGAATCACACTTAACCAGATGCCTGGGCACCCTGTGGCCCAGTCCAGTGGACACGCGAAAGGAACCATCACAGCCTGTAGCCCAGGGACCCTGGAGGGTGCAGGTGGGCCCTGCATGTTCTTTTCTCTGCATTTCTTTGGTGTGTTTTTCTGCATTGTCTTCAGGGCTCTCTCAGGGAGGCCCCTTTCTGAACATGGGCCTTCGAAAGCAGAGAGCGCCTTCCCGAGTTGGTGGAAGAAGATGAAGTCAGAACCTCACAGCACGAGAGGGACCTGACTCACCACCACGGGCTTCGGGGAGGAAGGGGACCCTGTGGTCAGGAATCCCAGCTGCCTCCAAGGGCAGAGCATGGCCTGTGGCTGACAGCCACCAGGGAAATGGGACCTGAGACCCACGGCTGCCAGGACCTGGGTCCACCACACCTCGAGTGAGCATGGAGCAGTTTCCTGCAGACCCTCCCAGCAAGGGCTCAGCCCAGCCCACACCTGGATTGGGGTTTGTGAGGCTGTAAGTTGAGAACCCAGCTGGGCCTGCCTGATTGCTGCCCTGCAGACTGTGAGATAAGGCGTGAGTGTCTCTCAGCTGCTGCATCTCTGGAGGCTGATCCACAGCAAGGAGGGCAAGGTCAGGGCCGGCCTGTACTCCCCCACCCCTCACAGACAAAATGAGGTTTCCAGAGTCCCCTGGCAGCACCACAGCCCCCCTGAGCCGCACCGTTCCCATCCGTGGCCCCCGGTGGTACCTCCTCATCCCCCTGTTGCAGCCTCAGCCCCCCAACCTGGAAATGGGGCTGGGAAAGGCTCCGGGCTCCTTCCCACCCTGTCTTGCCTCATGGCACACGGTGAAGCTGACCAGTGATTGCATTTTAAGGAATGCGTGGTGTTTCCCATTAGCCATTTGTGAACCCCGTGGGTGGCTCAGAACGCGGGTGATTCATCATAGGCCTGGGAGTTGCTCTGGGGGTCAAGGGAGCTGGGGTGTTTGGAGCGGTGGGGAGTTGGAGGGTTCTCGGAGGCACAGGCGTGGCAGGCAGCCTCTGTTTCTGTGATTCATGGATGGGCTCTGTCCGGCTAAGGGGTGAAGGCGCCAGGCCCTGTTGTTCGGGCGTGGAAACTGTTCCTCTCCTGGAGCCCTGTGTCAACTTCCAGGGTCCACAGCACCAGGAGCTGCCCAACTCCCAAGCTGCTAATGTCACCTCCCCCTTTGTTGCCTGGCCCCAGGCACGCCTTGTGGGGACTGGAGTGTGATCTTGTTACCGAAGGGAGAACTGGGCACTTGAAGCTCTGCAGTGGACTTTGGCATGAACTGTGGTCTGGTGCCTGGATGGTTTAGGCCTCTTCGAGGGACACTCGGTCTGGCCCCATGGCTGGGTCTCCATGTCGTCTCCCCAGAAAGCCTGGCCACTCCTTGGTGGCAGGAACGCCCTGTTCTCCTTTGTGTGCCTCTTTCCGGGAGCCAAAACCAGAAAGTGTCTGAAAAGCATGGCCTGGGCTGCAACACCCTGAGAAGCACCTTCAGCTCCTCCACGTCGCATTTTGTGCAGCCTCAGTTTCCTCACCTGGGAGATGTGAGGGACAGTTCTCCTGACTCTCCTGGACTTCAGGGGACCACTCCGGGACTCAGGGTGCTCCTGCGAGGCACACAGAATGTGTCCCCTGGTGGGAGGATGGGCCAGGACCTTCCTAGAACCCACAGCCGGAAGGCTGGGCAGAGCAGCTCCCAGGCACCTGCCGTGTAGGAAGTGAATTTGAGTCTTGTGTGGGCATAAGCTCCCTATGGCCTTTATCCATTTGAAGGTGACAATCCCCCTTTCTAATAAAATGATGCTTAGAGCCCTCCAGGGCCCACACCCTCTTCAGTTTCAGGAAGTCCAGGCCGGTTACACAGAGTTCTAACATTTGGGTCTCTAAGAAAAATATCCTCAAAAACTAGCCTCGAGTCGGAGCACAGTCCCAACTCAGCTACGAGCTCCACTTATGGTCTTCAGGCTCCTTGGTGAGGTGCGAGGGGCTCCAAGACCAGGTCAGGAAAACGGTGGGGGCTGCTGGACCGTGGGGGCCCTGGGACCCCCTCCACATTGCAGTCAATCCCTTCTCCTGAGGCTGTTAAGAATACGCTGCACCTTGCTGCCTCCTCCCTCAGAAACGTCTCCATGGAGGGCAGGAGGCTGGCTGGTGAAGAGGACAGAGCAGGCGGATTCTAGAAGCAGTGAGGATGGTTGTTGGGAGGGAGGGAGGGAGGGAGGGTAGGGTAGGGAGGGAGAAAGGGAGAGAAGGAGAGAGGGAGGGAGGGAGAGAGGGAGAGAAGGAGGTGGGGAGGGAGGGAGAGACGGAGGGAGAGAGGGAGGTGGGGAGGAAGGGAGAAAGGGAGGGAGGGAGAGAGAGGGAGGGAGGGAGAGAGGAAGGGAGGGAGAGAGGGAGGTGGGGAGGGAGGGAGAGCATCTGAAACTCAGGCACAAGACTTTAGAATGAATACTAAGGATCCAGTGCCCGGTCTCCCCCAGGGAGCCTGCATTCACCAATGTGGACTAAGACCATTCATTCATTCATTCATTCATTCATTCAACAAATACTGTTTCCCACATTCTCTGAACTGACGGATGTTGGTGTGTGAAAATCTTATTTGTGTATCAGCATAATTGTCAGTCCTACAAAATGGATGGGGCTAAGTGGCCCCTCTCCTGTCATGAAACTGTCCTGGTTACTGTCAGTGTCAAGGACCAGTGGTCTGCTTTAGTGACTGCCGCACACATTCACACATGAGCTGACTTGTTCCTCACAGCGTCTTCTCTTTGCAGTTTACAAAGTAGAAGAGCTAGCCTGAGAGGCGCCCTGTGAACGTCTGACAGGGCTGGCCCCGCTAGTCCCATTTGCCCAGTGTTCCTGGCTCTCTCCCTTAACTTTAGAAATTCTCAAAAATGTTCCTAAAACCTATCAGATAAAAATATACCTGCCTCGCTTTTTGTGCAGGGAGGCCGGCCGGAGTCTCTACTGGGCCCTGTGCAGGGAGGCCGGCCGGAATCTCTGCTGGGCCCTGTGCAGGGAGGCTGGCCAGAATCTCTGCTGGGCCCTGTGCAGGGAGGCTGGCCGGAATCTCTGCTGGGCCCTGTGCAGGGAGGCTGGCTGGAATCTCTGCTGGGCCCTGTGGTGACCGCCTCTCGGGGTCTCAGCTGTGGCTTCTGACTATCCCACAAGAAGGCCCACAGCTGCTTTGGAGGGGTCCTGGGAGCACCCGTGAGCCCTGAGATTTGGGAAACTGGAAATCTCTAGGGGGTCGGATGTGGCCCCAATGATCATGGAGCTGGGAAGCCACGGTGCACCCTCACGAAAGCACGAGCTGGACCCAGTGCTAAACCTGAAGCCAAGTCCCACAGACAGACTCAACGGACAGAGATGGCGTGGGCCCTGAACCCTGTGTCGTGGGGTCTGGGGAGGCAAATGGTGAGGGCAGGTAGGAACTGAGGATTGGAGGCTGGGGAGCATGAGAGGAAAAGAAGACAGCAGAGGCCCCAGGGCCAGGTGGCTGCAGGAACATCCACACCTGGATCTCTTGGTTCTACCCAGGTGGCAGTACTCGCTGTGTGCCCTGCGAGTGGGTGTCGGGCCACAGACCTCCTGGTCTCCCAATCAGGGCTCTGTGAATGCATCGATCTTAAAATTATTCAGGATATAATTGTATGTGTATTATGAAGTGAATTGTGCTCCCTAAGTTCCTGTGTTGATGTCCTGACCTCCAGCGACCCGGAATGGAACTGTATTCAGAGACAGGATCTTTAAAGAGGAAATTAAATTAAGATGAGATCCTTGGGGTGGGCTCTGCTTCCATCTGACTAGTGTCCATATAGGAAGAGGAGATGAGGATGCAGATACACACAGAAGGACTCCCACATGAGGACACAGAGAGAATGCTGTCTACACACTGAGGAGAGAGGCCTCAGAAGGAACCAACACCTAGACCTTGGACTCCCAGCCTCCAGCACTGTGAGGAAATGTGCCTGTTCTTGAAGCCTCTTGTCTGCAGTGCATTGTTGTGGCAGCTGAGCAAAGACAATGTGTAAACACCACCTTGGAGTCAGCCAATAAAAGGGACATTGTGAGGATGTCACGTGGCTCCCCTTCCTGCTGTCCCTGGAGACTCCACCCACCTGCCCTCCTCAAGGGGCCAGGGCCTGCTTTATTCTCACTAGAGCCTCCGATTTGAAGGGTCCCCATGCTGGATGAAGCTCCCCGTGCTCTGGGGAAGGCCCAGGTGCCGCTGCAGATATGCAGATGGCATGGTCCTGGGGCCCTGCGTGCAGCTCCATGGCCCATCTGCGGGGAGGATGGGATCCTGTCACCCAGGAAGTCGAGTCCACATACAGAAGCAGTGAGCAGGAGCACAGAGCCAATGATGAAGCCGAACCCGAAGCTTGCACAGCTCCTGGTGGGTTTGAGAGGGGATTGGAAGGCTGATATCAATGTAGGAGAGAAAGGAGACGCACATCTGCACCTCCAGCCTCCCCGGCGGGGCCGCCTCCTGCGAGCCAGCAATACCTCCCAGTAGGAATCAGGCACCCCAGGAGAAGCTGCTGCCACATCTGCCTTCTTTCAAGGTAAACTGGTGAGATCTGCGAGGGGCCTGGGAAGGGGGAGCCCAGGGAGGTTCCAGGTCAGAAGGTAAGACAGACAGAAAGACCCTTGCCAGGATGGCTAACCAACCACTCCCCAAAGCTTGTGGGGGTGTGGAGGATGCAGCTTTGAATTTAGGAGAAAAATACAAAAGTCCAAAAAAGAACACAGGCTAGCAAATGGGAAAAAAAAGCATAAATACATGAATTCATATATCATTGGGTTCTACTTAAAATATTACCGCAGGCTGAGATGAGGGGGAAAAAATTAAGCGTATGCACAGAACCATGCCGTTTCCTGGTGAGCTGCCACTGTTGATCCTTCGGGCATGAGATTTCCATGCCTTTCATCAGACACTCCTACATTTTCATATGCACAGTCCTATAGCTGCTTCATCCACTCTTTGCTTCTCATTAAAACCCGTGCTTGGCTGGTTCTTCAGACAAGGTCTAATAAAAACAATATCTTAGTTTAACAGCTAATGAGCAGCAGGCATCAAAATCTGCTGGGCTCTCTTCTTCTCAGACACCAACTGGATATTTAATCAGAGAAGCATACAGATGGTTTTGTCTCAGTCATACAGTCATGAGAATGCAGAGAACCTAGTCCATAACACGTTTTAGAATGCATGCAGCTATTCAGAATTTGCACTCACTTTTCAGTGCTCATCAGCTGAGCATTGCAAGTCTTGGAGAAGAGTCACAGGAGGGCTTTCTAGGGCCCGTCTTTGGGTGTAGCTGGCTCTGACCTGCAGTGCCTGGGGTGAAGGGGTCCTCTTGGGCTGGGCAGTGTCAGCCTCGGCTGGCCTCAGGCTGCTGGGCCACCTCTCTGTGACATGGGCATCAGAAGGAAGGATCCCAGAGTCCAAGGCCTGGAGCATCCTAGGACGCCACCCTGGGCCCCAGGGATGAGCCTAAGGTATGGGCTGTTTGCCACACAGCTGGTCCGAGCTTCCTTGCTGCCTGCTCCCCAGGCCTGAGGGAGGGAACAGGGCAGAGAAACTGAGCGTCCTCAGACCCCACTCAGACAGGTACATAAGTAAGACAAGCCAAGCACCTGTGCTCTGGTGCAGGAGGAAGAGCAGCAGACTGCCTCTCCTTCTGGTTCTTTGCAGTGAGCGTGGCCATGGCACAGCCTCAAGGATGGTTAACTCCAGTTGTCTCCGGGCCTCTTCCCCCAAGAGAAGAAACTTGGGAGTCATGCCACTCAATCTGGGGAGTGGCTATTTTGGTTCCTGTGGGTATTTGAGCCTACGTTTTATATGAAGAACCTTGTAAATGGGAACAACTCCTCCAGAAGGGTCAGCAGGTGAGCTGCCTGAGTGGCTGGGACTCCATGTCCCATCCTCATGGTGGGGACATCATTTGCTTCCACCTTACCCAATAGGGCCTTGGGAAGCACGAAAGAAACAGGCTGGATGGAGTGTAGTGGATGAGGGCAACCAGGGAACAGCAAATGAGCGGGTGGCACGTGGGGTCACAGATAGGCACACAGAGTCCAGTAAGCAAACCTGTCAATAGATCCCCATTTCTGCCAAGAGCAGGAGGCAGAACATTCCTGTCTGTTATGACTTTCAAAGTCAGACACTTTGGCCAAAGCCAGCCTCCCACTGCGTGTCCCTGGGGATCCCTGTCAGCCCCTCACCAGCTGTGAGCAGGCCCCCAGCGGTGTTCGCTGTGTGGGCCACGCAGCCTGGAGCAGCTGCCGCTCCTGGCATTTTTCTCACCGTGCCCTTGCTTATTTCTCATCACCCTATCGATCATTCAACATCCAACATTGCAAAGCATTACACTTTCCAGATAGCCGAGGCAGGTGCCTAGATCGGGAACAGGGCTGGGCTCCCTTGGGGAACAGTCTGTGCAAACAAGGTGACCCCATGTCTCCATCCCCCACCTCCCTCTGCTCAGAGGAGCTTTGAAAATCACCCTCCTCCCCACTAGGAAGCCTACAGAGGTCCCAAGAGCTACACTTCTGTTAACCCCTCAACAGACCTGTGGCCTGGGTGTTCCAGGCCACGTCAGAGGCCACCTGTAAATGAGAAACCATGAAATCCAGTGTCTGGGGAGTGGGGTCTGTGTGCCTCACTGGTAATAGCTCCCAAGCGCAGTAATGCTTAATGAGAGAGACGTTGTTTACTGACAATGTACCTAGTTGGAATACAGAAAGAAATGGAGATCTTGCTGTAATATCGTTTTGTTCCACTTGAGTTCATATTAATAAATGATAAGCAATAATAGTATACAAGGAAAAATGGAAACCTAATTGTCTAGGGTGGGATAACTGTGGCACACACTGTCTGTGCAGCACACCGAGGCCAGCGTGGTGCTGATTTTGCATTTCATAAATTGGATGACAGGGGAACAGCTGAGCATTCAAACAGCCACGGGATCCTCCTTTTGTCTTTAGCTTTATCTGTGGGCTGTGTGTTAGCCCCGTGCCTGGTGCCTAATAAATACCCTGTCAATACCAGCTATTGGGATTGGGAGGGACACCAGCACCAGACAGTGTTGGGCACCAGGCTGCAGCCACTGGGACAGCTTTTCTCAACATGGCAGCCACCAAAGGTCTGCTGGAGAGTTGGTCATTCATTCCAATTCACACCACGCTGTCTGCTCCCTGCACCTGTGCCCCCAGCACAGCATCTGCTGCACCCAGGAATGGGAAGCAGCCGGCCCCTCCCGGAAACCTTCCCAGGAGGAGCAGGAAGCAGGGTCCCTCCCACGCTGGACTCTCGGCCAGGACAACCTTCTCATCGGCTCACCCCTGTGCTCGGCGCTGCTGCCAGAGAGTGGTGGGTAATGAGTTCCCGGAGTGGCTGAGCCCTGGAGGTCAGTTGCTCGTTAGAGAGAGACAATTAACCTCTCTCTGACTTAAACATTGTTTCACCTTTTATTTAACGTGATTTTGAAGAAATTACTTTCACTCACATTAGCAGGCATGTGATGCCAGGGTTTCCCTGTATAAGCAGAACAAGCCGTGTTCTGGGACCTGAGGCTGCAGGGCATCTCTCCCCAGCAAGTGCAGGGCTGGAGCATGAGGTAGGACCCGAGGGACTTCTCTTCCTCCATGGCCAGGGAAAGCAGGGGGTCAGCGGGTGAATCAGGGCATGGCTCGGGGGCTGTGGAATGTGACTTTGGAAAGGCTTATAAACAAGGGGGAAATAAAGCCCTGTTGAGTTTCTGCATAGAGAAAGCCACAGAAGGGCCCTCGTGGGCCTGCGTCACTCTGTCCCCAGACTTTTGCCTGCAGAATCATAATTCCAGGGGAGAAATGAAGCAATGCTGGTTTTCTTGGGGCCCAGACCCCTCTGTGCCTCCCCTGACCGCTTGCAGAAACAGTGGATGCCAGGTCTGAGAGGGGACTGAGAATCTGCACTGGGCTGCCTAGAGAGTGTGGCCAAGCTAATCTCAGGCCCCCTGCAATTTTTCCACCACGCACGCCGTTCCCACGCTGCCCATGCCACCTGCCACTGGGGACTCTTCCACTTCCAGCCTAGACCCTACACTGGGGCCTTGTTTGTTCCCTCCTTGTTGAACACCTGTCCAAGAGAAACTTGGCCCTGGGCTTCAGCAGAGGTCTCATGCTTTGGTGATGGATTTACAAGGTTTTCTGTAGATGAAAAGGTGATGAGCCTATGCATTGGATAAACACACCTCCTCAGGTCTTCGTTCTCAGCAAACAAAACCATCATTCACAGAATCAGATTTGTTCATCTAAAAATGTGTGGGTGACACCCAGGAGCCCCTGTAAGGATCTGTGTGGTGCCCTTGGGTTCTAGGAGAGAGGAGGGTGAAAGGAGCTGTTCACAGCCTCTTTTGACTCCCAGGTGACAAATGCCCAACAGAATGGTATAGCTGGGTGCTCTGTGGACCCAGAGGACAAAGCCTGTCTCCGAGTGATGTGTGTGGAGGAAGAGAGTGCTGGAGGGGCTTTAGGGCTGGCCCTTAGCAGGAGCACCTCAGCCTTGCAGAGAAAGGTGTCCAGCAGAGAGTGAAGCATGCTCCTGGGTTTCCTCCCAAACCAGAGCACCCTACTCTCCTCCGGGGTGAGGCAGAGGAAAGCGTGAGTCTCCACCTCATGATTAAATATTCACAGCTCAAAGGAGACAGAGGAAGAGCCAGGCCATACGAGATGAAGGATGCAGGCAGGTCAAGGAAGGAGGCCAGGAGACCCTGGCAGGGACAGAGTGTGGGGCGACAAAAGTAAATACAGCTCTGCTGGTGGCCGCAGCATCCTCTAGGCAATCCCACAGCTTTTTATTTATAAAATATATAATTGCATGTGTTTAAATTTTATATAATTCATTAAAGCAAGGGTGGTAAGTGCTTTCTGATAATTAAAATGCAGAAGAGCCCATTCTCGGATTTGAGGCCATGAATAAAAGTGACACTTTGCCAATTGCACCTTGTTGGGTCACCGTTTAGCTGCAGCCACGGACACCTCTCAGGTAATTGAGTGCTCCTTGCTGGGGAAAAACAAATGCAGGATGAGCTGATTCTACTGCTACTTATGATGCTTCACTTTAGCATGGAAATTGGGGCAGCATGGAAATTGGGGCTTCAAATGAAACAAGTTAACCCATGAGCAGCGAAAATAGCAGTATTTTTTTAGAAGGTACGAGGGGAGAACTCAGCCAAGATTTTCCGAGAGCCAACTCCTGGCCTCTGGGCAGGACAGAGGCAGATTCCCATCCTAGGACCCTCCTTCACCTCCTCCTAGGAAGACAGGGATTCCCGTTCATCCCGGGAGCTGTCCAAGGCCAGGGTGCTGAAGCGGTGAATGTAATGGGCCAGGGCCGCCTTCTGCCTAGAGCCCCTTCCTGGAATCCTGCCCTGGCTTCTCCGAGGTGGAGCATTGCTGCACCACTTTGGCCACTCCTCACTCTCGTTGGACACCCCCACCCTGCCATCCTGTGGCCCACAGGGCCAGAGGGTCATGCCTTGGTCCTCCTTGGAGACCTGAGTGGGCAGGGGGATCATGGGTTCTAGGAAAGGTGGCCCAAGCTTCATACATTGTCCCTTCCACTGTGACTGACTGGCTTGCTGGCACCCTGGCCCTTTCTCATCCTGGCATTGTGAGTGCTGGGACGCAGCTATAGGCTTCCAGAAAGCTCTTTGGGCCAACTCTTGCCTGGGCTGAGGGTGTCTTCTCCTTGCCCCATCCAGCTTTCCAAGGTGTCTTGCCAGGATAGGGGACCTATACCAGAACCTGGACAAGAGGGTCCTATGGTCCTTGCTCCCGTGGCCCTGGGGTCTCACTCACACATCCATCCTCCTCACTCAAAGATGCTGCTCTCTTAACTCCTACTGCATGCCAGGTGCTGCCCGGCTTCTGAACAAAGCAACGAACAGGAAGGGATGAGGTCACCAAACTGAGAATGTCACCAGAAGGCAGAAAGTTCTGCTGAGAAAGTAAAACAGGGTCTTCTTCTGGACCAGTGGTCGGAGAAGGCAGTGGGCAACTGAGTGGAGGCCTAAGGGAGATGGGGGAAGGAGGTCAGGGGAAGGCGCAGATGCTCAGATGCAGGGAAGAGCCACAGCAGAGCTTGCCTGGAGCATTCTGCAAAGAGGTTAGGGTGTATGGCACAGGGAGTGCAGGGGAGACCAGAGAGCTGCGTTCTGTGCGTGTGAGCAGCAGAGAACGTAGGGTCCTGGAGGGTTGTGCACAGCCTGCATCTTTTCCACCAACTGAGATGAGAGCCTCTGGAGGTTCAGAGCCAAGGACTTGGCTTAAATAACAGCTGTAGGTGTTGAGTTGAGGGCAGGCAGCAGGTACATGGCGAGGGAGCAGGGGGCTCTGTTAGGAGGCAAGTTCATGGGTCCAGGAAGAGACAATGGTGCCTTGGTCAGGGTGGTTGTGAGAGGGGGTGTTGGGAAGTGATTGGATTCCAGATGTGTGTCTCAGGCAGAGCCAAGTAGGGTTGGCTGCTGGATCAAGTGTGAGGGTGGGAGAATGACAGAGGCCTGAAGGGGACTCCAGGTCTTCTTGCCTAAGAGCCTGGAAGGATAGAGCTTTCAGCACAGATGTCAATTAGATCTGATGGGGCAGCTTGATGGCAGATAGACATGCAGGTATTTACTTTTCAACATGTTAACTTGAAGAGGCCTTTGTGATGTGTGGGCAGAGATGTCAAATATGCCCTGTAGTAAACCATTGGGATTTGAGGGAATGCCTGAGGCTGGAGCTATACATATGGGGTTTATCAGTATACAGACAGCATCTCAAGCTGTGAGATGGGTTGGGTTTCCAAGGGCAGGGCTGGGAGTGGTCAGAAGGTGCTGACTCCTGCTCACACCACCAGCAGGCACATAACCCAGGACCGAGAGTGAGGTTTTCTGACCCCTGATCCCAAAGCCTTTGGTAGGTCTTGCCATTCCACTGCCGTTGTATATGTAGCGATGCTGCCCAGACTACCTGCCCCAGAGACCTTTGGGTAACTTATCAATATGCAGATACCTGAGCTGATTGAATCAGGTCCTAGAGACAATAAGCCTGGGGATCTGAATTTAAAATAAAATCTCCCCATTCCCTGGCCCTTGTCCAAGCTGAATACTATGCAAATAAGAGTTTGAGAACCGATCCTCCATGAGGCAGGGCAGCTTGTTGCAGAAGCCACACTAGGCCTGCAGGTCCTGGGAGCCCCTCCCACTCAGAGGGTCTGAATGGCCACCCTTTCTCCTGAGGTTAGTAGCCCCTCTGGTCTGGTCAGAAGGCTTCTCCCTCACCATGTTCACTGCCTTAGCCAGCTTCTCAGAATCCTTCAGGGGAGTTCAGAGGCAGTTAGACCATCTTATCCCAAACTCATTGAGTTCTGTACATTAATTATGTACAGCTTTTGGTACATCAAAAAATAGCAAATAAATAAAGATTGTTCTATCACATGAGTGGACAAATGGAGACTTTCTTTCTTTCTTTCCTTTTTTTTTTTTTTTTTGAGATGGAGTCTTGCTCTGTCGCCCAGGCTGGAGTGCAGTGGCGTGATCTTGGCTCACTGCAAGCTCCGCCTCCCAGGTTCACGCTATTCTCCTGCCTCAGCCTCCCCAACAGGTGGGACTACAGGCAGCACACCGTCATGCCCGGCTAATTTTTGTATTCTTAGTACAGACAGGTTTCACTGTGTTGGCCAGGATGGTCTCAATCTCCTGACCTTGTGATCTGCCCACCTCGGCCTCCCAAAGTGCTGGGATTACAGGCGTGAGAAATGGAGAGTTTCTAAGTAGGATAAGAGGGAAATGAAGCATGAGGACCAAGCACCTGGCCTTCCCTCAGACCATGGAGAAGGTGCTCACTGCAAGGACAGTGTCAGCTTCCAGCCTGCCAGCTTCTCTCTTCCTGGGAGTCAGCCAGATCTCGGTTGATGCAGAGGAAACATCTCTTTTCTGATGATGCATTTCTTTCAGTGCCAAGGGTGGAGCTGTGCCCAGAAAACATTCTCCAGATTGCAACTACAATCCTGGAATTTCAGCCTTAGATTCACGCCTTTGATAACTGCTCTACTTCTTTGTTAGAGAATGGATATGCGCCAAGTCTTCACTGCCAATCATTTCACTCCATGCCCATACATTTATACAAATAAAAGAGAAAGAAAGGGAATATCATCCAGGGGAGAAAAGTATTAATTTTAATCATCTATTTTTAAAAACAGCAGCTCTATTGATATAAAACTCACATACCAGACAATTCACACTCTTTAGCTAAACAATTCAAAGTTTTTTAGTGTATTCACATAGATATGCAACCAATGCCACAATCAATTTTATAACATTTTTGTCACCCCAAAAGAAACCTTATACCCACTAGTGATCGCTACCCATTTTGCCTACACCGCCAACCCTAGGCAACCACAGCCCGACATTCTGCTTATTCTGGAAATATCACATCATTTGAGTCATGCAATGCCTGGTCTTGTGTAGCTGGCTTCCTTCACTCAGAACAGTATTTTCAAGATTGATGCATATTGTATTATGCATCAGTACTTCATTTATTCATAGCCAAATCATATTCACTACATTTTATTTACCTATTCATTAATGGATGGATGATCAGGCTATTTCCTCTTTGGGGCTATTATGAATAATCCTGCCATAAACGATGAACATTTTTGTCCCCTTTCATTTCTCCTGGTATACACCTAGGAGTGGAGTTGCTGGTCACATTGTAACGCTATGTTTAACATTTTGAAGACTTGCAGGATTGTTTTCCAAAGTGGCTTCACCCTTTTACATCTCACCAACAGTGTCCGAGGGTTCCCATTTCTCTACATCCTCACCAAGAGGTATTAATATCAGTGTTTATTATGTCAGCCATCCTCGTGGGAATGATGCCCTTGCTTATTCTGGCCTTAATTTGCATTTCTCTGGTGGCGAAAGATGTTGAGCATCGTCTCATGTCACTGGACATTTGCACATCTTCTGTGAAGAAGTTTCTATTGGAATCACTTGCCCATTTTTAATTTGTGTTGTCTTTTTTATTCTTGAGTTGCAAGGGTCCTTTTAATATTCTAGACACAAGTTCACTACTAGATATGTAACTTTTCAAAACTTATCTGCCAATCCGTGGCTCGCCTTTTCAATTCATGGAATGGCAATAAAATGCCGTTTTGTGCTTCAAAAGACACTTTCTTGATGGTGTTTTCTGGAGCACAAAGGTTTGAAGTTTGAAGGTGTCAAATTCATCTACTCTTTTTTTGTTATTGCTTATGATTTTGGTGTGTCACATCTCAGAAATGACTACCTAATCAAGGTCATAACAATTTAGGGCTGTTTCTTCTGAGAGTTTTATCATGTTGTCTCTACATTTAACTATTTGTTCCATTTTGAGTTAATTTTGTGTATCATGTGAGGTGGGGGTTCACGTGAATTCTTTTGTACCATTTGTGGAAAAGACTCTGATTTCCCACATTGAATTGTCTTGGCATCAGCATCAAAATTCAATTGACCATGAACATCTGAGTTTATTTCTGCATTTCTGATTTTATCTCGCTGATCTGGGTGTTTCTCCTTATGTCTGCACCACATTGTCTTGAATACTGTAGCTTTGTCACAAGTTTCGAAGTAGGGAACTGTGAGCACCCTAATTTTGCTCTTCTTTTTCAAGATTATCTTGGCTATTTTAGATTCCTTGATTTTTCCACTTAAAGTTTAGGATCAGTTTATGAATTTCTGCAAAGAAGTCAGCTTGGCTTTTGTTAGGTATCACATTCAATCTATACCTCAATGTGGGGATTATTGCCATCTAACCAATTTTAAGTTTTAATTCTTATCCATAAACATAGGAAAGCTTTACATTTGTTTAGATCGTTTTAAATTTTTAAGCAATATTTTGTAGTTTTCAGAGTATAAGTCTATACATCTTTTGTTAAATTTATTCCTAAATATGCTATTCTTTTTGATGGTATTGCAAATGAAATTGTTTTTCTAAATTTCAATTTTGGATTGTTTATTATAAGAGTATAGAAATACAGTTACTTTTTATATTGAGTGTGTTTCCCAGAACTTGCTGAATTTTTTACTTCTAATAGTTATTTTGTGGATTTCTTAGGAATTTTTGTATGTGAGCTCATGACATCTGCAAACTGAGATAGTTTAATCTTCTTTTCCACTCTAGACGTATTTTTTAATTTTTCTAGACTAATTGCCCTGGGCGGGACCTCTAGTATATTAATAAAGAAGAGGGTGAGAGTGGACATCTTGGGTCTTGCTCCTGATCTTAGGTGGATAGCAACCAATCTTTCACCATTAAATATGATGTTAGCCATGGAGCTTTTTAATAGATGCATTTTATCAGAGTGAAAGTTTCTTCTATTCCTAGCTTGTTGTGACTTTCTTTCTTTTTGTTATGAGGTGATGTTGAGTTCTGTTATATGCTTTTTCTGTATATCTGGAAATTATCATGTGGTTTTATTATTTGTTCTGTTGATAGGGAATAATAAATTAATTGATTTCTGGATGTTAAAGCAACCTTGCATTCCTGGGATAAACCCAATTTTGCCACAGTATAGAATCCTGTTTCTATGTCACTGGACTTATCTTGCTCATATTTTTTGAGGATTTTTGCATGTGTGTTCATGGAGAATGTGGGTCTGTGGTTGTATTTTCTTGTGATGCCTTTCTGGTTTGGGTAACAAGGCAATATAGGTCCTATGAAATGGCTTGGGAAATGACACCTTTTCTTTAACTTTTGAGAAAATATGTGAATAATTTGTACAAATTCTTTTCTAAGTATTTAGTAGAATTCATCGCTGAAGTCATCCGGGTCTGTGTATTTCTTTCTGTGTATTTTTTTCATTTTCTATAAAAATTTTTTGTTGTAGTAAAATACATGTAACATAAATTTACCACCTAATTATTTTAAGTGTATACAGTTCAGTAGTGTTGAGAATACTCACCTTGTCATAAAACAAATATCCAGAACTCTTCATCTAGCAAAACTCAAACTCAATACCAATTAAACAATATTTTTCCATTCCCTCTATCATCAGCCCCTGACATCCACCATTCTGCTTTCCATCTCTATGGATTTGACTCCTCTAAGTACTTTGTACAAGAAGAATTATGTAGAATTTGTTATTTTGTGACTGGCTGATTTCACTTAGCATCATGTCTTCAAGGTTCATCTATGTTGTAGCATATGCATTTCCTCCCTTTTTAAGGCTGAATAAGGTACCATTGTATGGATGGACAAAAACACGTTCATCCATCCATCCATCCATCCATGCATCCATCCATCCATCCATCCATCCATCCATCCATCCATCCATCCATCCATGCATCCATCCATCTATCCATCCATCCATCCATCCATCCATCCATCCATCCATCCATCCATCCATCCACCCATGAATCCATCCATCCATCCCTCCATGGAGACTTGGGTTGCTTCCACCTCTTGGCTATTGTGGAACAGGCTGCCATGAACATGGGTGTACAAACATCTCTTTGAGATCCTGCTTTTGATTCTTTCGTGCATATACCCAAAAGTGGAATTGTTGGATCATATGGTAGCTTAATGTCTAATTTTTTGAGGAAGAGCCATACAGTTTTCCACAGCAGCTGCCTCATTTCCTATTCCCACCAACAATGTACAAGGGTTTGAATTTCTCCACATCCTGGCCAACACTTTTCTTTCTAGGCTTTTCTTTGTTTCTTTTGTATTCTATTGTTTTGTGTAATAGTAGCCATTCTAATGGGTGTGAGGTGGTATATCATTGTTTCAATTTACATTTTTCTAATAATTAGAAACACTGGGCATCTTTTCAGGTGCTCGTTGGTTATTTGTATTTCTTTGGAGAAATATCTATTCAAGTCTTTTGCTCATTTTTAATTTGTTCCTTTTGTAGTTATTTTGTGGGAGTTTTTTAAAATATATTTTTGATATTAACCCCTTATCAGTTATTTGATTTGTAAATATTTTCTCCCATTCTGTATGTTGCCTTTTCATTCTGTTGATTACATCCTTTGATGCATAGAAGTTCATAATTTTGATGTAGTCCCATTTGTCTATTTTTACTTTTGTTTTCTGTGTCTGTGGTGTGATAATCAAGAAATCATTGCCAAACTTGTTGTTATGAAGCTTTTCCCCTATGTTTTCTTCCAAGAGTTTTATAGTTTTACATGACATACAATATGAAGCACGTTTTTATATGCTTATCTGCCATCTGTGTATCTTCTTTGGTGTGGTGCCTGTTAAGGTCTTTGGCATATTTTTTAACTGGCTTGTTTTCTTATTGTTGAGTTCAAGAGTTCTTTGTGTATTTTTAATAACAGTTCGTTATCAGGTATGTCTTTTGCAAATATTTTCTCGCAGTCTGTTTAAGCATTCTTTGTGTATTTTTAATAACAGTTCTTTATCAGGTATGTCTTTTGCAAATATTTTCTCACAGTCTGTGTCTTGTCTTCTCATTCTCTTGAAATTGTCTTTTGCAGAAAATAAGTTCTTCATTTTAACAAAGTCCAATTAATTTATTCTTTCATGGATCACACCTTTGGTGTTTCATCTAAAAACACATCATCATACCTGAGATCATCTAGATTTTTCTCTTATGTTATAGCCTAGGAGTTTTATACTTTTGCATCTTACATTTAGGTCTGTGATCTATTTTGAGTTAGTTTTTATGATGAGTGTAAGGTGTGTGTTTAGATTCATGTTTTTTGCATGTGGATTTCCAGTTATTTCAGAACCATTTGTTGAAAGGGTTATCTTTACTCCATTGTGTTGTCTTTGTTTGTTTGTCAAAGATCAACTGGCTACATTTATATGGGTCTGTTTCTGGGCTCTCTATTCTGCTCCATTGATCTACTTGCCAATGGGTTTATTGCAATAGACAATCAGATATGCAGTAAAGACATATCTGATAAAGGGTTGTTGTTAAAAATATAGAGACTATGGGTATATTTTTCACCAGTATCACACTGTCTTGATTATTGCAGCATTACAGTCTTAAAGCTGGGTAGTAATACTCCTTCGACTTTGTTCTTCTCTTTCAATATTATGTAGGCTTCTCTGAGTCTTTTGCCTCTCCATATAAACTTTATAATCAATTTTTAAATCTCTACAAAATAAGTTTCTGGGATTTTGATTTGAATTACATTGAATCTAGAGATTAAATCGGGAAGAACTGACATTTTGAAAATATTGAGTCATCCTGGCCATGCACATGGCGTATTTCTCCCTTTATTTAGTTCTTCTTTGATTTCTTTCAACCGAGCTGTAGATCTTGTACATATTTCGTTGGACTTATATCTAAGTATTTCACTTTTTAAGGTGCTAGTGTAAATGTTATTCTGTTTTTAATTTCAAATTTCACTTGTTCATTGCTAGCATTTGGGAAAGCAATTTACTTTTGCCTATTAACCTTATATCTTTTAATCTTGCTATAGTTAATTAGTTATATTAGTTCCAGGAGTTTGTTGTTGTTGTTGTTTCCTATTTTAATTTAGTTCAAGAAATTAAAAAAAAATTTTTGAGATTTCTTTTTGACTCATGTATTATTTTAATGTCTTGTTTAATCTCCATATATTTTGTGATTTTCCAGTTGTCTTTCTGTTATTTATTTCTAGTTTAATTCCACTGTGGCCTAAGAGCTGACACTGTATAATTTATATGATTTTTAATTTGTTAGGGTGTGTTTTATGGCTCAGAATGTGCTTTGCTTTCGTGAATGTTCCCTATGAGTTGGGAAGAACGTGTATTCTTAATTATGTTCTTGCTGATGTTCTGTCTGCTGGATCTGTCCATTTCTGATAGAAGGGGTGCTGAAGTCTTCAACTGTGAGAGTGAATTCATCTGTTTCTCTTTGCAGTTGTATCAGCTTTTGCCTTGTATTTTGACACTGTGTTTTTGGGTGCATATCTGTTAAAGATTGCCATGTCTCCTGGGAAAATTGGCCACTTTATCATTATGTAATTCTCTTCTTTATCCCTGATGACTTTCCTTGCTTTGAAATCTTTTTTGTTTGAAATTAATATAGCTACTTTTGCTTTATTTGAATTAGTGTTAGCATGACATCGTTTCCATCCATTTACTTTTAATCCACATTTTTTAATATTTAAAGTTGGCTTCTTGTAGATTACATATATTTGTGTCTTATTTTTTGATCCACTGTGACAATCTCCATCTTTTAATTGGTGCATTTAAACTATTGACTTTCAAAGTGATTATTGATATAGGTAGATTAATATCTATCATATTGGTACCTGTTTTCTATATCTTGCACTTGCTCTTGTTTCTATTTTTGTCTTTCACTCTTTGTTCTGCCTTTTGTAGTTATAGTTGAGAATTTTATATGATTCTATTTTCTCACCTTTCTTAGCATATCAGTAACCCCCCCCTTTTAAACCTTTTAAAGTGGTAGTCCTAGAGTTTGCAATACACATTTACAACGAATCCAATCCTACTTTCAAAGAACATTATACCACTTCACACGTAGTGTGATAAAAGATTCCTTGTTCCTCCCTTGCATTCATTCCATTATATCTGTCATTCATTTCACTTATATGTAGGCACACGTAAGTGTATACATGCATGCACATAGCTTATGTGTACATGCATACATATGTAGACACACATAAGATATAATAACCATACTTAATTGAAGACCTTGCTGCTATTACACACACAGATAAGATATATCATAAGCATACTTAATTGAAGATCTTGCTGCTATTATTTGCCAGATCAGTTAAAAACAAGAAAAATAAGTTTTTACTTTATGTTAACTTATTCTTTCTTCATAAGTCATCTTTCCTGTGGGATCTGAGTCTCTGCCTTCTCTTTAAAGAGCTTTTGTAACATCTTTTACTAGGCAGATTGACTGATAATAAATTGTCTCCATTTTTTATTGTTTTGATTTATTTCTCCTTCACCGTTGAAAGATAATTTTGGCCAGGCATGTTGGCTCACGCCTGTAATCCAAGTGCTTTGGGAGGCTGAGGTGGGCAGATCACTTGAGGTCAGGAGTTTGAGACCAGCCCGGCCAACATGGTGAATCCCTGTGTCTACTAAAAATACAAAAATTAGCCAGGTGTGGTGGTGGGTGCCTGTAATCCCAACTACTCAGGAAGCTGAGGCACGAAAATCACTTGAACCCAGGAGGCAGAAGTTACAGTAAACTGAGATTGTGCCACTGCACTCCAGCCTGTGCAACAGAGTGAAACTGTCTCAAAAAGAAAAAAAAAAGATAATTTTGCAGGGTACAGAATTGTAGGTTGGTGGTCTTTTTCTCTTAGCACTAACTGTTTTACCTTACTCTCCTCTTGCTTGCTTAATTTCTGCTTAAAAAGTCAGATGTAATTCTTATATTTGTTGGTTTATAGGTATGGTCTTTCTCCTCATCTCTCCCTGGCTTCATTCTAGATTTTTAAAAAATGTTCAAATTTCTGTTGTTGGAAAATAAAATGCCTAGATTTTTCATTATTATTATTATTTTGCATTTATCCTACTTGGTGATCTCTGAAATTCCTAGAATGGAGGCTTTGTGTCTGGTATTAATTTGTGGGACATTTCCAGTCATTATTGTTTCAAGTATTTTCTCTTTCTTTCTTTTCTTTCTTTCTTTCTTTCTTTCTTTCTTTCTTTCTTTCTTTCTTTCTTTCTTTCTTTCTTTCTTTCTTTCTTTCTTCTCTCCTCTTTCTTTCTCTCCTTTCTTTTTTCTTTCTTTCTTTTTCTCTTCTTTTTCTTTTTCTCCTCTTTCTCTTTCTTTCTTTTTCTTTCTTTCTCTCCTCTTTCTTTCTCTTTCTACTCTTTCTTTTTTCTTTCTTCTTTCTCTTTTTCTCTTCTTTTTCTTTCTTTCTTTTTCTCCTCTTTCTCTTTCTTTCTTTCTTTTTCTTTTTCTTTCTTTCTTCCCTTCTTTTCTCTTTCTTCCTCTCTCTCTCTCTCTCTCTCTCTCTCTCCTCTGTTCTTCTGTTCTTTTTTCTCCTTCTGGTATTCCCACTACAAGCATGTTTCATCTTTTGTAGTCACCCCATACTTCTTGAATATTGTTCTGTTTTTTTCAGCCTTTATTGTATTTGCTTTTCAGTTTGGGAAGTTACCATCGATATGTCCTTTATCTCAGATATCCTTTCCTCAGGGGCATCCAGTTTACCAACACACCCATCAAAGGCATTCTTCAGTTCTGCTGCAGTGTTTTCCTTCTCTAGCATTTACTGTTGGTTCTTTCTTAGGGAATCTGTCTGCTCCCATTGCACACCTGGTGTCACATGCTGTCTGCTTCCTCTATTAGGGCCTGTAGCATATTTGCACTTATAGTCTTAAATTCTTAGTCTGATAATTCCAATATTACTGCCATGTCTGGTTCTGATGCTAGCTCTATTTCTTGAAACTCTATGTGTGTTTTTGAGTATGCTTTATAATGTTTGTCATAGGCAGGCTTTGTGTGCTCAGTGAGAGGAACTGGTTTTAGCAGGCCTTTAGGAAAGTGGTGCTAAGGTGTTGGGGGAGGCAAAGTGTTATAGAATCCTGTGATTCAGTCCCAGTTGTTTAGCTACCCTGTGTCTCTGGACCGTTAACTTCACAAGTGCTTCTCAGTTCATGCTGTTTTACATGGGACAGGATGGCGAGAGTGGGCTGGAGGTGAGCATTTTCCTCCTCCTATGTGGAAAGCCAGGGCAGGCTGAAATTGGGTAGTTCTCTTCCCTCAAGGAAGCTGGACTCTGATAAAACCCCAACATTTTAGGATCGGGATTGAGTATTTTCCTTCTCCTATGTGGAAAGCTAGGGCAGGCTGAAGTTGGGTATTTCTCTTCCCTCAGGTAAGTTAAACTCCAATAAAACTCCAGCATTTTATGCTCTGATTGGATGTTTTCTCCTGAAGACAGGCCTTTTTGAGAACTAAGTGATCTGGTAGATTTCAAAATAGTTCCTTTTTTCCTCCTCTTGCTGGAAGCATGATAGTTTTTTTCTGCGATATTTTCTTGGGGAACCTGGTTAGCTCTTGTAGGTAAAACTCACAAGAGTGAGGTGGGCTTCCCAGGACTGGGTCCCTTTGGAGTTATTTGTAACTCTCAGACTCATCCACTCTGGGCCTCTAGCAATCCATGAGTTGGAGTTCAGTTTCTTCTACTCTGACACTGTTTCCCACAGCGGTTTCTCATCCCAAATCTCTCCTCTAGCAAGTTGTGCCTCCTGGCTTCCACACGAATGTCTCTCCAATTTCAGGAGGAGTGGTTGGCACTGTGTGCTTATCCACTTACAGAATCAAAAATACTTGTGGAATTTTTAACCTGTTCCGCTTTTTACTTGTTAGGTCAGAGTGGTGACTTCCGTGTTCCTTACATGAGAAACTGGAACTCACCTTAATTTTTAAAAGGCAGTTTCTGTGCATCTGATAGTCTCAGTTTCTGATTTTTCCTTTTGCCACTCAACTTTGCCCTCCCACTGTCTTCGGACCCACATTGTTTCTGCTGAGAAGTCAAGTGTTCATCTCACCTGGAATCCCTCTGTGTGACAACTGATCTTTCACTTTGTTGCTTTCAGGATTGGTCTTTGTCCTTTTAAAAAGCATTTTAATAATGACATGTCTGTTTTTCAATGTCTTTGCCTTTATCCTAGCTCATGGAGCTAGATAGATATGTGTAGATAACAATTTTTCATAAATTTGGGGAAGTTTCATTGTTTTTTCTAGTCATTTTTCTGCTTTATCTCTTTTTTCTTGTATTCTCAGGACACATATACTGGTGCTCTGAATGGTTCTACATGCCTCTGAGGTTTTCTTCCTTTTTTTCATTTGCTATTCTTTCCGTTTCTCAGATTGCTGAATCCCTGTAAATCTATTTTTATGTTTGCAGACTCTTCTGCCAACTCAAATCTGTTGAGCTCTTTGGTACATATTTGTATTAATTATCATACTTTCCTTGTTCAGAACGTCCATTTAGTTTTACTAAAATTGATATTCTCTACTCAATGAGTTATTACCATGATAGATTCCTTTACCTCCTTAAGCATACTTTCCTCTAGTTCTTTGAACATATTTACAATGGCTGCTTTGCAGTATTTGTCTACTAAATCCAACATCAGGGTCTCTCACAGGCAAGTACTGTGGCTCACTTTTTTCCCTGCCTTGGGGTCACACTTACCTGTTTCTTTTCCTGACTCATAATTTTTTAAAAAACTGAACATTTTAGATAAGATATTGTACCAACTCTAGACACTAATCTCCTAGCACTATTTCTGAGGCTTGTTTTGTTGTTTGTTTTTTTTTTTAGTGACTTTGCTGGACTATTTTAATGAACTCTATTTCCACACAGTGTGAGGTTTCTGATGTAAACCCCACAGGTGCAGCACTGGACAAGGGCAGTCTCCCTGGGGTGATGGTGGATTTAGCAGGTCTGTCTCTGTCTCTGTCCCTGACATCTCTATGCAGAATTCTGTCTGTTTGGTATTGCAGCCAGCTGTTAGACTTTTACTCATTGCTGGCTATGTTTTAGTTTTTTTACCCCCTATTCCCTGGTACATAAGTTGCTCCATAATTTGATAAAATTAAATTCAGGAAGGGAAAGTTTTAAGCCAGTATTTAAGGTTCATTCGAACCCCAAGAGGGCTCTCTTAGCTGTCTCTTTTTCTGGTTCTGTCTGGTAAGCTAGCTAGCTTATGGTTAGCTTGTTCTGATGGAGCATGGGCCCTTTGATTGCCCACCACCACAATCTTCCTTATTTTCAAGAGATTCTTTTGGTTTGAACACACTATTTTGAACACTCTGTTTTGAAGTTAATTCTACTGGGGGAGAGCTTTGGCAGTCTGCATTCTTGTGGACTAAATTTCCCCTGAGCAAAGTCTCTGAAGTAGCTTCTGGTCTTCTTCTCTTTTCTCTTCAAGTGTGGAAATTCAACTATGTGAGCCTGACCTGGGGCCCTCATATTCTCAGCCTGGCATGCCTGGGGGAGAGCCACTGTCCTCTGAGTAGGGGTTGGGTGTAAGAGGGGAATCTCAAACTATTTGTTACTTCCCCTCAACAAGGACTCAGCTTCCGCACCTCGGAGGTGGTGGGGTTGGGAAATGCTGGCTGCCTGCCCTTCCTCATACAGTCAATGCGTACTGACAGCCAAGGAGACGGAAAGCCCTGTCTTCCTGGCCACTGGGAATGGAGCTCCGGGAAGCTGACCAGGGGAGAGGAGGTCATGGGACCATTTGGGACCTCAAGTGTCACAGACTCTCACTGCTCTTAAGATTTTGTTGAAATTGTGAATGAATGTACCTTCATTTGCTTTGTCCCCTTAAAACAATTTGTAGAGACATTATTGTTTTTTAAAAGAATTTTTACCAGTTTTGGTTGTTTTGCTGGGAAATGGATTCTTGGAGCTCCTTAAATTACCATTCTAGAAGTGTCTTAAAAGTTTTTTCATGCTCCTCTCATTAATAATAAATAATTCCAAGTATTCTTTATGGGGAGGGGATAGAGAGCAAAAATGAAGTGGTTATATGACCCAGAGCATGAGAACTCCTGAGGATATAGATTAATCAGGGAGAAGGTTCTAGAAGGCCAGAAGCTCAACTTGGCACCCTACAATTCCCTACAGCATTGCCAGTGAGAAGTGAGCAGGCTGGAGAACATGCCTCCAAGGTTTTAGAGCATAAACCACGGCGTACACTGTGGTCCAATGGAGGGGAGGGCCACAGTATCCTAACTCCTGTCATCCGTGAGAGTCAAGAATAGAAACACTATGCAGCTTCCCAGGCCTGGATGGAACGCCAGTCCCGACATGAATAACAGCCGGGCAAGCCTGCGTGGAAAGTCAAAGGAGCTGCTTAGTTTTCTGCGTAGATTGTAGTGCCAGGCTCCGGTGTGAGACTCATAGGATTATGAAGGAGTAAAGGAAGAAAGAAAAAAGAGGCTGGGCATGGTGGTTCATGCCTGTAATCCCAGCACTTGGAGGGGCCAAGGCAGATGGATCACCTGAGGTCAGGAGTTCGAGACCAGACTGGCCAACATGGTGAAACCCTGCCTCTACTAAAAATACTAAAATTAGTTGGGCATGGTGGTGCATGCCGGTAATCCCATTTACTTGGGAGGCTGAGGCAGGAGAATGTTTGAGCCCAGGAGGAGGAGGTTGCAGTAAGCAGAGATCGTGCCATTGCACTCCAGCCTGGGCAACAGCAAGACTTCATCTCAAAAAAAGGAAAAAAGAAAGAGAAAAGGAAAAAGAAAAAAATGAGAAGGAAGAAGGGGGAACAAGACATGCAGAGTTTCACAGCCTTGAGTCCTGACTGGACTCAGGAGGGCCATGTGGCTGAGAGGAAAAGGTGTCAGGTCTCAGGGATGCTGGGACCTCCAGCTCTGCCTGGCTGGCTTCATTACATACCAGGTAAGAAGAGTCTGGTTTCATCGCTATTGGCGATCCTTTAAGGGACTCCTCATCTCTTCAAGAAAAGGCTGTTCTTATCCACGGACCTAAGCCAGAAAGGGCCCCAGCTGTGGGCAGGATGACCCCGGAGGAGAGCGAACTCCAGGGCCAGCCTCACTGCAGCCAAGGGGTGCTCCAGCAAAGCAGGTAGAGGAGTCCGACAGACGGGAGGCTGCGTCCGTAGCAGTGCCAAACCCTCTTCCCAGGCAGAACCACAAGCACGCCCATCCGCAGCCCGCAGGTGAGGTACTCACGCCCTGCCGAAGACAAGGTGACCAGGAGACGACAAGGAGGGATGGTGAGTGGAGTGGGCACCGCGGCACGGGCAGCCAGGAAAGGAGGCGTTCCTTCCAGTCCCAGCACGTGTGGCTCTTTCCAAGTCGGCTGAGTGCTTGAGGCAGGGAAGAGAACTCTAAAAGACGCCCAGCACTGAATGTATGTTCAGCTTCCTCTGGGAGATGCATCTTTTCAGCAACCCATGGAGCTGATGACTCAGGGCTACCTCCACCGTGAAGCTGGTGTTCTCAGAAGCACAAAGTGCGGAGGGCAGTGGGGCTGATGATGCTAGTCTTCTTGGATTAGTGGCCTGGGGGCTCCCTATGGCAAACATTCTGACCATGGCACTTCTAACATTGGGGCTGGTCACTCTCTGTAGGGCTGACAGGGCTGTCCCTGCACTGTGGGGGTGTTTAGAAGCATTTCCGGCCTCTGCCTACTGCGTCCAACAGCAACCCTTTCACAAACACAAGGGTTATGACAACCATTAACGTCTTCAGACATTGCCTGATGACCTCTGGGGGGTACAGCTGAGAAACAATGCTTAATTAGAGCGCGTTGTTGACACACACTTGCACACCTTTCCCAACACCTTGTTCAGGGTTAGAGGTGTGAATTACTGTAAATAAATTAATGTGCCAATGAATGTGATAAAGGCAGTTGGGAACAGTCAAACAGCTCCATCGGTTCCCAGGTTTAGCTGAAATGCTGGGTGAAAACAATAAATAGACAGGGTGTTGAAATGGAAATTCTAGATCACTGTGTATTCCAATGCAAAGTGTTAGACTAGCAGGAAGATATTTTTAAGGTAAAAGACATAAAAATGTTTACAGCAGGAGCGGGCGGTGGCCGCCTGTGCAGCAATGGCGAAGATCAAGGCCTGAGACCCTCGAGGGAAGAAAGAGGAGCTGCTGAAACAGCTGGACAACCTGAAGGTGGAGCTGTCCCAGCTGCGCGTCGCTAAAGTGACAGGCGGCGCAGCCTCTAGGCTGTCTAAGATCCGAGTCGTCCGCAAATCCATTGCCTGTGTTTTCATGGTTATTAACCAGAGAAAACCTCAGGAAATTCTACAAGGGCAAGAAGTACCAGCCCCTGGACCTGCAGCCTAAGAAGACACGTGCCATGCGCCAGTGTCTCAACAAGCACGAGGAGAACCTGAAGGTCAAGAAGCAGCAGTGGAAGGAGCGGCGGTCCCCGCTGAGGAAGTAGGAAGGAGCGGCTGTCCCCGCTGAGGAAGTAGGAAGGAGCGGCTGTCCCCGCTGAGGAAGTAGGAAGGAGCGGCTGTCCCCGCTGAGGAAGTAGGAAGGAGCGGCTGTCCCCGCTGAGGAAGTAGGAAGGAGCGGCTGTCCCTGCTGAGGAAGTAGGAAGGAGCAGCTGTCCCTGCTGCGGAAGTACGTGGTCAAGGCCTGAGTGGTGCATTGTCGGTAAAGCACAGCTGGCCGAGAAACAAACAAAGATGTTTAGAGCATTTTTGTCATTCATCAGTGGAGGGTGTGACTGTAAGACATGTTCCATGTCTTTGGAGAGAGCTGTGCTGTCATCAATTCCATCTACCACATGTTTCCACCTCCCAACCCTGAGAGCAGTGAGAGGGGCTGCAGCAGGTGACCCATGACAGTTTTGGTAGAAGATTTCTCTGGTGATCTGTGCGGTGAGTCCCATCTAGGGGAGAGGTGGGGACGTGACACCTCCTGAGACTAAGTACAATGGACTCAGGGACACCGTCAAAGGTGATGATGGAGAGATCCGAGGGTGTCGTAAGTTCTGCCTCTGCCTGAAGAAAGGCTATGGGACAAATCCCCTTTACCTCTTGGCAAAGAAGAGAGGCTTTGATAATACCATCCACAGGGGTAAATACAGAGCCCTGGATAATCTGGGGGCGATGGGAATTGCATATGAGCCATCTCTGAGAGATCTCGGGGTGAAAGTCTGATTGAGGTAGTTCAATATGTGTGAGGGTTACCCCTGAACTAGATACAGGCACCCCCAAGGGTGCTTGGGGTTGCCCTAGATTCACCCAGGTGGGGCAGAGGGATGTTCCGGAAGAGATGGGCTTCCAGAAGCTGGAGGGAAGTGTTGAACGCAGTCATCCCAAATAGAGAAACCTTAGGATGGCCGGGCACGGTGGCTTACGCTAGTAATCCCAGCAGTTTGGGAGGCCGAGGAGGGCAGATCACCTGAGGTCAGGAGTTCGAGACCAGCATGGCCACCATGGTCACCTGCCTCTACTAAAAATACAAAAATTAGCAGGGGATGGTGGCAGGTGCCTGTAATCCCAGCTACTCGGGAGGCTGAGGCAGGAGAATAGGGAATTGCTTGAACTCGGAGGTGGAGGTTGCAATGAGCCAAGATCGCACCACTGCAGTCCAACCTGGGCGACAGAGCGAGACTCCGTCTCAAAAAAAAAATCAAAAAACAAAAACCACACCCCCTCTCCTTAGGGCATATGAGGGAGTGACAAGGAGGAGATCCCAGCCACGGGAAGAGTCAGCTTCAGACAGGCAGCTGTGCCCCAAGGGGCAGTGTGTCCCGGCTGCCATGGTGCCAGCCCAGCAGGATGCCTCCCGCTGCCTCATCTGTCCCCGCCACCCCTTCCCCACCATCAGGAGTCCTGGAGGGTGTCTGTCCTGGCTGGGAGGACCAGGCACTGATCCAGGAAGGAGGGAAAGTGACAACTTCTTGCCCGGCCCAACTGCAGTCCTGCCCACAGCCCCAAACCTGCAATGTGGGATGGAAAACCTCAAACATGAATGGAGTCCAGAGCTATGGCAGCTGTAGGGGAGAGGACCGTTTGTTTCAATGACTGATCTGAGATGATGCTTTGTAACTTAAAAAACCATAGGACATTTTGTAATTGACCACCCCAGGAGAGGAGCAAAACACGCGAATAATATACAAGGGTGATGGGCAAAAACTCAGCCTTAGTGGGGCACCCACACGGCTCCATCCACAGAATGGAAGCACCAGCATCAGCTGCATGGCAGGTGCTGTTTCCAAAGCTCCTGATGGATACCGGTCAGTCCTCACACGCATCCTGTGAGCTGGGCAGTAACATCATTGCCTTCTATAGTCAGTGAGGCCCCTCCACTGGCCCCAGCTTTCACAACGAACAAGTGGTGGGTCAAGGAATCCAAGACCTACATCTTTGGCCACAGAGTCAAGGAGGCCAGTTACCAATTGTGGATGAATGAGACCTGTGGGGACAGCTGAGGGCGTCTCTGCAGATGGATGCAGGATCCCCATGAAGGACCCAGGGGTCATGGAGAAATGAGAAAGGGTGACACATTTTGGGTGCAGGAGAAGATGCTTCAGTGAAGGATATCATGGGATGATTGTCAGAAAAAGCAGGAACATAAATTCTGATCACAGGATGTCCTTGGTGATGCCAGACAGCCTTCAGTGTACATAGGTGGAGGTGACTTTCTCCAGCCTTTTGCCACCCCAAGCACCCCCACAATACTCACTGACACCCCCCTGTCCTGGCCAGATGGAGCCCGGATCTGTTTTGGTCTCACCCTTAATATTCATCTGAAAGTTACATTTTCCCCCAGAGATTGATGTTTAGCACAGTTTCTACCCATAACCCTGCACCAGCAGGATCCAAGCACTGTTACTATTTTTCATGGTGAGAGTCTAGGACACTCTAAAATCAGCCTTCTGCCCACTTGATAGTGTCCCAAAATTGCCGATGAGCCCTCAGCCAGGCCACTCCCTCCGTCCAGACCGGCTGCCAGCCCCCTCCAGGCTCTGATGAGCAGAGCTGACCTCTCTTGTGGCCCTGACCTGCCCTGGGAGCTGGAAGTGCCAGGCCTTGGAATATTTGCCTCCCGTCTGCAGCCTGAGGCTCTGATGCTTCAGAATGGAGTCTAACTGGCAGTTAGACTGGCATGTGAGTGACTTTTGGCCTCCAGACCCACTTGGCTTCTGGGCATTGAGCATGGCCTCAGAAGGGCTAAGAGCGTCCATTCTGGGGCTGGATGGTTGGGGTTCAAATCCCAGCTCTGCCTCTTGCTAGCTCTTTGCCTGGGACAAGTCACCCAACCTCTCCATACCTTGGGTTCCTCAGTTACAAGCTGTGGTCTTACTTGCATCTGTTTCTTAGAGTTTTTGTCAGGGCTGCCTGAGTTAACACGAGTGAAGCCCACAGTCCTGCCCGCCATGGGCTGAGTGTTGTGAGTCTCTGATTATTAAAGGCCACTGTTATGAAAAGGGAACACCCTGACACCGTGTTCGAGAACCACACATGGTGTTTTGTCTCACTTCATTTAAAGTTGTAAAAAGTTCTTCTTTCCATGTGTTTGTTGAGATACACGATGATTTCCTGTCAAGGTCCGTATTAAACTAAAAATGAAGCTCAGATATTGACTGACACAGCTGGAAGGCCAAGCCAGGCCCCTGCGTCTACTTCACGCCTGATCTTCACTGGGCTGTGTTCAACGCTGGTCCAACCTTGCACCAGGCTCTGTTTGAGGAGTCCAACGATGATGACCAAGACCAGGCACCCTTGTGAGGTCACAGTCCCCTAGGGAAGCAGGAACTCCCATTCTGCCAACATCAGTTCAGAGTGAGAGTAATGGTCCCAGAGATGTGGATGTTCATCCTCGTGAGTCCTCTTGGAAACCATGAGTTGTCTAAGTGCTAAGAAAAGGTAGACAGTATTCTACTACATTAAAAATTATGGCCGGGCTTGGTGGCTCACACCTGCAATCCCAGCACTTTGGGAGGCCGAGGCGGGTGGATCACGAGGTCAGGAGATCGAGACCATCCTGGCCAACACGGTGAAACCCTGTCTCTACTATACTAAAAATACAAAAAAATTAGTTGAGCTTGGTGGCGGGCACTTGTAATCCTAGCTACTCAGGAGGCTGAGGCAGCAGAATTCCCCGAACCTGGGAGACGGAGGTTGCAGTGAGCCAAGATTGCACCACTGCACTCCAGCCTGGGCGACAGAGCAAGACTCCATCTCAATATATATATATAATTTATGGCATCCAATTGTTAAGATCTAATCATCCTACAGGGAAGTGGCTTGAATGTTCCTGCTGCTCTGTCCATTCTAGACATGGATCAATGAGAAATACAAAAGATTTGGGATCAAAGCAATTGAGCAGGAGGAAACACACACAGTCCCGACATGGAAGCAGGGCCCCTGGGCTGTAGCTCCCCTCCCGCACCCTCCAGGGGCTGCCCGGCTGTCCTGGCATCCAGCCCAGAAAAGCTGCGCTCCCTGGGAACGGCTGGGAGCAGATGAGCGCTTACAGCATTGCACCATCCTGGTAATTCATTAATGACAGCGCAGCACAGCGTGGGCAGCGTTCCTGTCGGGGTGCTTTTTACAGGAGGAGAGCTTGTTTGCTTCCAAAGTTTATAAGCTGAAAATAGGAAAGGAAATTATTCTAAGGAAGTAGCGATCCTGCCCCCCAAACAAGGAAACTTCTAGAAATTAAAGCATAATGGAAGAGAAGTGGCTTGTCTTTCTCCAGCAGGTCAGCCTGAAGCAGGGGACATCTCTGCAGAAGCCACACAGTCATTCCGCAGCCATGGAGGGAGTGCCTGCTGTGCATGGGACACTGTCCTGGGGCCTGGAGCTCCCTGGGGAGACTATGACCAAGGCCCAGGCCTGGTGGGATTTGCACTTTAGTGGGCAGAGGTAGGTGGAGAATATGTCATTACAGAATCACAAACTAAGTCAGCCTCAGGATGAGAGGCTGGGGTGCAGAGGGGCAGCAGGTCTCATGTGGTGGCAGGGGTGTGCATAGTGTCCATAGGTGTGGGGGTTAAAGGGCAAATGAGCCCAGGGCCCTGTCACCAGGCCGTCAGGGACCTGGTAAGAATAAGGGCAGGCAGCACATCACACTTATATGGAGATCGCGGTTCCCAAGGGGTTGAGTCTATGAATCAACTTAATTATCATAACCATCTTACTGGGTCTCCAAGGTCTATGTGACTGTCCCAGGGTCTCACAGCTGGAAGTGGTGGAGCCCAGATGAACTCACACGTCTGGCTACAGGGTCCATGCTGTGTCTACTTTAAGGACGCGGAGAAAGCCCCTGCAAACAGCTCCAGACAGGGCCAACAGTGAGTGCGGCAGGTATGTGTGACACGCCCTCTGCCAGCCTGGTGGAGGTGAGGTCAGAGCAAGGCATGGAGGGTGAAGAGAAGGTGGCACCAATGGCCAAGACCCGGCATGTGAATGAATGAATGAATGAGTGAAAAAATGAATGCCTGATGCACGGGTGAGCAGAATATGAATCTGGGGCAGCCTACCGAGTTAACGAAGGAGGTCGCCCAGCCCAACAAATGCTTCGCAGCTCTGCTGGGGGGGTTCCCTACCCCGCTGCTCCCTTGCTTCCCTGACATCTTCAGAACCCGGGACAGCTCCTGCCACCCCTGAGGTCACCCTGCATTTACTGAGGGTTCAAAGGCACCAAGCCCGGGGCGGAGAAGACTCAGGTTTCTATTCCCCTTCACAACAAGCCTCCACAGGCTTTAGTTCAATTCTCACAATCCCAGGAGGCCAGTGACGTTTCCTCTCTCAGCAGATGATTACACACATGATTTTATTAACATAATTTTAGGTCATAAGTCTTTTACGTGAGCTATTTACTATAAAGGCAACACAGTAAAACACAGTGGTTCACACTTGGTGGGCAAAAGCGAGGGAGGTGGTACACGTGTGATTCCAGCTCGCTGTGATCTGTCCTTGAGGGGTGGGGTATACGTGGAGAAGGGGAGGAGGACCCCTGAGGCTGGGAGATGGAGATGGGTCTAGGCCTCAATGCTGAGGTGTCTGGAAGAGGAAAGGGACAGAGAATGCAGCCTAGGGTCATGGTCTGGCTCTCGTTCCCAGGGGGATTTTTACATGCCTCCCTCAATTATCATGCCTGAGTTGGGGTCTGTCCAGTGGGACAGGGCCTTTGGGGTGGCTGATGGACCCCACAGAGGGGCCAGGCCACTGGGGGAGAGGCACCCAGAGAAAGCCTTGGAAGCAGATGCCCCCCTGCCAAGCTCACTGGACCGTGACGTCTAGGCCCATCTAGGGCCACTCCTAAGCCCAGGCAGAATGCGGGCAATGCCTGTGGGGGGTGGGCTGCCAAGGGACCCAGACACCGGGAATGAGCTCAGAATCCCCCCAAGGCCAGGCACGAATGGCAGCCGCCACTCCCACACACGATGCCTGTCCCTGTGTGGCTGCTGGGACCACGAGGAGCCTGGAAGAGCTTCCTCCCCACTTCTCTCTTAAAGCTGGATGCAGCTACAAACCACAGCCCTGAGGTTCCCTGATTTGTTTTCTTCGTGGGAAAACTTTGCATGAGAACTGGGGGTGTCTCTGGCCCCCATGGCCCAGGCTCATCAGGGTTTGTTCCTCAGCCTTGACTATGGCTCCTTAGAAGCCATCAGGCCTGGCTCGTGGCCTTGGAGGTTTGGGAGCTGACAGACAATTTTGGTTACCAGGCAACTGCTGATTTTTCATAACCAACAAGTGCAATGCCACACATGATACATTTATCAGATCATAACGTGGCTTCCCCACACCAGCACAAGCTGATTAAACCCCAAAGAGCTGCTCTGCAAAGAACGCAGGCACCTTGAGTTAGGCAGGACCCCAAGATACAACTCAAAGGGAGAAGCCCCCAGAGGAGAGGATGGGAGACCCTCGCACCAGAGTCCAGCTGTCGCCAGCTAGGTCCCGTGGCTGAGCTTCCGTGGGCGCCATCCGCCATTCAGTGTCGGTGGTGGTGGACATGAGGCCTGGGGAGCTGGATGTCGTGAAATCCATGGGCTCCTCCTCTGACTGGCTTGTGAGCCAGAGCCTGTGGATTTAACCTCTTCTGGTTCCTTCCTCCTTCCTCTCACTCTCTCGGGAAGAAAGGATCACCTACCTGGAGAGGCATTATCTCTTCAAAACCAGGGAAACCCCAGCTCCCACAGCTGTGGCTGCTGTGATTTGGGGACGAGTGGCTTTCCAGGACTCCTGGCCCCTTGCAGGGCTGAGGGTTGGGCTTGCTGGGCCTCTGGACAAAGCCTGACTCCAAGGCCCTATCTGGGTAGCCACAGAGAATTGGTTTGGAGACATCTGGGTGACGGGCAGAGTGCCCTGCAGCCACAGTCCCGCCTGTGACCTTACGCATGGGTGTCCATGGAGTGTGGGCATCCACACCTCCTGCACCTGAAGGAGAGTTGAGCAAAGTCTTCCTGGGAGGGAGTGACACCTGCCCCCTCTCCAGGCCCTGTGGTTTCCCTGTAAGAAAACAGCCATTCAGGGGCTCTTCTGGGCCCCCTCCTACCTAAATAATGGAGCATGCTGAAGCCATTTCCAAACAGCCAGGACAATGCTGGGAACACCGTCAGTGATTTGTCACCACGGCTGACCCATTTTCAGTGTCTGCCCTTGGGAATTCTGTTGTGGCTCCTGATAAATTCCTTCTGGAGAGAAGACAGGGAGGTGAAGGAAGTGAAAAAGCATTCAGGTTTTCACGAATACACAGCAGCACCCTCACTATGGAAAACATTTAGAAGGGGTTGTCTGTTTTTCATAAGATGCTCCCATGCTAACTTTGAGATGGTGGCAGGTGTGTTTTTCCTTTAGGACAGTGATTACTGAACCATTAGTTCAGTAGCGAGTTGGAGATTTCCACGTAGAGATAGGCATGTCCACGGAGGGTGTGGGTTAGCACAGGGGAGCCCATGAAGGGATGCAGTCCTGGTAGCGCATGCGGCACACTTCACCCCTCACAGACGCTTAGCGAGAGCGAGGCAGGCAGAGGGAGGGCGGCTGGAGGCAGCGGGAGGCGGCTTGGTGCACTGCTGTGTTAGGAGGTGGAGGAGGCATTGCACGCTTTCACTGGGGGATGACAAGTTCTTGTTGAACTTGAAGGATATCTGCACGGCTGCTGAGGGACAGCTGACGTCACACTGAGTAATGGATGTAGGTCAGCACTGTCTACGTACAGAGCAAGTGTCTGGCAGGAGGTGGGGGACTCAAAGGTAAATGAGACAGAATCTTCGAGGTTTCATGGATCAGCATCGGGAGGATGGATCAGCGTCTGGAGGGTGCCATGACCGATGGTTGGCTTAAACAACACAGATTTATCCTCTCACTATCCTGGAGGCTGGAAGTCCAAGATTAAGGTGTGAGTGGGGCTCATTCCTCCCAAGGCCTCTCCTTGGCTTGTAGACATTGTCCCCTCCCTGTGTCCTCACACAGATGTCCCTCTGTGCCTGTTCTGTGCCCTCATCTCCCCTTCTTATGAGGACACTAGTCATATTGTGTTAGGACTCACCCAAATGACCTCAGTTTAACTTAATTACCTCTTTAAAGACCCAGCCTCCACATAGAGTCACATTCTGAGGAGCTGGGGGTTTAGATCTCAGCACATGAGTGTGGGGGCAATTCCAACTCTCACCCACAACCTCACATTGGGTTGCAGTCGTCCCTACTGCCTGCTTTGTCATTATCAGAGTGGCCCCACCAGCCTGGAGAATGAGCCACATCCACCCCTTCCTCCCAGCCTGGAGGGTGGATCATGTGCACCCTGCCCTCCCATCATGGAGGATGGATCACGTGCACTCTGCCCTCCCAGCATGGAGGATGGACCTCGTGCACTCTGACCTCCCAGCATGGAGGATGGACCACGTCCACCCTGCCCTCCCAGCATGGAGGATGGATCATGTGCACCCTGCCCTCCCAGCATGGAGGATGGACCTCGTGCACCCTGCCCTCCCAGCATGGAGGATGAGCCACATGCACCCTGCCCTCCTGGCTCCTCCATGCCTCCTACCCAGCAACCGTCCCACTATCCTGCCTCAGTTCTCAAGGGACAATGACAGGACCTGCCAATGTCAGAAACAGCCTCATCCCCACCTTGAGTCCCTGGGTCCCTCTGGAATTACGGGCCTTGTCTTTGTCCTTCCCTGTACCCCAGTACCACCCTCTGCCAGCTCCTTTGGTTTCTCTGGCTTCCCTCTCCTCCTTTCTCTGCTCTGGATCCCAGAAAATGCCCTCCATGCCACCTTCCTCCCCTTTCACATGCTGGCCTGGCAAAGCCTTAGTCCCAGATGAACCTCCAGACCTCACCACCAGAGCTGGGTGATATCTCTGCAGAGCAGACATGGTGCTGCCAGCCCCTGCCAGAGCCCCCCATTACGCCACTGCCTTCAGGGGTCAGTGTAGACCCTGCTGCCCAGCTGAGGCCCACCTGAGTGTCCCAGCCACAGGGCAGTGCAGAAGGGGAGGAGGGTGCCCAGATAGGAGGCCACTGGGGTCACCTGGGGGCCCATAGAGGCGACCTGGATTAGGGCAGCGATTGAGAAATCCAGTGAGCTGGACAGACTGGAGAGAGATGTGGGAGAGAGAAAAGCATCCGGGAAAGCGCAGGACGGTGAAACACCCTGAGTGTCCTGACACGCGTGGATCACGAAGGCCAGGATGGGAGTGGGGCGCAGGGAAAACGGGCACTGGCAGGGGCTGCGGGCGGCCCCTTCGCACCCCGAAGCCCTTTCAAATTCTGGTAATGCTATTGCATCACCGTAAACATAATTATGAAGTTAAAATTACTGTAAACAATATCATGCTGCTTGTTTTATGCCCAGCGAAAGTCACATTGGGACGTCAGCTTTGGATAACTGGAGAAGCGGTGCTGAGATCAATGCACAGAGCCGCGCTGCACGCGGAGCTGAAACGACCTGCCCCGCCACGGTCAATACCGCACAATCGTGATCATAAAGTAGAGAGGGAAGGAGCCTCTGGGGTCACCCAGCCCAACCCCTTCATTGAGCGGCTGAGGAAATTGAGTCCCGGTGAAGGGAAGCAGGTGGGCCAAGGTCACTCGGCACTGGGGCAGAGGAGCTGAGAGCATCCTCCATCCGATTCCCGGGCAGGGCTCACTCCGCGGCAGATGCCCCTTGAACACAATGAGCATTTCTCTGTCTTTTCTCCCATTAGCCCCGACTCCGGGTGCCAGGGGAGCCCGGGGGCACTGTTGCTATTGCACATGTTTGTTGAGAGATTGACTTATGACTTGATGCGATTCCCAGCTGCACCTGAGGTCCAGCCCAAGACAGACTGACACAGAGTGGCCTTCACCTCCCGCAGGAGGGAGGCCAGGAGCCCCGAGGCTGATCTCAGGGAAACGTAGCCATAGAATCCCCACGTGAAGCGTTGCACGGAAGTGTGTTTTCCATTTGCAAACACTCTGGGTTTATCATGCAATGTGCCCTGGGCAGCTGCCCTTTGAGTATCATTGTGGTGCCCTAAGGAATTCAGGCTTCTCACTGTCAACTTTCTGAAGCCAACCGGCTTTGCGCAGAGCTGGGTGTGTCTAAAATGAGACATAGTGTGGGCTTGTGCATTTAATCCCTATGAGATGAGGCCTCCAGAGCTTAATCATCTGCATTTCCCTTTGACACACACGCAGGTTGAATTGAATGTTGTCACTTTTGTTCGGGGAAGATAGCAGAGGCTGAAGCAACTGTCGGAAGCTGATAATGATTCAAATTGTGCTCTTGTGAAATGAGAGTGGTCTGGAAAAATGAAGGCGGCAGACAGAGGGCAGGTGGGAGCAGGGAAGGGATTCTCCAGCCCCCGCGCCGGCAGGAGGATGGCCTGGTGGAAATAAAAGGCGAACCAGGAGGCGCCCCTTTGGAGTCTAAACTGAGCCGATTTTCCTGGCAGCCGAAGCAGGCTGCGGAGCGCCAGTGGGTCCCGCCTCCTGGGAACTGCCGGCTCCTTTCCCCACTGGATGACACTGTTTGATCAAATTTTATCGCAGTGACAACCAACGGAGCCTTGTAGAACCTGCAGCACAAATGATTTATCATCTTAGATTAAACCCCCTTCCTTCCTCTGCATCTTGAGGAGCCTCGTTGCATGGAAACGCGTGGCGCGGTTCTGCAGCTGCCCCGCAGCCGCGATGGCCTTCCAGGCTTCCAGCAAGAAAGGGGCCATCCACAGAAAAGGCAGCCTCAGGGCCTCAGGCCGGGAGCCCACCCGGTGCCTGAGGGCGCAGAGAGATGGAGGCTCCAGGCTGGCAGTGTGGACCGCGGGGGCCTCAGGTGGAGGCCTGCCCCGTGCAGTCACCAAGTGCTTTTGACTCACTCTCCACCGGCTCCCACACCGCACGGTGCCCCTGACCTGGGGAGTGGGGCATCCCACGCTTGTCTTTCCTTAAGTCTTTAGGTGATTAATATAGAGATCGTGCAGGTTTAGTAAAGAACAAACGATGTAGATATGCAGGAAACAAAACAAAAAGCAGGAAGGCAGCGAGAAACAGCTTTTCCTTCTCTGCACTGTTGTCAGGTGATGGGGACAGGGAGTGTGGAGGTAGCTGCAGGCTGTCTGACCACACAGCCCAGAGGCCCTCTTCACCATCTCTTTCTCTGCCTAAGGCTGAGGCTGGGCATCTTTTTTTTTTTTTCTGACGGGGTCTCGCTCTGTTGCCAGGCTGGAATGCAGTGGCGTGATCTCGGCTCACTGCAACCTCCAACTCCCTGGTTCAAACGATTCTCCTTCCTCAGCCTCCCAAGTAGTTGGGATTACCGGCACGCGCCACCACACCCAGCTAATTTTTGTATTTTTAGTAGAGACGGGATTTCACCATGTTGGCCAGGCTGGTCTCAATCTTCTGACCTCGTGATCCGCCTGCCTGGGCCTCCCAAAGTGCCGGGACTATGGGCATGAGCTACCTCGTCCAGCCTGGGTGTGTCTTTAAGGCCCTCCCTCCGCTCCATGGCTGCACAGATGTTGCTCTACAGCAAGACATTCCGCAGGGGCTGCGGGATGCACCGCTGGGCCTGAGCGGAGGTGGTGAGACCTGCAGCTGATGGGGTCTATCCTCTGAGAAGGGGATTTTGGACTTCAGTGATAACATTTGGAGCAGGCTGGGCATGGTGGCTCACACTGGTAACCCCAGCTCTTTGGAAGGCTGAGACGGGCAGATTGCTCAAGTCCAGGAGTTTGAGAATAGCCTGGGCAACATGGTGAAACCCCATCTCTCCCCAGAATACAAAAAAAAAAAAAAATAGCAGGGTGTGGTGGCGTGACAGTAGTCCCAGCTAATTGGGAGGCTGAAGTGGGAGAATTGCTTGAGGCTTGGAGGCGGAGGCTGCAGTGAGCTGAGATCCCGCCACTGCACTCCAGCCTGGGTGACAGAGTGAGACCCTGTCTCAAAAATAGACATATAAAAATAATAAAAAATAAAAAAAAAACTTCGTGCAAACATAGACGGAGAGCTGAGAGCTGTCTGTGTGTCCTTCATTAGCACTGAACAAGGGAAAGAGAAGCAGACCAGACCCTGAGTGAGTGCAGAAGCAACGTCGAGACAGCCGAATCAGGAGGCATCTGGAGCTGGAGCTGGAACAGGAGTCTTCCCCAGGCGTGGACTGGCTGGGGCAGGGTTGGATGTCTGTGGTTGACTTCCTTGCACAGGGCTCATTGGTCACTCTGTGGTGGGGCTTCCTCTTCTTGTGCAGAATCCCAGGTGAGATCATCTCCTACAGAGACTGAGCCAGCTCTGTACACCCAGGGAATCCAGCCTCTCAGACACTAGTACTTGGACAGGTGGGAAAACGTATTGGAGCTAAAGATGGTGCACGAAGCGTTTTCAATCCCATAAGGGGGGATGAGGGGGTGGCGGCATCCATGAGGCCTCCTCAGATGCCTGTGCAGCTTCAGCTTCCAGCAATAATGCAGCTTCAGCCACACACATGCAGATGCTCATCTCTCTTTCACACACACCTGTGCATGGCTTAGGAAATTAAAAAGAGAGGAAACCTCTGGTATTAGCGAGGCTAATAAATTTGGAGCAGGCCAGGCATGGTGGCAGCAGGTTAAAACCCAGTGGTGTTATATGAATGTGCAGGTTTTCTGACCCAGGGAGACGTGGCCACCCACGAAAGGGGCAGGCACAGAAGGGGGCCCAGGGCAGGAGGGCTGGCAGTGGCAGCGTGTGACCGTCACCCGCATGTGCAGAGAGTCGCAGGAATGGACGGGCTCGCCCAGCCTCCAGATGCTCCGCAGCCATTTAACCCCGAGGAACATTTGAAAGCACCTCCATCGGCGAAGGACTTAGGACAGTCCCAGAATGCAGAAAGTACAATGACGTCGTTTGCTATTTGTATTTTGAAGGTTATTTGTGATATGTTGTGTGGCAACATTAATACAGGACAAAATAGAGAAAGCAGAGCTGTAAAAAGAAAAGCGATGATTATTTCTCATGGATAGAAGACAGAATCTATGTTTTAAAAAAGAAACATTTCCATGTCACATCATAAAATATCTAAACACACAGAAGAGCTGTAAAAAACACTTGGGGAAACAAATGTAAATCGCAGTAAAAACTCTTGGCATGCAATGATGACTCAATTAAAATGAAAGTAAATGCTGATAACACATTACATGGATCATTCTATAATATATGGGACCAAATATGTAAGTAAATACCTACACATCAATATTCGCACACATATAGAGTTTTATACTATATATTTGAAGAAAATGACTTGTCAAACATTGATGGGAAGCTCACAAAAGTTGATACTAGGCCATAAAGAAAATGTCAAGAAATTATCAAAACATAAATTGATCAATGTATCTAACAGTAAAATTAATAAGGAGTTTAGTAACACAATCTCAAAGTTTGTTTTCCATGGGAAGAGTAAAAACTTCAGTAATATTAGTTCAAATAACTGGTCAGGGAAGTCCTGTGGTTTCTGTCACGATTGTGTGTATATGGCTAATAGAGCATTTCCGAATATTTATTCTAACAACATATAAAATGTGATAATTGGCCAAAGGTATGCTTTAAGGTACATTCACAGCCTTAAGATGAAAAGAAAACAATATATTAATATCCTGTCAATTGAGAAACGTAGGGAAATAATGTAAAATACTGAATAAATCAGGAGGAAGGGAATAATAAGGATGAAAGAAGAAGTTAATAAATTAGGAAACAGCTGAATTTATAAACATTGATTGTGCTGTGTACTTCAAAAAATAAAAATCTGAATTTCCTAGGAACTCAAATCATAAAGTGAAATAAAACATGATAATCATATAGATGAGGGTGAAATGTATACATTTAAGCTGTATACAACTGTCAGCATATTCTAATAAATTAGGAAAAAAGTTTGATACATGTATGCTATTTCTGAAAACAGAAATTATCAATGGGTTCCAGGAAATGGAATTCTCACAGGGCTCCCTGTGCCCGACTCCCAGGGCAAAGGGGAAGAGAGTTAGGTTCAGAGCTCCCTGCCTAGAGGATACTTTGTTGAGAGAGTAGAGAAAATGCCATGCTAAAATTGTTAGCATATCTAGGGTAAGGCATTGCCCGGCTCGTGGTGAAGGTCCAACACCTTTCTGTTGAATGAGTTGGGTAAGTGGATGGATGAGTCATGGTTGGCAGAAGGGACAATGTTTAGAAAAATCTTCACAGTGGATGGATTTGTATGGGCAGCCAGTCAGAGCTCAGGTTAGGAGCCCCTTCCCCGCTGCATTGAACAGAGCTCACCCTGCTGCACCGCACCAGCCCAACTCTCCTCTCTGAGCAGCAGCCAGAATTACAGAGGAAAAAAATGACTTGGACCTTCACTGTCGAGGCTGAGAGCTTTGCTTGACCCGAGAAGGCATCGTGATGACCAGGAATTGATCAGTTCTGCAAGGAATGGTGTTATGGGTGGGAGGGACTGGAGGTGAGAGAACAGGAAGTAGCTGGGGAGGGGGAGGCAGAGAGCCCTCAGGGAAGCCTCCTTAGGGCAGGGGTCTGACCTGACCCTAAAGTTCTCCCCGAGCTCCACGTGACCCCACGCCCAGTCTGCGGGGACCTCGCCCACCCCGAGTTGCAGAGGGGAATCATTTCCAGGGCCTCTTTCTGTTTTCAGCTTCCCTTCTCTCAAGGGGACCTGTCTCTTTGGGCTCCCATCTAAATCTGCACCATTCATGATGCTACATTTGCATCTCCACCCATTGCATTTTTATAGTTATTAGTTAATTGTTTCCCTAAAAAATAAAATGGTGAGCTACACGGAGGCAAATGACTGTGTAGTTTTCAAGGTTTCATCCCAGGCTCTCCCGTTTATGCAAACATTCACCTACTGTTGAATGAATGAGTGAATACACCTCCTTCTAACCTGGCCCTGGTCCAAGGTCAGCCCCAACAATCCGTCAAGTAGATCATCTTCTTGGGATCTCAGCCCTGGGTGGGGTCTGGAGCCCCCACTCAGCAGGTGGGGAGTTTGGCGACTTTCACGTCTGATGTCCTATGACTTTCAATCGGGGTCTGCCAAAAAGTGCTTCACCATGTCCAGAAAGGCACAGACTAGGGGCTCAATTGGAATTGGGGGGATTCTTTTTATGACTTCCTTGAAAAACTATTATCCCCCTGATATCGAGCAAAGCATTGTTGATGTTCAAGCTTTCTTAGAGAAGCCTCTACGTGGCTTGACGCATACACCTGATTGCTCATTACCTGTGGGGTGGATTCCAGGGAGGCCGCCAGTGCGGGCCCCACACAGTGGATGGTCATGGAAGCGCCTCCCTCCCAGCTGGGCGTTCTCTAATCCACCTCATCGCCTGCCGTCCACTGGAGGGCTATTTGATTCCATCTCCTGGGTTGATGGATGCATTTTTGTGCCTTCAAGCTTTAGGGGTTGGGGTCTTTTCATCTTCTCCCATCCTGATCACCCATGAGAAGACCAGCCTAAAATTCACGCAGCCATGAAACAGAGACATTAGTGCTGCTTTGTTTGCCCCACATCTGCCTGTGGAGTGAGGACGGCCCTGTGGCTGGCTGCCCGCTAAACGGTGAATGCTGCCTCCCCAAAGAGCAGAGACGCAGCCCCCGTACTCCCCTCCCTCACCTAGTGCCACCTCCCAGGTGCGATGCCGCTTGCTCCTGACGTGATGTGAAGGCAGATTTTCCCAATTTGTTATCTCTATTGCAGCTCCTCCAGGAGCACTTCTGCCCGGTGAGGGCTGACACAGGGAGGCTGGGTCTGGGTGATAAATGAGAGACCACCTTCCCTCATTTGTCTTTGTTTCGTGTTTTTATTTAATGATAAAGGAAATTGGTCTAATACAGGATGGAGAAGGGAATAGCAGGGTAAGCACGCAGTTCCACCTGTTCTACTCATGGCTCCTCCTGGCTCGAGCAGCTCAATTAGAAAGAGCTCCTTTTGCAGAAACACGGCTGGGAGCCGGGTGATTAATGTTGTACTGGAGACTTGCGACACAGGTGGCAGGGAGGAAGCCTTGTTAGGAAGAGCTGGAGCTGGGCCGGCTTGCCGCTGGCGCATCTCCCCACACTCCTGAAAGTAGCCTGCCGGCTCCCAGCGCCTTCTCGGGGATCCTGTTGGAACCAGAACTTGCTCACTTCCCCTAATCACCCAAGCACTCTTGCTGCATCCTGCTGTCCACACTCAGCACCGCCACCGATCACAGGGAGTCCTGGCAGTGCTGGGGTTTCTGTTTCAAAGTGGCAAGCTTCTGGAGGCTTCCGGAAAAATTATTCTTCAGGCATGGCAGAGGAGCACTTGAAGGGCTGTGTGGCCACACAGGCAGTGCTTGAGACTGAACGAGTGAAAAGCTGGACGCCGACTTTTCTTGGGCACAGCGATGGCGAAGCTGCCAAGCCACAGGCGTGTGGACTGAGGCTGAGGATGTCTGGGGGGGATCAGCGTGGGCGACATTCCCCCAGTTCTCCAGGGCGAGTGGGATGCTCTTTACTGTTGCCCTCGGCGAAAAAGGTAAATAAAACTAGGTTTCTCGATTTGTGTAGTAAAAGTTGCTGAGTGTAAAGTTAATGCATTTCTAACCTGTAGGTAATTTCCACTCACTGTGAAGCTTCAGGCCACCGAGTCCTCCCCAATTCTCTACTCCAGGGTGGTGAGGCCCCATCGCCAGTCCCCCCACCATAAGCATCCAGAGCCTCTTCACTCTCTTCCTGTGTCCTGTGGAAGCCACAGTGAGCCTTTATTTATTTGTTTGTTTATTGAGACAGAGTCTTACTCTGTTGCCCAGGCTAGAGTGCAGTAGCACAACTGTGGATCACTGCAGCCTCCATCTCCCAGGCCCAAGGGATCCTCCCACCTCAGCCTCCCAAGAAACTGGGACCACAGACGTGCACCACCACGCTTGGCTAATTTTTATTTTATTCTTTGTAGAGACAGAGACTTGCTATGTTGCCTAGGTCAGTCTCAAACTCTTGGGCTCAAGCCATCCTCCCAACTCGGCCTCGCAAAGCACTGGGATTACAGGTGTGAGCCACTGTGCTGGGCAGGAATCCTTTATATAAAGCAATGATGTGGCCCTCTACTCAAAACTCTCCAGCCCCTTCCCTCCTTGTCAGGACCACAGCCAGTTGGGTCTCAGGTCCTGGACGCTGTGCTGCTCTGGTCCCCTCGGTCATTGGGCCCCAGCTATGCCCTCCTCTGTGGAGCCAGCAGGGTCCTCTCTGGTCCCCTCGGTCACCAGGCCCCAGCTATGTCCTCCTCTGTGGAGCTGGCAGGGTCCTCTCTGGTCCCCTCGGTCACCGGGCCTCAGCTACGCTCTCCTCTGTGGAGCCGGCAGGGTCCTCTCTGGTCCCCTCGGTCACCAGGCCCCAGCTATGCCCTCCTCTGCGGAGCTGGCAGGGTCCTCGCTCACTGCTCTTTTAGCTCTGTGCCTTGCAGGACCCCCGGCTCCATGCATCCTCCCCCAGGGCTCTGCCAGTCTTCCTGAGTGACTGCTTTCTGTCTCCTGAAGCCCAGCAGTCCTCCTGAGATGAGATTCTCATGTAGACCTAGTCCAGGGGCCACCTCCCAACCTCCATGTGGGGTGGGCATCGCTGCCCAGGGGCCTGGGAGAGCTGGGGCCAGCGTGCCCAGCGGGACACAAACCAGAGTCAGGGGAGGCGGCTTCGTGACCGAGGTTGCACCCAGCAAGGCTGCTCCAGAGCCACAACCTTGATTACGTGTCCCAGACGCCAGGCCTGCAGCCTGTTTGCTGATGGTGACTGGAGCACCGGTTTCCAGAGCCTGGCTTTGGGTGTGCATCCTTCTCACCGTCAGAAGCTCCATCAGCATGGCCCAGCCTGACCCCCTGTGTGACCTCACATCGGGGGCTGTGGGATCCAGCACTCTGGCTGTTGTTCTCTCCTGGGGCCCCTCTGGGACCCTTCTCCTCACACAGAGACCACGCTGGCAGGGTGATCGGAGGCTCAGTCTCGGGAGGAGTGAGCGGGGCAGCACTCACCAAAGCACTCAGTGCAGCCAAAGCCCCACGGCCACCCCCAGACAAGAGAGGTTGCCAGGATGCCATGGCGGCTCACGGTTCCCGCCTGGGCCCTCCCCTCTCTCTGAGCACCTTCCCAAGGCCACCCCACCCTCATCCACTTCAGAGTCTCAGCTCTGACCCCGCCTACAGCAGCATGATGTCCCAGCAACGCTCTCCAGTCACAGCCCTGCTCCCCATCATATCCCACGACTCACTCTTGCCTTCCATGCAGAGCGGCAGGGCCTCCTCCAGGCCTCAGTCCCTCTCTGCCACCCAGGCTCTGCTCAGACTGAGGCCCCCGGCTCTCGATCCTCTGCCCCCTTGGTGGAACACGGACGGTCGGATCTATCACCTGCCTGCACTTGAGGCCCCGCCCACCCTGATCTATCACCTGCCTGCACGTGAGGCCCCGCCCACCCTGATCTATCCCCTGCCTGCTCTGAGGCCCCGCCCACTCTGTGTCTTTACAGCTCAAGGTCGGCTTCCTTTCCCCTGGGGTCCAACCTTGGCCATGTCCACTCCACACCAGGACACCCCGCTTTGAGGCTTCTTGTCTGGGACATTAACTTTAGAGGGGTGAGCGGGAGGATGTGCTTAGAAGAGTTTCAGAAACACAGCACAAAGCAAAAAGTCAAGCACAAATGAAAATCTGGGTTGAAGGAATGGAGGGAACCTCAGGAAGGCTGGGAGGCCTTCAGACACTCAGGATGGCCGCTGAGAGGAGACAGACCAGGCACACAAGGACAAGCATCCAGACACCCAGGATGGCCACTGGGATCCCCTGGAGGAGATGGGCGGCTCTGGACCGGCCACCCTGTCCATCCTTCCTATGCCTCCTTCTCAGGGCTGGTGCGCAGTGCAAAGGAGGTGCCACCACAGCCCTCTCTGGGGAAGCCTGAGCCCCATCCCAGGGAGACAGAACCCAGCAGAGAAAAAGGCAGCCCCAGTGCCAGCCAAGGGGAGTCCTGAGCACGTGGAGGACCCCCAGCCTCTCTAGCAGACAGGCCAGCAGCTGGGGAAGAGGAGGAGGCTACAGGGCTGGAGTGTCTACAGTCCTGGAAAGTCCACCTGCTCTAAGTTTCTTCTTCTATCCCTGGGGGAATGTGTCCTGGGAAAAAACATTTTGCATTGATACAACAGGAAAAAATGTAAATTTACAGAGAGACTGGGCAAGTGTTATCCATGGAGCGCACCCTACTAATACTGTCAGGAAGGATGCTTGGGGGAAGCTGTGTTTCCCAAGGCCTAGCCTCTCTGGCTCAGACGGCAGGGTTCTTGGGGGACGTGTTCACAAGGCAACAGGTGCAGCTGCCTAATTTCCAGCCTGGGCAGGGAAGGGGTTGGCTGCAGAGATGGCACCAGTGCCTGCGACCAGGCAGATGGCCTCTGGGCTGGACTCTGCCCTGACACCTCTTTGGAGTCCACAGTTGCAAGACATGGCCTCGAGTTAATGTGCTATTTATAATGCCGTATCATTACCGAGCTATGAGCCAGGGGACGCCTGGACCGAAGGTATGAGCCAGGGGACGCCTGGACCGAATACAGCAAGATAAGCCGGGGGTAGCATGGGACCGCCAGCGTGGAGAACACACAGCCTCTGCTCTTCTTTGTCCATGCTCTCTCTGTGTGCGCCTGTGTGTAAGCAGCATTCCGGCTTCATTTGCAAGTTAGACCTAGGGGCATCGGTGATAGCTGCAAGGTCTGCTGGCGCGGCTTGACAGTTTGGTTTGATTCTATTCCTTTTTCAATAAAGGCAAAGGAAGACGTCTGTATTCTGGTTCGCCTGTCCTTATCTCCAGGACCACAGGGCAGGCACCATCCATCTGTCCACACTTGAAGGTGAGCAGCCTGCTCTTCCTAGCACCTGCCCCTGTGCATGCTCGTTGGTGTCTCCCAGGGAGGACCGTGGCCCACCTGTAACCACACTCCGCTTTGCCTATGTGGGGCTGACATCGAGCCCCTCCTGGCATCCCTGTCCACAGCCTGGGCAAGGCCACGGCTCAGAGCTCTCCTTTAATCTGCTAAATGCGGATGAGAAGCTTGCTTTACGGCCAGGGTTGAAAAGATAAATTAAAAGAACCAATCTCAGCATATCAGAGCCCAGGTTTCAGAAGAAAAAGACCTTGTACTTTCTTCAAGTCAGAATTGTTCTGGGCTGTCTGGGGAGTCGGCCACACGCGATGCCCTCAGCCCCCGCCGTGCCGATTGGCGGCACCATTGGCGCTCACAATCTGCCTCTGCCGTGCCCCCGTGCACCTCTTATCTCCCCAGCCAGCTGGGGCCTCCTCCAGGAGAGGGGCCTGGCTCACACTCTGAGCCCCAGAGAAGCAGAACATCTGTGGCCACGCACACCTGTTTCCCTGAGCAACAGGGAGGGGTGCGCAGGGGAGCCAGGCTCCTGCGGCTTTCCCTCCACTCAACGCGAAGACAAGTCCTAGCTCAGGTCACGAGGTTCCCATGGAGCCTGAGCCCAGGGCAGGATAAAGGACAGGCCTGGACAGCCCAGCACTGCCCCAAGCGAATTCCCGGAAGCAGCTAGGCAGTCACCACACGTTTGACCTGCAGGCAGCTCCGGGCTCACGGAAGGCACCCAACATCCTGCAGGATGAATGACTGTGGATAACTCGGCTGTTACGCCGCATCAGGGGACCCATGTGTCTCCCCTTCCACCTGGGTTGGCCGCTGCAACCACAGGCAAAAGGCAGCTGCAGGCAGGGCCTCTTTCATCATTCATTGACAGAAGCAGGAGCCACCAGACCACCAGAGAGGGACCTGGAGCTGGAGAGAGTGGTCTCCTATCAAATCATGATCGTCATCAGACCCAGGTGTTCCTGGCAATGGGTGGTGAACCCCAAGTCGTGGGTACCCCTGTTCCCACGCTGACTGAGCCGGTGTTGGTAAGGCCAGACTATCCAAGAGGGGCCCACATACTGGTGGATAATGGAAGGTTCCGCCGGCTTTCCTGCACTTGGAATTGAGTCAATGTGAAATGGAGAAGGCTTGTCATGTGGACCTCGTGGCCAAGCTCTTCAGCTCTGGACATACTTCATGGAGGGAATGTCAGCAGGAGGTGACGGGAGGCTGGGGCTCCGGGGCTTCTCCCTGCCCTTCCTGTGAGGTGGGACGCGGGGGACTCCGCCAGGAGGCCTCACGCCCAGAACCTGGGTGGAGCCCTCGTACCTCTGCGCCGTCTATGTTAGTGAGGCCTCCTTCAGCTGCCAGGGCAGCATGGACCCTGGGACTTGAACAGGGTGAGTGGATGAGTGGACACAGATGGCTGTGCTGTCACCACGGGGGAACGAGACCACCCAGGGTCCTACCACAGAAACAGTAATCCCACCCCACCTGACTTCACTGTCCCTGTCAGGGTGGGTAGCACGCTGCTCGGAGGGAGCCCTGTTATCCCTTCTCCACCTGACCTCACTCTCTCCCTCTCGGGGTGGATACCGCGCTGCTAGGAGGGAGGGAGCCCTGCTTTTCCCTCTCCCTGAGTTCGACGTGCTTTCCTCCTTCCGAGACGGAGCCGGGACTTGTTATGTGTTGATGCAAACTTCCGGGAAATGCACAATCCACTGACATATTCAAGGGACTGAAGAGTTGGTGGGTCCCGGAGTGGGGGCTCTGCCAGCCTGCTCCGCGAGCTCATAGGTCCCGCCCCTCCCGCGTCTGCAGAGCCTGAGGTCCATACTCAGATTACCCTGTGGTCCCAGGAGTGTAGCTGATGGCCGATCATTTCCCTTCTAACCCAGGATTCATCAAAGCTCGTGGGTGGCCAGGGGCAGCCATGGGTGGCCGTAGGTTCTCACGTCTCTGTAGGGTCCCCCATCAGTGGTCTATAGGATGGGCCTCACTCAGGAATTGTCTGATTATTTCCGAATGGGTCGATGTGGTTAAGCAGCTCCTGGTAGGAATTCTGCAGAGTGGTGTGTTCACTTCTGATTTCCTGGCATCTGCGGCTGTCCTGACAGGTTGTCCCGCAGCACAGGGAAGCGGCAGAGCCTCAGGCCCAGCAGTGACCGCGATGTCTTCCCCCTGGAGAGGTCTTTTTTCCCTTCGTAATTATGACTCATCTGTAGGGTGACACTGGAGTCCAGGGGAATGACCTCCTTTCTGCCACTTCTCACCTGGGGTCTGCAGCAGCCCCTGATGGTCTCTGCACAGCTTGACTCTCCCTCAGAGGCTCACATGTGTGACTGCAGTGCCACTGCGTCGTGCACGAATTAGCTGGCTTTCTTCTGAAGGGAAGATCTTTTTCTCCCTTCCTGTCTCCTTCTCTGCCTCGCTCCCTTCATCCTTCTCTGCCTCCCTCCCTCTCTCCCTTCCTTCCTTCTTTTCTATTTTCCCTTTCTTATTGCTTTCTTTCCTTTTAAAAATGTTCCCAGTTTGGCCGGGCACGGTGGCTCACACCTGTAATCCCAGCACTTTGGGAGGCGGAGGCAGGCGGATCACTTGAGGTCAGGAGTTCGAGACCACTCTGGCCAACATGGTGAAACCCCGTCTCTACTAAAAATACAAAAATTAGCCAGGTGTGGTGGCGGGCTCCTGTAATTCCAGCTGCTCAGGAGGCTGAGGCAGGAGAATCGCTTGAACTTGGAAGGCAGAGGTTGCAGTGAGCCGAGATCGTGCCATTGCACTCCAGCCTGGTGACAGAGTGACAGTCTGTCTCAAAAAAAAAGTTCCCATTTTTATTACACTACACTCTCGGGTACATTCTTATGTGATCTAACCCATTGCTATCATATTTTTTGTTAAAACTGGGCCAAATTTGGCCAGTGAGCACCTCCCTCAGGCTGGCTTCTGTGCCGTGTGGACAGGGCCCACCTGTCCTTGGACAATTCTCTGCCTTCGGGAACCGGGCGCTCTGACTCACCTTGCTCTTCTACTGGCCTGAGCCCTGGACTCAGCTGCTTCTCCAAGGAGCACTTGCCGTGGTGAGCAGGACTGGCATTGATCGGCTGCGATCCTGGCACTCACTGCTTCTGGTCTGCCTGCCTGCTTTAGACCCTTACACTGGACAGATAGGAAAATGTATTTTGTAAAAAGCTCAATTCCAAGATCTCCAGCTTCAATCCAACCCACCACAGTCTTCCTTAACTTCTTCACTCCAGAGCAACATTTACTCAAGGGCTTCCAAGACACAGACTGCTTCTCACTGAAAACTTCACACTCCCCCAGCCCCTGCTGAGATGGGCCTTATCTCTGCCCTCAGTTCACAGTATCTTGAAGATGAGGTGGGATCCTCTAACTTATGGTTGTCTGGAAATGTCACTTTATCCAAGCACGGGGATGTCCTCATTTTTATCCTTTTCATATTACTTTGACCATGTTTTGTTAGCAACTCCCTCATGTAACACAGACCGCAGATGCACCGGTGAGCTCTGATGGAGGGAGGGCACACAGAAATGACTTCATAGAGGACAGGCCTTCTGGGGAACGTGTACCCATGAGTCACACAGGCATCAGAGGCCCCACCTGGATGCCCCAAACCAAGCCTTAAACAAGTCTGTGAATGAGAGAGCTCCGCCGTAGCACCAGGCCCGGCTCCCACTGCCTCCATCTGCTCTTCCCAGAGTCCAAGCTCGAGACCCAGGGGCCAGACAATCAGAAATCCATGGATTGATGAATGAGGGCAGCATCATTCTGTTTTGATTGATAACCAGATTGGAAGATTCTTCCAGGAGACACACATGGTACTGCAGCTGCATTCCCTCCGCATCCGTGCCATCCCAAGGATGACGTAACTTTGATGGTCTGAGACACCCACCTTTGTTCTTGTTAATGTGAGAACCAGGTAGTGACCTAATTTGAAGAATTTAATTGAGACCGTCTCTTTGCTTTCTGCCCAGCCCTGTAGGCCCTGACAGCTTCTTATGTTTTCCCCTCTCTGACTCCAGCACATTAGGCTGTACTGAGTCAACCTAGATGTCTTTGATTTCTGATAAATGCCACTGGGTAGAAGTTCTGATTTCTACTGAAGGATGCACCTCACATCTGTCCTGGGTAAGTCCTGTCCACAGGCCACGGCAGCCCCGTCAGCATCCTTAGAACCTCGTCCCTTGATGGGTCTTGCAGGACGCGTGGCTTTGCATGGCTGGAAGGAGCCACTGAGTGTCTGAGGAGTGCCTCCAGAGCAGCAGGAAACAGAGGGCTTGCTCCATCGTCCACGTGCTGGCCATTCCCCATGACGCTCAGCCCTGAGCCAATAACCCATGGTTAAACAAAGGGCTGGGAGCTGGAGAATCTCACATGTGAGGCTGCATGGGAAGAACCCAGGTTTCCGGGCAGCTGTGGTTGCAGGTACCTCTCATGCGGGGAGAAGCTTGGGTCTGAGGTCAATGCACAGGATCTCAGAACTCAAAGAGGTATCATATGGTGTGGCTGTGTCCCCACCCAAATCTCATCTTGGGTTGTAGCTCCCATAATCTCCACGTGTTGTGGGAGGGACCCTGGAGGGAGGTGAGTGAATCACGGGAAGGGGTTTGGAGGGACTGAGTGGGAGGTGAGTGAATCACGGGAACGGGTTTGGAAGGACCTGGAAGGAGGTGAGTGAATCACGGGAACTGATTTGGAGGGACCTGGAGGGAGGTGAGTGAATCACGGGAAGGGGTTTGGAGGGACTGAGTGGGAGGTGAGTGAATCACGGGAACGGGTTTGGAGGGACCTGGAAGGAGGTGAGTGAATCACGGGAACTGATTTGGAGGGACCTGGAGGGAGGTGAGTGAATCACGGGAAGGGGTTTGGAGGGACTGAGTGGGAGGTGAGTGAATCACGGGAATGGGTTTGGAGGGACCTGGAAGGAGGTGAGTGAATCACGGGAACTGATTTGGAGGGACCTGGAGGGAGGTGAGTGAATCACGGGAAGGGGTTTGGAGGGACTGAGTGGGAGGTGAGTGAATCATGGGAACTGATTTGGAGGGACCTGGAGGGAGGTGAGTGAATCACGGGAACGGGTTTGGAGGGACCTGGAGGGAGGTGAGTGAATCACAGGAAGGGGTTTGGAGGGACTGAGTGGGAGGTGAGTGAATCACAGGAACTGATTTGGAGGGACCTGGAGGGAGGTGAGTGAATCACGGGAAGGGGTTTGGAGGGACTGAGTGGGAGGTGAGTGAATCACAGGAACTGATTTGGAGGGACCTGGAGGGAGGTGAGTGAATCACGGGAAGGGGTTTGGAGGGACCTGGAGGGAGGTGAGTGAATCACGGGAACGGGTTTGGAGGGACCTGGAAGGAGGTGAGTGAATCACGGGAACTGATTTGGAGGGACCTGGAGGGAGGTGAGTGAATCACGGGAAGGGGTTTGGAGGGACTGAGTGGGAGGTGAGTGAATCACGGGAATGGGTTTGGAGGGACTGAGTGGGAGGTGAGTGAATCATGGGAATGGGTTTGGAGGGACCTGGAGGGAGGTGAGTGAATCACGGGAATGGGTTTGGAGGGACCTGGAGGGAGGTGAGTGAATCACGGGAACAGGTTTTCCCGTGCTGTTCTCGTGATAGTGATTAAGTCTCATGAGATCTGATGGTTTTATATAGGGCAGTTCCCCTGCATGGCTCTCTTGCCTGCCACCATGTAAGATGTGCCTTTGCTCCTCCTTCGCCTTCTGCCATGATTGTGAGGCCTCGCCAGCCATGTGGAACTGTGAGTCCATGAAACCTCTTTCCTTCATAAATTACTTGGTCTCAGGTATGTCTTTATTAGTGGCATGAGAACAGACTAATACAGGGTATATCATCATTTTTAATTTGCTCTCCACTTGATTATAATAGACAAATAAAAAATGTATATTTAAGATATACAATGTGATTTTTGGTATATGCACACATTGTGTAGTGACTGCCACCACCAGGCTGAATCACACTCCCGTCACTTCCAGAGCTTCCTTTCACAGCTGTGTGGGGGATGCCAGGGATCTATGCTTGGCACATTTCAAGTGTCCAATACATTATTATCAGCTATGGCCACACTGCTGTCCCTTAGAACCCCATATCGTGTTCATGCTGAATAACCGAAATGTTGCACCCTTCAAACCATATTTCCCTTTTTCCCACCTCCAGTCCCTGGGAATGGCCATTCTGTTCTCTGCTTCTAGGAACCTGACTTTTATTAATTCCACATATAAGTGAAATCATGCAACATTTTTCTTTCTGCGTCTGGCTTATTTTGCTTTATCTTAACATCCTCCAGATTATTCATGTTCTCGCAAATGCCAGGGTTTCCTTCTGTTTTAAGACTGAATAGTATTCCCGTGTGTGTGTACACGCATGTATGTCCACACACCCATTCTGTACACAGTTGCAGTCGCAGTAGCAGCACTGGTAGTCACAGCTGCAGTGACAGCGTCTGCTTTAGGCTGGCCAGGCGGCATCTGACAGTGGCAGCCATGATCCTGGTGATTACACTGCAGCGGTGATGCCATTCATAGCAGTCGTCGTGATCATCCTGTGATGGCCAGAGTGAGCATGACGGCTGCCCTTTCCAAACCCTCCCGCGTGGCCGGTGTCATCCTCATTAACTGCACATGAGGACACACAGGAGTCCTGTGACTGGCCTGAGGCCACGTCGGAGGGTGTGGCTGGGGTCATGGCTGAGGCTGGAGGAGCTGCCGTGTGTGAGAGGCCAAGCCAGAGACAGCCTCCTGGTTACCCTGGGCTCCTCCCTCTTCCACCCACAGCCAGGGACAGCTGACTCCACTGCTCAGCCCTGAGGCTTCCAAGAACCTGTCCTTTGCCTCCCATGTCATGAGAGTCACCTTCCAACCACCTGAGCTCCACTGACAACCCATACCAGACAGTGCTGGCCACAGGGCCCAGGTATTCAGTCAAACATTATTTTCGATATTTCTGTGAAGGTTTGTTGTAAATGGTTAACTCTTAAATCCATGGACTGGGTAAAGCAGATGACCTCCTTTAAGTGGGTGGCCCTTGCCCAATCAGTTGAAGGATTTAAGAGGAAAAGACAGACCTCCCTGAGAAAGAAGGAATTCTGCCAGCAAGGCCTTGGGACCCCAAATGTGTGTCTCCCTGGGTTTCCATGTGAACAAATCTCTCTCCCCGACACACGTGAGTGCACATGCACACACACACAAATGCACACACACACACCCATGCACACATGTTGTTGATTCTGCGTCTCTGGGGAACCCTCAATAACACACAATCTCACCTCTGTGAGAAGAAGGCTCCCAGGGAATGTCACAGAAACACTGGGTCATGGTCATAAAAATTCTACTCCTTAAGTCAAAGAAGGGAACCCAGGACCAGTGGACATGTTTCCAAACAAGGCTCAAAGATGGTTACTTTCTACTCAGCCCTGAGTGACCCAGTCTCTTCCTCACCCTCGACAACTGTTAGAATACCATGGAAGCCTCCCCTGCTAAAGAGGTGTAGACACACAAAGCACAGCACAGAGACACTCACAAACCACCTGGCCAGGGCAGAGGCTGGACTGGGACCACCATGTGACCCCTCAACCCTGGCCCAACCTTGTATCCTCCAGCCTTGGGGAATCAGCTGCTCCCAGCTCATGACTCTGTGTGTGGCCACACTTTGCTCACTGCAGAATCCCGGACCTGCCTTTGCCCCTGGGAGAGCTCTGCTCTCTGCTTCAGAGAGTCCAAGGATCCTCCAGGACCTGTTTACTATGTGTCTCACAGTGCTCAGCAATGCTGTTCATCGTTTCCCTGACCACTCCCCACACTGAACTAAGAGTCCCTGGAGCCCAGCAAGCATGGCTACACAGAGAAGCTTAGAGAAGAAAAGGATGGATGGGTGGGTGGATAGTGAAAGGATCAATGGATGGATAAATGGTAGATAGATGAGTAGAGGGAATGGTGGATGGTGGATGGATGGAAGGCTGAGTGGACTGATGATGAGTGGATGGATGGGTGAGTGAGTAAAATGATGGATGAATAGGTAGAGGAATGGATGGATGGATAGATGAATGGTAGATGGATGGATGGATGGATGGATGGATGGTGAATGGATGGATGGGTGGATCATGGATTGATTAATGGTGGGTGGGTGAATGGTGGAAAGACAGATGGGCAATAAGTGGATGGATGGGTGAATGGATGGGTAGATGGGTGCCTCCCAGAGGCACCATCTGTGGATACAGACATGCTGGGGTTTGGCTTCAACAAATGAATTTGGGGAGACAGAATTCAGTCCATAGCATTCAAAGAGGCTTTGTTTAGTGCAGAAGCCGTCCGAGTTTTCTGGTGACAAGGAAGTCCTAGAGCCTAGAGGCTGCTCCCCACCCTCCGCTCCTCTGGGAAGAACCCACCTTAATCAGAGCTGTCTCTGGGTGTCCTGCCTCTCCGTTTGAGGAAAAGCTGGGATTCCCCTGGGTGTTCTAACCAAGAATGCAACCAAAGCACTCTGCGCCGTGAGCAGAGAAATGAGGTGACTCGGGGCAAACATGTCCACGGTGGGACGTGTCTGATGCGACTCGCTGGGGACGCGCCTCTCCCTGGGGACAGAGGTTGGAGGGTGTTAGCGGAGGATGGTGCTTCCAGGAGGGCTTCCTCGTCCTGAAACCGGCCTTCCACCTCTGCACAGCGGCTCTGTGGGGATTTATAAATCCAGCTTTGAGTCTTCACTTAGAGTGAATCTGAGAACTGTTAGCATCTCTGATTTTGTTGCTTGATGCCAGGAACTAACGCTGACCTGAGCAACTCTTTTTTCAAAGAGATCCTTTGGGGCATTGGCTCCAAGAGGCGTTTCTCTGCCTGCAGCTTCTCTTCTTTTAATCTGTTCTCTGCTGTAGAAGACAAAGCAAGGGAGGGCTGCTTTGCTAACGTTGGAGTTGGCAGTGGAACAGCTGGACAAGAGCTGGGTCTTGGATGCCTCCGGCACATCCATGGTGGTCGATCTGGCCAGCTGTGGCTCAGCCCCATCAAATGGGGTGTCGGTGCCACATTGTTGGCATTCAAGATGGGACCCATGCCTCTCACTGCAGACACTTGCCGATGTGCACAAAGAAAGGGCTCCGGAATGCTCCTGTCTCCCTGAGCCCCTCACCACGGAGAATCCTACCCAGGCTCTGACAGCTCCACGCTAGGGCTCCATGAGGTGTCCCCCAAATTACTGGCTGAGCAATGCCCCCAAAAGCAAGACTGCAAAGGGATGAGGAGGAAAAGCGAAGTGAGAAATGGAGGGAGCAGAAAACCCAAAGAAGGGAAGCAGACATGATGGCCCGGCAGGGACCACGGCCCCATGGGGTGCAGGAGATACATGACTTGATGCAAACAAACAGGATGGTGTGTCATCCCCACAGCACTCTTCCCACGCGGCAGCGTCCACCCCTCTCCTCTCGCAATTCCAGTTCCTTCTGCGGCAGGCGCCGGAGGATGCTTCTGGCTGCCTGGATGCACCATGGCTCTCCTGCTCCATAGGGTAACGCCCAGCTGGTTAACTCATCACAAAGCCTCTGCCTACTTCCTGCCTTACCACCCTTGCCTCGTACCACACGTACAGCATGGAGTTGCGCCACCATGGAGCAAGCGGAACATTCACACTTGGCTTTCACGGGGCCAGGGTGCCCTCAGCCCCGTCCTGCCCCCGGTGTCCTCAGCCCCGTCCTGCCCCTGGTGTCCTCAGCCCCATCCTGCCCCCAGTGTCCTCAGACCAGTGGGCTCCTCCGCACCCCTCAAAGCCCCTTCCCACCTGCCTGCCCCCAAAAGTCCTCTGCACCTCCCCCATGGGGCCCCGCAGTACTTGCTGCTGTGTTTCCCAGCCCTGTGCACAAATCAGCCCTGAGCTTTCCATGGGAGGGGCGGCCCCCAGGGCCAATGGGAGCTCCAGGACGTCCCTGATGGCTGATGCTCTCCTCTGGGTCACTGAGGGGACAAATGCTGGCCTGGGGGTTGGGAAAGCAGAGCCATTGTCCTGCTTTGCTGCTGGGCTGCTCTGAGCACTGAGTGTGTCCCTTCCCCTCCTAGACTTCAGTGTCCACGTGGGTCAGACAAGGTTGGGCCAAGGCCCCTTCACTGTCCTGTAGGATGCTGCTGGGTCTGCAGCTGCCACTTCCACACCTGCTGTCCTCCGGGGCCTCCTCTGCTTTCTGTGTGTGTCGTGCGGTGGGTGGGGACCCCAGTGACCCCACAGGCCAGTCCCCATTTGTGGCCTGTCAGCTGGCAGATGGAGCAGTGGTGAGAAAAATGGCTCCATTACCCAAAATAATCACCGTCTTCTCCTTTATGCTTGACGGGAGACCCTCCTGGCATGACTTCCGTATCCACGCTGCTCACTCCTTTCAATAATCCGCCAGGTGGGAGTTGTCGCCTACGCTTTGCGGACGGGAAAGCAAAGGCCAAACGAACCAGAGCTCTTGCCGGGGTCTTCGCTTGGCCCCGGGGAATCTCCTTATGGCCGCTGCCCTCCTTTGAGGAATCTTTCCCCAACTGCCATAACCAGCATCGTCTGCTTCCTCCACCTCCCACCCCCAGTTTGTCCTGTGCCTCTGCAGTCCTTGCTGTCGAAAATTCTTTGAAACACAGATGTGCCGACATGGCTCTTACAGCCTCTGCTCGGGGGCACGCCCCTTGGTGTCAGGAGACCCGGCTGTGTCCTTCTTGAGGGCTGCCCAGCTCCTCAGCCCTTGCTGGCCCTAAGGGGGCACTTAGTTGCTGTTTGTTGAATGAATAAGTGAGGGATACATGGCTGAGCATCCCGCAGCTGTGAGGGTGGGGCCTGGACTTGCACATGGAGAACCCCCTTGGTCACCTGCCCTGTCTCCAGGGCGATGTGGTTAGCAAGGGAGAGCACGTGGCACCGAGGGGCTCTCAACTGCGAGCTCAAGCTCAGGGTAGGTGCTGTTCGGAGAGTTCACAAGTGAGTCAGAGACAGTCAGACAGGAACGTGAACGAAGATGGTTCAGGGGCTCCTTCCACATCCAGGGGATCAAAGCCAGTGGCAGGGCCGGTAGGAGGGTTGAGCGTGGGCCTTGCCATCCTCACCCCGTTCTCTGCTGCACTCCTGGCTCTGCCTCACAGGGGTGTGGGGGGAGGTTGGCACAGATGACGGGGGAAAACAGAATTAGGCTTGATTTGCCCCAGACTGCTCTGGATTGGAGTCCATCCGGTAACAATGCTGCCCCTGTGTGATCCTCAGGGTTTGGCCGAGGCGTCCTCCTGGCCCTCATCCCTGGCAGATGCACGGCCTATGTGGGGCTTGTGAGTTCGCCCGGATGAGGGTGGAGCTGCGTGGGTGATTCCAAGGTATTGACAACTTGTGAAGTCCTAACCCCAGGGCAGAAATGGCATTCGCCTCGTCTGTGTCCTGCTGACCCTGATGAGAGCCACTGCCAAGTCATTGATCGCTGTTGACCGGCTCCTGGGCCCAAGCGCCGGCTGCTGGAGCTACAGAGAAGATTCCCCGATGATGAAGAAGCCACCGGCAGAAGGTCCATGGCTTCCCGCCCACATTAAGTAGCGTGGGAAGTACAAGCTGCCCCGACATGCTGTGTGCACGGGATCATGTTGGAGTTGTAATCACACATGCTTACCCCCGGGCCTGGACACCAGTGGGGAAGAGCTGCCGGGAGTCCAGCTTCCCAAACCAGTCCTGTGGACAACGGTCCCTCCGGATACTTGAGCCTGTGTCTCAGGTGGTGCTTCTGCCTCGGCCTTCATTCACAGAGTCCAGAAATGGCCAGACAGCCTGGGGTGCCAGAGCTGACAAGACAGGAATGCCACCCTCAGGGAGCTGTGTGGCAGTGGGATGGGGCCAGCCACGAAAAAGCCAGCACAGGAGCTGCAGCGTGGACGAGGGAGTGGCGAGGCCTGGTCAGCAATGGGCAGTGTCCTGTGTCCACTCGCTGGGCCGTGGGACCCAGATTCCTGGTTCAACACCAGTGCAGAGGCTGCAGTGAAGGCATTTCTTGGACAAACATTTAAATCAGCCGACTTTGAGTGGAGCAGTTCAGTCCCCATGACATGGGTGGGCTGCCACCAATCCTTTGAGGGGCTTAAGACAAAAGGCTGGGGTGCCCCCGGATGAAGGAACACTGGTTCCAGATGGCCTCAGACTTGGGCAGCAGCAACAACCCTTGATCCATCCTGCCAGCTTGGCCTGCAGACTGTGGACTTGACAGTCCCCACCGTCACATGAGTCAATTTCTTAAAATCTCTCTTTCTCTCCATATATGGACATACGCGGAAAGGGAGACAGCCCCTTGCTTCTGGAAATTATCATATATATATATGTATAAGATGTACTAATAGGCTTTACATCTATATGTAAATACATATATATATCCATGTACATATGTATACATTTGCATATATGCACACATAAATGCATACATTCACATATATGCATACATTCGCATATATGCATACATTTACATACATGTCTACATTTACAGACATGCATACATTTACATATATATGTAAAGCCTATTTCTACATCTTATGTATGTATATTGTATACTTGTGCATGGGTGTGTATGTACACGTGTGAGTGTGTGTGTGTGTGTAAAGCCTATTTGTACTTTGCATACATATACGTATATTTGTATATCGGTGTGTGCATGTGTGTGTACACGTGTGAGTACGTGTGTGTGTGTGTATCTGATTCTCTGGAGAACCCTGATAAACACAAGGACTTTGGACAAAAGTAAATAAATCAGGGAAGTGGTGTGTGGGGTCAGGAGGGAGGTTAAACCCGGTGAGGGCAGAGAACCAACAACTGCATTTGCAGCACAGGCATCACTGAAGGCCTTGGCAAGCCCGGTTTCCATAGAGAGATGCCAGCCGGGCAGTGTGCGTCAGGAGGAGGTGGAGACGGGAAAAGGCTACTGACTACAGGCCCCTTTCTGGGCATTTTAACGTGGTGGGGAAACAGAGGCAGGGAGGTGGGTTGAGACGGACGTGGGATCCACAGGGGCTGGAGGACCTAGGACAGTCTCAGGGGGTTTGTGAGCAGTGGGCGGGCAGAGGTGGCTTCGCTCAGTCTGAGGTCCAGGAGGTGACTGGAAGGAGCTCAGTCACTGTGCCCACTTGATGGACGCATGTCTGAGGAGAGGCCGTTCTTGGAGCTGGAAGAACTGGGGGGCCTGTGTGCTGTGGCTGGGCCATCCTCCTACTCAGGGAACCCCAGCTAGGCTCCAGGTAATCCCGGTGTGCAGAGGGAGCCTGGGGTTTTGGGATGTGCTGAGCACTCCCCTAGGTCTCGCTGCAGGCACGACCCCGTGGCCCTGTGGATAGGACCTTTAGGGTGGTGAGCCGCGGGGGGAGCCCAGGACCACGCTCAGGTCTTCCTGCCGCTGCACGTCGCTGGCTGTCTCACACACCTCCTGTGTGCAGCTGGCACCAGCTCCTGATGGCTCACCCAGCCTCCGATTCCAGAGGTGGATCTGCTTCTTGGCTGGGGCAGGCATCGATCGGCAGAAAGCGGGTGTGAGGAAGAAGACAGCTCCCTCAAAACCAGCAGGGGGCGCGGGGGGACGGCGGCCTCTACTACGCTCAGGGGCTGGTCACGGGTTGGGAGGACAACTCTGCAGCCCAGGGACGCCACAGGCGGGGCCAGGGCACCCCCAGGGACACAGCTGGGATGGAAATTCCTCTTAGAGGGTCCACAGCATCTCCAGTTGCATCTCCGTGACTCAGGGACTCAGGCTCGATATCAGGAATGAGGACCATAGTGGGGTGACCCCGTAAGCAGACCTCTCAGGGTTAGGACAGGCACCGCCTGTGCCCTCCAGGAAACGTGGGGCAGGGCCGGGGCCTGGGCGGCTTTGCTGGAACCACAGAGGCTCCCAGGCAGTGTATCCCTGCCCTGCCCCAGAGCCCCGAAGCTGGACATGGCCCGGCACACAGGTCCCATCCCTGAGCCCCCAAAAATGCTTCAACCAGCAGCAAAGTCCACAAAGAGGATCACAGGATGCTTCCCTCGTTCGTAACAGGGTCAAGGACAGGAGTCCCAGAGACAGGAGGCCACACAGTGCTGCTGATGAGGGCCCGGCCTCCGGGGGGACAGAAGAGCCAGGGATGGTGGCTTCCCGGAGAGAGTGGGAAGCCGGGCGTGCAGGGCTCACCTCCACAAATGGCCACGGGGCCGCCGAGGGCCTGGCGGGAGGAGTTAATAGACTGCGGTGACCCTGATGCGGCCGAGCTAATGGATGGAAACACTTAGACCGTGGGCATTAAACAAACTCATGAAACCCCCAAACCAAAAGCCGTGCTGAGCTTCCAAAGTGACTCGAACAAATAGCAAATACAAGTCTAAAAATATTGAAAAGCTTTTAAGGTGATTGCTGCAGAGGCCCCATCGGGCTGCTCCAGCTCTCTGTAAAGACATTACGCCTTTTTTTTTGACATCATGGTTTTCATAAGAAAACATTTGGCAACGTTTCCCCCCACTGAGCTTATCATTTTAGGTCACTTTTGGAACGGAAGGTTGATTTTTAGATAATTTACGAAACAGCTGAGGGATGAGACGTTCTTTTCATAATGTGGCCACATCCAGCACCTGCAGTGGGGCGCCCCGCTTGGCAGTGACCGCTCAGGCCCTGTCTTCCCATTAACCCTTAGCAGGCAGCCACCCCCTCGCCCACAATGCACAGGGGCAGGAGACCAGGCGTTCTAGGCAGGTGCATGGCTGCTCCCACCATGAGCTGTTCCGACGCTGTCCCTGTGTGGCCTCACCATGCGGCCTGCTCCATCCCCTGTGGGGAGTCCAGCAAGAGCTGCTCGCTGACTGGGGAACCAGCCAGTGTCTCGGGCCCAGAGGATTCAGGGGCAAGTCTGCCAAAGGAGCGTGGAGGATGCCAGCCAGGGTGAGTTCTCAGAAACCCTGGGCCCAGCAGGGAGCTGGGTCCCCCGACCCCTGAGCAGATGTCCGTCAGCTATGGGAAAACTCAGCAGGACTGAGGAGTTAAACTCTGAGGATTAGTCCCCAGGGGCCCTCCCGAGGCTGGGATCCAGAGAGCTGGACTCTTTCTGGGCTTGACAGGTGAGTGTCCACTGTCCTGAGGGCCAGTCCTCATCCGTGAGTCCTGGAGGCCAGGTAGCGCAGGATGAAGGCTATCTGTGTCCCTGGCTGAGCAGGTGGGGTCCCCCCAGTTTCCCCATGTTGGTTCCGTGGATGCTGACCAGCTTCTCCAGTGGCCAGGTTGAGATGGGCGTCATCCATGCTGTGATGTCTAGGGGTTGGGATCATCCCAGGGAAGTCGGTGCATGAAGGAAGGGGCTGTTGCTCTCCGAGGGCTCCTGATTCAAAGGTGCAGACTCAGCTCGGATAAGCATCTCATGGAGGCTACAGCACCCCAGCAGGCTGTGGAGAGTCCTCATGGGGCTGGGAGGGGGGAACTCAGCCATGGGCACCATGGGCACCATGGGCAAGAGCCTCCGCACCCATCTGGGCCTGGATGGAGCTCGCATTGGCCTCACTGTGGGGTCCTGGCTTTGTTGGCTTCCTGACACACAGGCCACAGACTCCGTATGATGTTACACAGCATCAGCATAGGGCTGGGATTCTGAGCGATGTCACATAGTATCGGCACGGGGCTGGGATTCTGAGTTGGTTGATGTTTGCCGGTTCCTTGGCATCCCCAGGGAACTCAACACCTCAGAATCAGGGAGGGCCAGGCATTCCCGGCCATCCAGCCTGAGTGCCAGGCATGGTGGGTGCAGGTGCGTCTTCTCCCACCCCGCCCAGCTCTGGTGGCTTTCAGTTCTCCAGGGCAGCCTCAATTCACGACCTTGGGGAGCTTCACTCCTCTCTGATGGCGGCAATCCCTTCACCATGGTATGATAAAGCCACGTTCATTAAACACCATTCACTCTGGCCTTGGTGGAAAATCTACCTGTGCTCTCTTGGTGAATTCCTTAATGACCAGGCAGTGCCTACACCACCCAGACCCCTTCATTTGGTGGGGCTTGGGGCTGCTAGTGCATGAATCTTGGAGGTGAAAGATGAGATTGTTCACTCAATGGTGCCCCTTCTTTATCTCGCAGAAACATTTTCTCACCCACTGAAACTCATCGTCCAAGACGCTGAGGTAGAAGCTTTATTTTTCCATCTCTTTTACATTCAATGATTCTATTTATTTGTAAGAGAAGTAAGCACACCACTCCAATAGTGGAGAAAGTCAGACTGATTAAACAGGTGTACCAAACACGTAAATGTTTTTGAAGAAGGAAGGGGCAACTCTGGTGACCCCCACAGAGGTGCACAGGACTGTTATGAGCCAGCAGCATCCAGCCCATCACTGAGGGCACAGAGCAGGTCCCCGCCTCCCTCAGCCATGGCTGCAGCTGGGGCCCTTCTTGTGCCAGCCCCAAGCCCCCCTGCCATGGCCTTCATACCATGCTGGTGTGTGTGTGATGTTCATCAAAGGGCTGACAAACAGGAGGGGCTCTTCCCACCCCTGCTGCATGTGTGTGTTTGTGGGGGGATGAGAGTGCTTGGGAATTTCCTGTCATAATAGTCCTCACTTTGCGGGCTCTGGTAATAAACGCTCTCACACTTGGAAGACCGATCAACTCAATGGTTGAAGTCATTTGATGGTTTTGCTGGTTCGGCTGGCTGTCATTCCAGGCAGAGGTTGGAGCGTCTAGGCCACACCCGTGTTCACATGCACATGGGCAGGGCTTGACTTTCTCCACTTCCTGACACACTCGGCTAGTTTCACAGTCAGGCAGAAGTGCATTTTGGAAGGAGGATGAGCCTGATGAACTTTCAGAGCAAGGCACACAGGCTCATCTTCCTTAAGGTTCAATTGTATCATGAAAGAAACTATTCACTTCATTCATAAAATGTATTTTCAGAGACTTGGGGGTGGCCTGAATTTTGAATACTCCTTCCAGCATGTGAGGACAAGGGCAGAAGGCGCAGTCCATGAACCAGATCTTGGGCCCTCACCAGGCACCAAATCTTCCATGGCCTTTATCTTGGCCTTGCAGCCTCCAGAACTGGGAGTCATTAATTTCTGTTGTTTATGAGCCTCCAGTCTAGGGTGCTTTGGGGTAGCTGCCCAAAGGAACTAAGGCAGAGACCTTCTGTAAGGAAGATGTGTTCTGTCTCCCCATCAATTTATGCATCCAATTCTTGTATTGGATCAAATCGATGCCCCGTACTTGAGTCTGTATTGATACATTGGATCAATGGATGGCCCATTGACTTGACCATTTCTACACTGTATTCCTTTGTCAAGACAAACCAAGCCACTCCTTCAACACCATGCTTAGGGATTGCCTCAGCCAAATATCAAATTTTATTGTTCATGAGTTCCACCTTCCACAAAACACTAGGACACAAACACAGTTCAGCCAAGTTCTTTGCCATCGTATAACAAGGACGGCCGTCCTTCCACTGTCTGGTAATGTGTTTCTCACTCCCACCGGCACCTCGCCAGAATGGTCTTTATGTTCCCCACTTCTGCAGCCATTCTCCTCAGGGTTACTTAGATGCTCTCTAAGAAGGAGGGGGCATCCTCCACACCCTTCTTTCTTCTTTCTGAGCCCTACCAGGATGGCCTTTGAAAGTTCATTCATGCCAACATAGGCTTTTTATTACATGCACCTCCAGACTCTTCTGCCTCTACCCGTCACCCAGTTCTAAAGCCACATCCACATTTTTAAGTACCTATTGGAGCAGCATCCCCCTCTCAATACCAATTTCTCTCTTGGTCTGTTTGGGCAACTGTGACAAAATACCATAGATCGAGTGGCTTATAAACAACAGATATTTATGTTTCACAATTTTGAAGGCTGAGACATCCAACACCCAGTTGCTGGCAGATTCAGCATCTGGAGACAGCCTCCTTCTGGCTGTGTCCTCATGAGGTGGAAGGGGAAGGGGTCTCTCTGGTCTCTTTCATAAGGGCAGTAATCCCACCGGTGAGGCTACCTCTCATGACCAAATCACCTCCCAAAGGCTCCACCTCGTAATACCACCACCTTGGTATGAGTATTTCTAAGTAGAAATTTTGGGGAGACACAAAAACTTTCAGTCCACAGCAAATTTGAAATAATATATGGAGCTTCTCCCCGCTCCAGGAAATGAAGCTTAGTTTCTCTTCTCTACGTGTGAGCTGGACTTCCTGAGTTACTTCCAACAAATAGAGCATAATCCAACAAATAGAGCATCATTTAACAAATAGAGCATAACCCAGGAAAAAATAACTACCACGGAGATGCCTTCACCAGGGGCGAAGGTCATGTCTCCTGTTTTGAGTGGCGAGGAGGCAGCAGGATGAGCCGGGCACTTTAGCTCTGGTGTCTGTTTCCCCAAACACTCAACTCCAGTACAGTCGCAGGAAAAACAGGCGAGAGACATTTTCGAGCTACAGTGTTCCTCACGATTGTTAACTTACTAAAAAAAAATTTTAGAAAGAAGCAATCACAGCCTGAAGAAACTAAGGAGACAAATAAAAGTGACCCAGTCTCCTGCACGGGGTCCTGGAACAGGAAACCACGCATTCGTGCAAAAACTGCTGATATCAGAGTAAGGCATGGGGTTTCTTTGACAGCAATTTGCCAATGTAAATTTTTCAATTATGACAAATGTACCCCATGATTATGTAAAGCATTAACGCGGGAAAGTGGGTAAAGGTATTCAGAAACTGTCTGTACTATCTTTACAACTTTTCTATACATCTAAAATTACTTTAAAGTCCATTTTATATTTTAAAAGGAATCCTGGAGATGTATGAAAAAGCGGTTGTTTTTCACAAGTATATCATGCTCAGCAGAAGCCATCACACATAAAAAGGGCAAATATTGCATTTTTATTTAGCTGGAATAAGTACATTTAACATAAGGTGCTAGAAATTGCATCAGTGCTTATGTGGAGTGGGGACAAGACTTGACTGGGAGGTAGCAAGAGGGAATTTCTAAGGGAGACGGAAATGTTCTGTATTTTAATTGGGTGGCCATTACCTGGGGATCGAACTTTGACAAAACTCACTGAAGTGTACAGTTAAAATTGGTGCATTTCATTCCACGTTAGTGAGACCTTGACAAGTTTAATTTAACAATGTAAAACATATATTATATTATGACCAACTGGAGTTTATTCCAGGGAAGGAAGTGTGAGTTAACATTCAAAAAAAAATCAAAGCAATACATCATAGTAATAGAAGGTGTGAAGAAAAATCTCATGATTATCTTGATGGAAGCAGAAACAAATACTGATAAAATTCAACCCTTATTCATGACTTTACAAAATAAACACACTTGGAACAAAAGAGAAATTCTTTAATCTGGTAAAAAACATCTACAGATAATTCCAAAACAAACATCATAAGTGGTGAAATATTGCAAAAATGTCCCTAGAGTCTGCACTAAAAGGACGGCCATGGTCACCACACCTCCACTGAATATTGTCCTGGAGTTCCCACCTCTGCAGCCCACAGCAAAGGATTTAAAGTATAAGGATTGGAAAGGAAGAGATTAAAGTGCTATTTATTACTCACAGATGACGTGAATGTGTATATAGAAAATCCAGAAAGTCGACAGACAGACTGTTAGAGTTTGCAAGTGATTTTACCAAGGTCACCAGATTCAAGGCCAACATAAAAAAATCAACCATATTTCTTTAGAACAGCAACAAATGGAACACATTTTTAAATGTCACTGACAATAGCATTAAAACATCAAATACCTATGAATTAAAACGGAAGATGTGAAAGACTTCGATAGCAAAACTACAAAACGTTGCTGAGAGAGCTTAAAGACATCTGGCATAAATGAATGGAAATAACACATTCAGGGACGACAGCATTCAGTACTGTAAAGATACTAATTCTCCCTCAAATAATCAAAACATTCCAATGTAATATCAATTAAAATCTTGGCAGTCTTTTCCCCCAGTCTTTGACAAGTTGATTCTAAATTCCATGCAACAGCTCAAAGAGACAAGAAGATTGCAGTCTTGAGGAAGCACAAAGTTGAGGATGGACCCGGTCAGATATCACGTCCACCCCCATATGACTGCAAATCTACAGGATTAAAGAGAACAAAGATAAGCATGCTGGCCACTGAAACAAGAAAAGTCCAGAGACAGACTCAGATGCCATCCATTCATTTATGACAGAGGTGGGGTGGTGCTGCAGTGGGAAAGAGTGGTCTTTTCAGTAATGGGGGCTTGAGGAATCAAAGATCATGTGGGAAAAAAATTAACCTCGATTGCTACATCATAGCATATCAAACATCAATTTAAGATAAATTTCAGGTTTAAATATGAAAGAGAAGACAATAAAAATTGTGGAGGAAAATATTCTTTTTTTCTTTCTTTTTTTTTTGTAAGACAGGGACTTTCTCTGTTGTCCAGCCTGCAATGCAGCAGTGGCGGTGTGATCTTGGCTCGCTGCAGCCTTGACTTCCTGGGCTCAAGTGATCCTCCCGTTTCAGCCTCCTGAGTAGCTGGGACCACAGTTATATGCCTCTATGCCTGGCTAAGGTTTTACATTTTTTTGTAAAGACAGAGTCTCATAATGTTGCCCAGGCTGGTCTCCAACTCCTGGGTTCTATTCATCCTTCCATCTTGGCCTCCCAAAGTGCTGGGATAACAGGTATAAGCCACTGTGCCCAGCCAGGAAAGCACTTTTGTAACCTTGGAGTGAGCCAAGATGAATGTCTACTCATAACAAGATGCCATTTGGAGAAGGAAAAACCAGTCCATGGGGGAGAGGCCATATTCCCAGCACATACGCCCAGCAAAGGACCGAAATCCATAACACGCAAGATTCTCACAAATCACTGAGAAAAAGCAGATCATTCTGCAGAACCAGCAGAATATTTGAGTGGATCTTTCGCAGACAAGGAGATGTGAATAAAGGTACTGTTCGTTGCTCAATTTTTACAGACACTAAGAAAGTGCAAATGAACTTGAAACCATGGTGTGCACCACTGACGACTCACTAGAGTGGCTAGAAATAGAAAGACATCCTGTGTTGGCCAAGAGTGCACCAAGCAAACCCTGAACACTACTCGGGGGAGTGTGAAATGTGAAGGGTCGCTTAGACTTTTCAACTGTGTGGCCGCATCTAATAAAGCCAAGCCTACTCCAAGACCAGCAGTTTGATTCTCAGGTATGTACCCAAAAGACAGCCAACATGTACACAGCAGCACCTCCTATCCCATAATAACCTCAAACAGGAAACAGTCTGAATGCCCCTTGAACACATAAGCCAGGGCACATCATCTCACCGAGGGCACTTCTACGGCCATGAGGATGTGCAGTCTGCAGCTTTGGAGACCACGTGGGCAAATCTCATGGGCAAAATGGTGAGTGACATGGTTTGTCTGTGTCCCCACCCAAATCTCATCTTGAATTCCCACATGTTGTGGGAGGGACCTGGTGGTGGGTAATTGAGTCACGAGGGCAGTTTTTTCCCGTGCTGTTCTTGTGATAGTGAAGAAGTCTCACAAGATCTGATGGTTTTAAAAACGGGACCCTGCCTGCAAGAGCTCTCTTCTCTTGTCTGCCACCATGTGAGACCTGCCTTTCACCTTCTGCCATGATTGTGAGGCTTCCCCAGCCACATGGAACTGTGAGTCCACTAAACCTCTTTCTTTTGTAAATTGCCCAGTCTTGGGTATGTCTTTATCAGCCACATGAGAACAGACTAATACAGTCAACTGGTACCAGTAGAGTGGGGCATTGCTGAAAAGATACCCAAAAACATGGACGTGACTTTGGAACTGGGAAACAGGCAGAGGTTGTAACAGTTTGGAAGGCTTTTGGAAATGTGGAGTTTTCAGTTAATGCTGAGATGAGTTAAGACTTTGAGGGACTGTTGGGAAGGCATAATTGGTTTTGAAATGTGAGGACATGAGATTTGGGAGGGGCCAGCGGCTGAATGATATGGTTTGGCTGCATCCCCACCCAAATCTCATCTTGAATTCTCACATATTGTGGGAGGGACTCAGTGGGAGGTAATTGAATCATGGGGCGGGTCTCTCCTGTGCTGTTCTCGTGATAGTGAATGAGTCTCATGAGATCTGATGGTTTTAAAAGGGGAATTTCCCTGCACAAGCTCTCTTCTCTTGTCTGCCACCATGTGAGACATGCCTTTCACCTTCCACCATGTTTGTGAGGCCTCCCCAGCCACATGGAACCATAAGTCCAATAAACCTCTTTTTTTTTTTTTTTTTTTTTGTAAATTGTCCACTCATGGGGATGTCTTTATCAGCAGCGTGAGAACAGATTAATATAGTGAGTGAATGAGGCTAACCGTGGAGGCCTCACACCTCATAGGATATGCGGAGGTGGATGGAACTCATCTAGGGGTTTAGAAGCCATGGTGATGTTGCCCCCAGGGGTCTGAGGTGACTGGAGCCAGCAGGACAGAGGTTCTGAGAGCTGGTGATTTTCCATTTGCTCCTGCAAGTGCTGCTGACTCAAGTGTGTGCAGTTCGTGAAAATCCAGAGTTCCACGTTTGTGAGATGTGCATTCTCCTGAATGTGGACTATTCTTTAATAAAAGTTTTCTTTTATCCATGTGTTTTTTGCTTAAATTTGATCCAAAATATCTCCATGGCTTCCTGATGCAGGAGACAGGACTCAACTCTAGAGGCAGGGCTCCGACAAGGGACCATTTTGAGGATTAGCTAAAACAGGGCTGGGGTGGAAGCAGTTTTCCATAGCATACACCCACCAGCGTGCCCTGTCAATCTATCATTGCCATGACAACACCCAGGTGTTACTGCCCCTTTCTATGGCAACGACTCAATGACCTGAAGTGTACTACCCCTTCCCTAGAAATTTCTGCATAAGCCACTCCTTAATCTGCATGTAATTAAAAGTGTGTAGAAATAGGACTGGAGAACCACCCTGAGCTGCTCCTCTCAGCTCAGCACACTACCTGCGGGGTGGCCCTGCTGCACAGGAGCAGCCATGGACCTGTGACACTGTGGCTGTCATAAAGCTCTTCTCTTCTACCCTACCACCAGCTCGCCCTTGAATTCTTTCCTGGGCAAATACAAGAACCCTCGAGGGCTATCCCCTGTTTGGCATCTCTCTGACTTATGGGCAAGCCAGAACTGACCACAGTGTGCAGTGTCCTCAGTGGATGTGCTGTGTCTATGTCCTCAGTGGAGTAACCATGCAGGCCTCTCCCTCGCTGACCCAGGCCCTGGCTGTAGCACGGGCTTTGCCTGCAGGATGTTAGCACAGGTGGGTCAGGCAGAGGTTCGGATCATGCACACCAACTCCTTTACTGCCCTACACAGTGGGGTTTGCTCACTGCACCAATCTGTCTCATTATGAGAACACGCCTGGGCTGGCCCAATGGAGGGATACACATGGGAGATACAAGGAGGCGATCAAGGCCATCCTAAGGCAGTAGTGCCCAGTTCACGCCAAACATATCAGAGAACCCAGTCAAGGTGAGCAGAGCTGTCTACAGACTCAGGAATCAACCCATTTGAGACCAGAACTGCTCAGCTGAGTTTTAGACTTGAGAGCAGTAATAGACAGGTTATTGGCCAGCCACTGAGATTGGGGATGGTTGTTACACAGCATCATCCTGGCAATATCTTACTGATATACAATTATAATGTCCTTATTGTTTCTGCAGATGTGAAGTGCTGGCTGTCCCTGAGATGAGAATGTAGGCCACACTGCCCCTTCTGGCTCCCACTCGTGTGGCTGGGGGCTGAGGGTTGCCTTCCTGTGTAGGTGAAAGAGCTGTGGCATTTTCCTCTAAGCTTGTTTGGAAAGCATCGTATAGAGGGAGGAAGCCAGCCTGCAAAGCCACTGCTCATCTCAGGCCTGATAGAGCCACTCTTGGTAGTGGATCCCTGACTCTGGGGGTTACAGATATGCCTGCAGAGGCACCCGGAGGGGAGATGGATTTTCTTAGCATGGACATGAGAAACTCTGGGCAGGCAACAAGTCCTAGTGGTGCTGGGAATCCTTGATTGCAAAGCCTCGTGGCAGGGGCCAGCCTGGTGCAGGATGGGTGGGCAGTGAGTAAGGTCAACCCTCAGATGACCTTATGCCTGCAGAGGACTGCACTCCTGTGATATTTCTTAGATGAGACAAGCCCTCAGGGGCCAGATCACCCTGACAGCTGGCCCTCTGGTGTGGCCAAGTGCTCTTGATTTAAAACTGACCCATCCCTGGGCCTGGAGACAGGATCCAGCCCTCCCGTTGAAGATTGGCCTCTGCCCGTTTCTCACCACCCTCCCTTCTTCCAAGGACCCATTGTGCTCAAGAAGAAGTGAGCTCCACCGCCCAGTGGCCACTGGTTCTACTTTCCCCAAGGTGAAGGGTTTGCTAATGTGAGTCAGAGCCTGGGATACAGGCTGGGCCACATGGTGGGTATTACTGTGCCGCCTTAGTCTGCTCTGGCTGCCATAGCAAAATACCAACAGACTGGGTGGCTTAAACAGCACTGATTTCCTTTTTCACAGTCCAGGAGGCTAGAAGTGCAGGACGGCGGCATGGCTTGGGTTGGGCCTCTCCCTCCTCACAGATGGCCGCTTCCTTGCTGTGTTTTCGTGGATCCCTTCTCTGTGCACCTGCACCCCAGAGCCTCTTCTTCTTCTAAGGACACCAGTCCAATTGGCTTAGGGCCCCATCCTAAAGACCTCATTAATCTTGATTATGGCCCTATCTCCAAATACTGTCTCATTGGGGTTGGGCTTTAACATATGAAGTCAGTCCACAGTGATGCTTTTAAAGGAAACCCTGTTCTGTTTTATTTTCTGTGATTATTCTTGACAATTCACTTCCACATCTGTTGACTCTGTTTCCTTAGGATCAACACTTAAAGGTGACTCTTTGTGGCAGGGCAGGAATTCGGGATGGGGCTGGCAGTGAGTGGACTCGGAGCCCTTGGACACTGGCGGTTCTTGCCTCCACATCCGTGGTTCAGAGCATGCAGGTGGATCTCCACTCCGTGGTTCAGAGCACACGGGCGGAACTCCATACCATGGTTCAGAGACACGGGTGGATCTCCAGGCCATGGTTCAGAGCATGCAGGCGAATCTCCACGCCATGGTTCAGAGCACGTGGGCGGATCCTACACCTGCTTCGTGTAGCTCAGTTTGTCTTCTCCAGTCCATCTTCTGCTCACTGGGGTCACAGTGGGTTTTCTCAGCCCACTTGGCTCTTGCTCCTTAGCAGGGCAGTGAGGGGTGGTGCATGGGAAGAGGCAGGCCCAACACAGGTGGCATCCAGGTTCTCACCTGGAGCATGATCACACCCTTCATTCCATTCCAGAGCCCGAGTCCCACACCCAGACATACAGGTGCCCAGCCCCAGGAAGATATTCAGAATGTGTAGGGCTGTGTGTTAGTCTGTTCTGGCACTGCTATAAAGAAACACCTGAGGCTGGGTAATTTATAAAGAAAAGAGGTTTAATTAGCTCATCGTTCTGCAGGCTGTACAGGAAGTATGGTGGCACCTGCTTCTGAGGAAGCCTCAGGGAGCTTGCAGTCATGGAGGAGGGCGAAGGAGGAGGCTGCAGTCACACTTAAACCACCAGATCTCACGAGAATGCGCTCACTATCATAGGAACAGGACCAAGGGCGAAATCTGCCCTCATGATCCAATCACCTTCTCCAGGCCCCTTCTCCAACACTGGGAATTACAATTCCACATGAGACTTGTGCGGGGACACAGATCCAAACCACATCAGTCTGTAATGAAAAAGTGAAGCAGCGAGGCACAGTAGCCAGAGGGGGAAAGGGTGGCTCCCGGCAGGGCAGGAGGTGGGAGAGACCCCTCCCACAGCAGAGCCGTGGGAGACTCAGGGGTGCTGGCAGCCCCAGCCCTGGGGAACTGCAGCCTCACAGGCCCTCCTTCACACACCCGGAGAATTCATGTAGTGTTGGGTGATTCCTACGTGGTTTCCAAGGGCACGGGGTCCAGCAATGCCCAGTGATGCCCAGCAGTGCCTGATGATGCATCTGTGAGGAGCTGGTGGCCATGGGGCCACATAGGCACAAGGGCACGGCCACAAGGGCGTGAGACAACCAGGGCACGTAGGAAAGGAGCCTGCCGTGGCCATTCCTCCAGGTGGGTCAGAGAAGGATGATGGAAGGAGAAAGGAGTCACTGAATGGCTTCAAGGGAACATCGGAGATTCCTGATTTGACAAGAGTGGGCAAGGATTGGAAGGAACCTGCAGGGAACAAAGGAACTGTCCGTTCCACAGGCAGAAGCAGGAGCATGCCACAGCATCCAGGGAGGAGGAGGCCACATTCCTCAAGCCTTCCTCACACGCTGCAGGGAGGTCAGTGAGGCCAGCAGGCAGGGCCTCAGGAATGGAGGAAGCGCACATCTGTTGACCACAGCCTCCCCTGAGCCTCACACTGGGGCTGCATGCACTGGGCCACTGGGAGCTGCTCTCCCATCTCCTCACATGGCTGCCCGTTCAGTGGCTGCAGGAGGCTGGCAGGGAGGACCATGGAGGCAGGTCCACAGAGAGCATGGCCTGGCCACGCTTGCCAGTGCAGGGACTGGGGCGGGTAATAAGAACCAGTCTCTTACCAGGAGGGAGAGGGAGCCAGGCCTTCTCCATGACTCCTCAAGTGGCTTCACGGGGAGAAGGCGCTGGTTGAGGAGGGGAGTCCCGGTGCTCAAAGGGGCAAAACTGAGTTGTCTGGACAGCCCCTCTCGGTTGAATAACTTCTTCCCTGATGACAACATCAATGAGATGCCAGTGGAATTGGTCCCATCCGACTCCATTCTGAGTTTAGAAGTGCAGGGTGTCCACATAAAGAACATTTAATTAAAGCTTGAAGAAAATGGACCCGTCTCTCTCCCTAGTTCCCCAAAACTGGTCCAAGACATGCAGCCATTGTAAATGAACTCATTACAGGACCAGAGGAAACGAAGCTAGCCGCTTCTGAGACACTGTCTAGTCACAAACATCTCCTCTCATCTGAAAAGTCCAGTAAAATTCAAAAGCTTCCACTTCCAGGCTGTGCCCCTTGGCCAAGGCAATCATGGCCATCCTGTGCGACTCAGAAAGTAATGAAGATGCATGGAAGCCATCCGAGCAAGCTCCTGTCCTCGTTCTTTGCAAAATCACTTCAAAGTTTCTGTTCATGGCTTCATTCTACATCCTCCGAAGGGAGTGCTATTATGGGGGACACATGACTGAACATAACACCTCTCCACCTTCCCTTCTCTGTCCCACAACATTCAACTAAGTGCCACCTCCTCCAGGAAGCCATCCTGGATCACCCAAGGATGCATGGCGTCCTTCAGCAGAATGTCCACCACACTCACTCAGCAGGCTCGGATGCCACCTGCAGCCCTCTGACTGCCTCTGCTGTCCTAGCAGCGTCTCCCCAAACAGGGACGAGTCCCCGACCTGGGCTCAGACAGGGAGGGTCCTGTCTACAATATTGTAGTTAGATCCACCATCCATAGAACGGGCCACACTTGCATAAATGAGGACTGGGGTGGGAATGACGTTCCCTTCTGAACTGTAAAAGTCTGTTTCTCTGCTACAATGAGACCATTTAGAAGCAACTGGCATCATTTCCTACCTGGAGACCCCAGAAGGAAGTCCAGGCGTCCCGGTTCAGCTTCCCCACAGTCCCTGCCCCACAGCAGCCACCGATGCCGCAGGTGCACCTGCTCTGCCCGTCTCCACACCGCCTCCCCACCCCCGTTACCCCGGTTACCTTTCCACACCGCCTTCCTGCCCCCATTACCCCTCCACACCCCCTCCCCGCCCCCGTTACCCCTCCACACCACCCCCTCCCCACCCCCATTACCCCTCCACACCCCCTCCCCGCCCCCGTTACCCCTCCACACCCCCTCCTCGCCCCCGTTACCCCTCCACACCCCCTCCCCGCCCCCATTACCCCTCCACACCCCCTCCCCGCCCCCATTACCCCTCCACACCCCCTCCCCGCCCCCGTTACCCCTCCACACCCCCTCCCCGCCCGTTACCCCTCCACACCATCCCCTCCCCGCCCCCATTATCCCTCCACACCCCCTCCCCGCCCCCGTTATCTCGCCAAGCTCCTGTCTCTGCACCCTTCGCGGTCTTTGTACAGATAGACCCCACCTGCAGTGCACTCTCCATGAAGTTCTGAAAAGTGTCCAGGCAGCAGCTGCTGAAAGGCCCAGAGGGTGTGGAAGGTGGGAGGGGGTCTAGGGCCAGAGGAACCAGCCTGGGCCAGTCCCAGCTGTGCTGAGATGCACCAAGCTTGAAGGCTCATGGAAGGCATCAGTGGTGCTGCTGTTCTCACCTTGGGACACAAACCTGGGAGAGTAGAGGGACGTCGTTTTGTTCATTGACCTATGTCCAGGGCCCAGATGCCCACACACAGCCAGTGATTAATAGACCTTTGGGGAAAAAGGAAGGAAAGAGGAGGGAAGGAAGGAAGGAATGAAGGAAGGAAGGAAGGAAGGAAGGGAGGGAGGGAGGAAGAAAGGGGTGGAGGGAGGAAAGAAGGAAGAGAGGGAGGAAGGAAGGGAAGGAGGGAAGGAGGGAGGGAGGGAGGAAGAAAGGCTGGCTTCTAAGAGGCTCCCCACAAACACAAGCATGGCCCTCCCACATCGAAGGCCATTTGAGGGCTGCACCGTTGCTGAAGTCAGCTCAGTATCGTCACCCTCACTTCTTTCCGGCATGCACGGGGAGTTTTGGTGGCAAACAGCAAAGCAGCAGGTCCCGGGCGGGGGCAGGAAGGGGCTCCCCTCGGCTGAGGCTGGCTGGGATTCTTAGGCCAAGCGCATGCTCACCCATCCTGAGGGTCATCAGCAGCTTGGAAGGATGTGCTTCAATTTTCTCATGGAGATGTGCAGCACGATGGAGCTAGAGGCATTGCCTTCATTGCCTTCCTATCAACTAATTTTGCAGGTTTCTGAAATGTCCCAAGAAGACAACATTCAAATGGTTTCAAACTGCGCACAGTATCGATGCTGTGACTGGCTGTGCTCCACTGTCAGATGTGGAAAGGGCTGCCAAGTGAGCAGATGTAACTTCCCAGATAAGCCACCCAAAGTGTTTCTGAGAACTTCTCGCTTGATGAAAAACAACTTTGGGAAAGAAACTTCATCCACCGAAGTCGACGTACCTCGTCCTCAGACAATTTGTGAAATTCAGTGATTCTCGGGGCTGATATTGTAGGCACTGTCCATCCTAGAACCATGGAGGATCTTCTGTGGAGGCTCGGTGGGCGGTGCTGGCTCGGCTCACCTGCGGCACGTCCTGCACACTTTCACCCTGACAGGCGTCCTGTGATCAGCCTGCGGCTGGGAGGGACGCAGGGCTGTGCTGTCTCGTCATTTGCTCCTGGACAACTCTTTTTGTTCTTTTAATCCAAAGCAAACTTTGAAAGACTTAGCAATGAGAAGTACAAATATTTACTCATAGTCCCCACATATTTATTATATATATATACAATTTATATATATTTGTGTATATATATATATATAGACAGAGAGAAAGAGAGAGGTGTCTATCCATCGTCTGTCTATCTTCGAGGTGTCTGTGTATCTCTGCCTGGATCTATCATCTCTATACAGAGAGGCACCTATCCATCGTCTGCCTATCGTTGAGGTATCTGCGTACCTGTGCCTGGATCTATCATCTCTATACAGAGAGAGGCACCTATCCATCATCTGTCTATCATCGAGGTGTCTGTGTCTCTGTGCCTGGATCTATCATCGTCTCTATACAGAGAGGCACCTATCCATCGTCTGTCTATCATTGAGGTATCTGTGTACCTGTGCCTAGATGTATCATCTCTATACAGAGAGAGGCACCTATCCATTGTCTGTCTATCATTGAGGTATCTGTGTACCTGTGCCTAGATCTATCATCTCTATACAGAGAGAGGCACCTATCCATCATCTGTCTATCATCGAGGTGTCTGTGTATCTCTGCCTGGATCTATCATCATCTCTATACAGAGAGAGGCACCTATCCATACAGAGAGAGGCACCTATCCATCGTCTGTCTATCATCAAGGTATCTGTGTATCTCTGCCTAGATCTACCATCTCCATACAGAGAGAAGCCCCTATCCATCATCCGTCTATCATCGAGGTGTTTGTCTATCTGTGCCTAGATCTATCATCATCTCTCTTTGTATCCATCCTCCCATCAACAGCACAGGGCACTTTACCATGGCTGGTGGGCTCAGAAGGACACCCTGGCCTAACACTTCAGGGAGGTCGCAGGGGCCTGGACATCATAGCCGGGGCATGAGGATGGACGCTGCAACACGGAGGGTCTGGCTGTGAAGTTTGGACTTTATTCCCAAGGGGTCGGCAGCTGCCATGGAAGTTTCTTGAGCAGATGAAGGTTTTAAGAATGACCAGTGCGATGCCGACTGCAAAGGTTTTGCTGTGGGGGGAAGAGCCACTCACAGGAGCTCCTGCCTGCCGGCCAGCCGAGCTACAGGTAGGGTCTTCCTTGGGCTCCCCTTCTCAGGCACAGGGGCGCTCGCCAGGGCTCACTAGTGTCTCTCTCAGGGCCTTTTCCTGGGTTGACCAGAAATCCCTGTGTGCTCCCTGCCCCCTGAAGAATGATGTCCCATTCTCCCCTCTCTGCATCACTCTCCCCGGCCCCTGAACTACTGGATTGACAAGGAAAGTGCCCTGCAGGCTCCTCCCAGGAGCACTGGCTTCCATCCCAGGCTGTGTGGCGGTGGGGATGGGGAGTAGAGGAGGCACAGTCTCTGTCCTGGGACAGCAGCCACCCTCACTGCAGATGGTTGTTGGCCCGGTCATTGCAAGCCCAGGACGGTGACTGGCACACACCCGGCTGCAGGTGGCCCTGGAAGCAAATTGCAGAAAGGTTCAGCCTGGTCCTGGGTGGGCTCCCAAAGCCTGGGCAGTGAAGGCAGAGCCGGGGGCCGAGCTGGGGTCCATCGGGTGTGGTGTAGGGGTGGCAGGCAGGGGATTTGGTTGGCGGGGTTGGGAGGGGGATCCAGACAGAGAGGAAATGGAATTTGCAAAGTCCCGAGGGCATTTTTCAGGTGCAATAATTGACGTTGGAGTGAGGTCCCAGCAGAGCCTGCATCCGGGGAGAGGGGTCGGGTCTTGGACTGGGGGAGGGCTGTGGGTGGGGCTGTGGGTGGGGGCTGTGGGTGGGGCTGTGGGTGGGGGCTGTGGGTGAGGGCTGTGGGTGAGGTCCGTGGGTGAAGGCTGTGGGTGGGGACCGTGGTTGGGGCTGTGGATGGGGGCTGTGGGTGAGGGCTGTGGGTGGGGCTGTGGGTAGGGGCCACGGGTGGGGCTGTGGGTGGGGCTGTTGGGGGCTGAAGCCTCCATTACGCTGGAGACAGACAGGAGGTGTCGGAAACGGAGCCAGACAACTGTGTGGGGACTGGGGTGCCTCAGCCTGCACGTCCCCAAGGCTCCCAGCAGCCTGGGGGCCTCGTGGCCATGTTCTTCGCCTCCACTGTGCCTTTCTCTGCTATACCCTGACCAGGGCTTCCACTTCGGCTTCCCCTCACTGTCTTCCAGAAGCTTCCAAGCTTCTGATCACAAGTCTCTGCTGCCATCTTTCCTGCCCGAGGGGAGACGGCAGCTGGTACTTACTGGAGTCCCACAGCCCCACAGTCACTCAGCACACTGCATCAAAGCAAGAAGGTCCCAAGCGTCCTCGCTGGTCACAGAGTGGACCCTGTGGCCAACAGGCAAAGGGGGTGTGCACCACGGGACACAGGGGTCTGGTGCTCACACGTGGCCCTGGATGTGCACCTGCCCTTCCTGCCCTTCCTCTGGGCTGTCCTGGGCTCCAAACCCATCAAGACAGCCTGGACTCAAGATGCCCCCTTGTAATATCTGCATTCGAAATCCACATGGCCAAGCTGTGGACCTGAAGCACGCTCCACGGGGCGTCACAGGGAGGCGGCGGCCCCCGTGCTGGGGGCTTTATGCATCACCGGGATCCCTCAAGCCCATCTCCTGGTACAGCAACCTTGCGACAAACCCACCTGCTGCCACCAGCCCCCAGACGAGAACTCAAGAACTCCCGTGTCCAGGTGTGAGGAGGCCTTTGTCCAGCCACAGGCCTGGGAAGCACGAAGGTCCTTCTTGCCTCCTCTCCCCACGGTCTTCCCCTTGGCGGGTGCTAGGATGGGGTGGTTTTCATGATGAGGCTTCAGGCCCCAGATCCAGGTTTTTTGGGGAGCTCGGTGAGGCAACAGACGCCAGCCGGCATTTCGTCTCCTTGATGATGCCTGCGTTGAATGATGGCGGCTCCCAGCCAGCCCTCTGACCCGATCCCGCCTGCTGCTCACTGGGGCTCATTTCTGGTGTCAGCAGCAGCTCCAAGCCTGCATCGAGCAGCAGAGGGAGCGTCCAGCAGGCAGAGGGGAGCGCGGGCAATTACTGTAACTACTGTAGCATGTTATCCTATTAACAGGGAGCACAAAAGTTTCTGAGCTTTTGCTTCCAAAATGTCATGTCAGACAAGACCTGGATTTACTCCCAAAATTTTTAATCTTCTGAGCAGAGAAGGCTGGTGCTTGCTAATAGGATGGGTGCAGCAATAGCCCATTGTTGGTGGCCATGGCATGGCTCCGCTGCCTTCTCCCGGCACCAGCTCCAAAGAGCGGGCAGCTCCTGGAATGGTGTCAAAACCAAACCTCATCTTGGGGCCTGGATGTTCACACTCAGCTCGGAAGCTCAGATTTTGCAAGGCCACTGCTTGTTTAGCAAAATTAGGCCAATGGATTTACAGCCTTGGATGGCGTGCAACTGAATGCGGACTCCCCATAGCTGTGCTTTAGGATGGTATGCCCGCCCCGTGCTCCTGCCACCACGAGCCTCTGCCGGGGAAGCCTGTCTGCAGTCGCCCTTCCAGCTGCCTGCCCCGGGCTGCACCTGCCCAGGTGTGCACTCATCTCTCAGCCAACTAATTAATGCTTGCTCAGAAGCCCTGGGAAATAGCACAGGGCACGTGCCAGCGCGTTTCTTTCCATCCGTTTTCCCAGATGTCGCATATTTATAGAGTTGTGATGATCTCCTTACAGAATCTACAAATTGTATCTTCCAGCCAAAGTGTAATGTAATTTGGATGCGGGTGAACTGCTGGGGGTTCGGGGGTCACGCAGTCCCCTGCTGCACGAGGCCTCGCACGACACGAGGCCATCCCCTTTGCTCATAAGTGACATTTCAATAAACACATCTGTGCATACACCTTTTAAATGAAAGTCTTATTTTAGGATGGTTTGGGAGGCATAGCCGTGGTTGTGAAGGTAGTATAGAGTTTCCATCTCCCCACACCCAGTTTTCCCTGTTATTAACATCTTGCATTAGTGGTACACATTGGATATAGTTAATTAACCAATATTCATATGAAAGTTCAACTATATTGATCAAGAGAAGTTCATACTATTTTCGGGGCTTTTTTTTTTTTTTTTGACAGAGTCTTGCTCTGTTACCCAGGCTGGAGTGCAGTGGTGTGATCTCAGCTCACTGCAACCTCCGCCTCCTGGATTCAAGCAATTCTCCTGCCTCAGCCTCCAGAGTAGCTGGGACTACAGGTGCCCGCCACCATGCCCAGCTAATTTTTGTATTTTTGGTAAAGACAGGTTTTCACCATGTTGGCCAGGCTGGTCTCGAATTCCTGGCCTCAATTGATCCGCCTGCCTCCGTCTCCCAAAGTGTTGGTATTACAGGCGTGAGCCACCGTGCTCGGCCTTTTCGGCACTGTCGGTGCCTCCCTGATGTCATTTTTTTTTCTGCCCCAGGATCCCACCAAGGTTCCCACATGGCATTTGGCTGGGACAGTTTCTCAGGGTTTCCTTGTTTTTGATGACCTGGACCCTGGGCAGTTTAGAGGCGTGCTGGCCGGGGGTTGAGTAGGTTGTCCCTATATTAAAATTAGTGCAATGGTTTTCTCATGAGTAGCCTGGGGTTAGCTATTCTCAGCAGCAGGACATCAGAGGTGAGGCTGTTCTCATCACACCGTGCGAGGGCCCAGACCATCCGCAGGGCCCAGCACAATGGCCTTGACCCCCGTCACCTGGCTCAGAGGGCCCAGAACATCCGCACGGCTCAGCACAATGCGCTTGACCCCCGCCACCTGGCTCAGGTGTGTTCCTCAGGTGTCTCCTCTGCAGAGTCACTTTCCCTCCCCCTCCCACACAGTGCTCTTTGGAAAGGTGGGGGGCCATCCCCAGCTCCTGAGGAGGCCGTATGCTTACCACTCACCTGGAATTGTGCACCGATGCTCCCTGATTCTCAGAACACCCCCTTGGGCTGCATCACAAGCCTTGGCATGACCCGGCCAGAGGATGCACTTCGAGTTCAGGGCTCCAAGGTCCACGGCACCCCCCTGAAGGAAAACTGGGGGGTACAAGGAGCGCATGAGAGGGGGCCTCTACCTCAGGGGAGTTGGGAGGTAGAAACAGGCAGTGAGCAAAACACAACATGCAAAACCATGTTTAAAACCTGAAAGATTTGAAAGTGAAGGACAGAAGGTGGGTGAGTCTGTCAGTGACTGGGGGCCACAGGTGTTGCAGGGGGTGCGGCAGGAAGACCCCTCCGAAGAGGGGAGGCCCATGCAGGGAGAGCACAGGATCCATCAGGAGCAGCCCACGGTTGGGGCAGAGGGAGCCAGAGGTGCCAGGGCTCTGACCTAGGATGTCAGGGCCAGCAGGGAAGGTCTCTGGGCTGACAAGGGCTGGGCCCTGGTCTTTGGAAGCTCAAGTGTGGGTTACTGGGGTTTTATTCTATGCCCTGTGCATGATCCCAGGTCCCTATTTCTACAATTTGGGCGACTTGAGGGCAGATCACAGTGTCCTTATTACCTTATCATGCTTCCTGGAGGATCCAAGTCTCAGAGAATGGGAGCCTGGACACATTGGTGGTCTGGGGAATATCTTGGAGCCCAGTGGGGACGCAATATCCTGTCCATGGGCACTGTCCAGTGACCCCCAGTCCTGTAAGTCAGCTGGGCTGGACCTGGCAGGGCAGCCCCTCCACCTGCAGCCTTTGGGCGTTCCAAGCCACACAAGCAGAAAAAGGTGGAGGCTCTGGTCACCTGCCACAGGGTCATGCCTGGAGAGGGGGGGCCAGGTCACCTGCCACAGGGTCATGCCTGGAGAGAGGGGGGGCCAGGTCACCTGCCACAGGGCCATGCCTGGAGAGATGGGGTTGTATGGGCGGCTGCCTTGATGGGTATCAGGGGAGGGGTCGGTCTGTGGCGCCACACACTTGGCCCCTGGCCCATTCTCTGGTCCCTGGCACCTGGTGTAGCCTCTGCCTGCAGGGAGCTACTCCAAGGTCCTCATGCCCAGAGAGCGAGCATACAGCCAGAAAGTGATAGAAAGATTACATCATGGCTAAAATAAAACCAGTGGGGAAAGAAACAAGGTTTCTTTTTTCATTTTTTTAAAAATAAAAAGGTCAAAGAATATAGATGAAACAAGCTAATTGAATTAGGCTGCAGACTGAACTAATACAGAGAAATTATTCAACGTACATAGCTGATGAGACCTGTGCTCTGGTGTGTCAGGGGCCCTAGCAGCCACACCCTCCAGCCGTTTCCCCCACGTGGCCCATGAATTACACACAGAACACGGGGCTGTGCTCTATTATTCAGAAGCCTTTTTGTCTCTTGTAGAAATACAGCCTCGTGCCTCTGAACCCTGGCATGGCCGACCCGCCCTGGCTCAGATCGCGTTTGAAATTCCTGACAAGCTGAAAGGTCCACCTGTGAAAGGGATGCAGGGGTCATCCCCATGGTCTCCACAAACCGGAGCAGGTGTCCTTTGATGGTGAAGCAGGAAGGATGGGAAGGTGGATCCTAAGTTGAGAGGTGAAACGTCTGAGCTGGGGTCACACCTGTGCACCTGCCAGCCACAGAGCCCCAGGTGAAGGCAGGTGAGGGAATGGTTAGTGAGTGTTCTGCAGGGGCAGAAGAAGAACTTTTCTCAGACTGCTCTGGGATGCCCACCTTCCCAGGACACTGCTGAGGTGGAAGTCCCTGACTAAGGGAATGCTGGGGAGCCCTGGACCTTCCTAGATAAGCCTGGGCTCAGGGGTCCCACAGTCCTGGCTTCCACCCCCAGTTCCATCCTGCCCTGATGGGCAATCTGGTGAGAATACACAGGCACTGTGACCCCAGCCTCCTCATCTGTGGAGGGGGCAACCTCTGCAGCCAGATGACTAAGGCACTTTAATTGAGACAGTGACCAAATGGAGCAACGGGGGGCGCAGGTGCCAGCTCCATTTTCCCCAGTTGCTAACCAGCCACCCAGCCCGCCCCATGCCTTGGCCCCCTAGTGCCTCTGCTCCCCCGTGTGGTGATCATGGAAAGACTGACATACATCTGCTGGGCCCTGGGGCTGGGGGGGACCCACAGACACCCCTGAGATCTTGAGCTGCTCCCTGTCTGGGCCCCGGGCCGGGGCAGACCCACAGATGCCCCTGAGATCCTGAGCTGCTCCCTGTCTGGGCCCTGGGCTGGGGCAGACCCACAGACACCCCTGAGATCCCAAGCTGCTCCCCGTCTGGGCCTTGGGCTAGGGGAGACCCACAGACACCCCCAAGATCCTGAGCTGCTCCCTGTCTGGGCCCCGGGCCAGGGCATACCCACAGATGCCCCCAAGATCCTGAGCTGGTCCCCGTCTGTCAGGAAGCCACATTCACCAACCTTACATGCTGGAGCTGCTGCTCTGGTGAACCAGTCTGTTCCCAGCACCTCCTCCTGGGCCTTCCGGCCTGGGAGCCTCATGCAGGAGACTCAGGCGTCAGGGGAGGAGGGGAGGGCAGCACGGGGTCTCTGCTGCCTCAGGCTGGGGTTGCAGTGGGGAGGTTCCCTGAGACCCATTTCCCAATGACAATGACGGCCCCAGCGCTCCAAGTCCTGGTTCAGCCACACCACAGGGTGCCAGCAGGTGACAGGCACCAGCCTTGCAGTGACCTTTCAGGACAGCCGATTCTTCCCAAGCCTCAGATACAGAAACTGAGGCTCTGTAGACCTTGGCAGCCAACCCTGTCTCGTGGCACTAGGTGAGGAGTCCAGGGTGGGAGCCCAGATGCCCCTTGACTTATGAGGGGGCATGCCCGGAGGAGCCCTTGTGAGTGGAAAACGTCATAAACTGAAAATGCTGTGGGCACATGGAACCCACCAAGTGTCATAGCTTAGCCAGCCCTGCCTGAAACATGCTCCAAACACTTACGTCAGCCTACGGTTGGGCGAAATCATCTAATACAAAGCCTGTTTTGTACTGAAGTGTGGACTATCTCAAGTAATTCATGGAATACTGTACAGAAAGCAAAAGTTAGAATTTCTGTCCTCAAAGCACAGTTTCAACTGAATGTGTATCACGTCCACACCATGGAAAAGTCGGAAAGTTCCATGTGGAGCCATCGTCAATCAGGGACCATCTGTATTACGTGGCCCCAGAGCCTGGGCCTTCCATGACCCCATAGCTTGATGGAACCCCTCATAGGTGGAGAGGATGGATTTTGATTCTGGGGTATTCCAAAGAAAAGGGACACATCACTCTCAGAAATTGGCAGGTGATTGACCTCCGGAAAGGTGCCAGGCATTTGCTGTGGCCCCTGCCATGCAGCACCAACTCCTCACAGAGCAGCCGCAGATGGGAGCCATGGCCACGCACAGACACGGCAGCTGGGAGCTTCTCAGGCCCCAGACTCAGCACAAGCACAACAGCATTCCTTATTTTCCATTTCGTCTCTTGCCATTCATGCCAGCATCAGAATACACGGGAAACAAGGTGGACATAGCCTTTGCCCTCAAGAACTCACAGTCCGGTGAAAACCAACCACCTTCCATGCTAAACCAGCTGCTCTCTCTCCGCCATCCAGACAAGAGGCACCGACACTCACCATTCTCCCACACCTGGTGCCCACGAGTCACCTTGGCTCTGTTCCTTCTGCCCTTCCCGCATCTGCAAGCTCCGTATGTCCATCCCTCCTCTGTGCCCAGGGCCACCGTCCTGGCCCAAGCCGCCGTCTCCTCTGCTGTGGGCTTCTGCTGTTGCCTCCTCAGCTTCCAGAGTCGTGAGGTCTGGGAGAAGCTGGAGACCCACAACACACCCGGCCACAGCCCTGGAGTGGCTGTGACAGCCCGCAGAAGCCCGGCCCTCGGAAGGCAGCAGGTGAATGAGTGAATAAATGGATGGGCAGATTTACTAATGACAAAATTAATGAAGGCTAATTAAGGGGAAATTAATGAAGGCTAATTAAAGTGAAATTAATGAAGGCCCACCTTTCCCATATGGACTTTTTAATATCCTGTTATATTTTCCCCATAACCATAGTTAAATGTGTTTTTCAAAACATTCTCTCCAATGCCCTTGTCTAAAAAATAATAATAGATGAAAATCTCTCAATGAGCAGTCTTTTTCATTGTTTTCCCTGGACTTTTTGATTCTGCAAAGAATCACGTGCCTAAGGCGGTGCACGTAGCCTGCTGAGCCTCTAACACTGAAGGGCTAGGACCGGGACACCTGACCGTCTCCACAGCTGGAAGAAGGATTCCAAGCCAGTGCCCACTTCCAAGTGCACCTGGGCGGATGCTGTGGAGCTGCCAAGGTTTGGGCTACTGAAGCTCTAAAGGCAGGTTGTAGGACAAGAAGCACTTGAGGGCAGGGCACAGTGCAGGAGAGAAGGGGGGCTGCGCCCACTGCCTGATAGAGGGGTGGGGCTGGCCCTCGTCTATCCGTCCATCCGTCCTGCACTCCAGTCTTCCCCGGAGCAGGGAGGCAGACTCAGCTCACTATCTTTGGCTCCTTTATTTGAAAGCCACCAATAATACAAATGGGAGCATTAGGTTGGAGCCAAAACAGGTACGCAGGCTTGGACGCGAGCCAGACTGCTTATGAGCAACAGCTGGGAGACAGCGCTTATATTTACAGAGCTAAGGCCACAGTCCCTGTAAGAGATGAGGAGGGAGTCGTGTGTTGAATCACAGAGAAAATTAGTTGTTTACGGTCATTTACGTCGGGAATTATTCTTATAAAATCTGCCCTTGTTTCATCTGGCTCTGATTACATGTTGATGAGATCGTGGACAACTTCGTCAAGGTGCACCAACACGAAGCCCTTTGTTGGAAAGGGCTCAGAAGAGAGATGGAAATGATTAATGGTTGGCGACCACAAGAATCTTAGGGTAAGGACTGGGGCCTGCTTACCATGGAGCCAACAGGATGGAGAGATAAATTAATGTCCTCAATTATAAAGGGGCTTGAGATATGGAAAATTGCTGTCAACAGGCCTCCCTCTGGAGGAGGAGGACAAGGTGTCGGAGCTGCACAAAGTCATCGACTGCCCCAAGGGCCTCCTGGAGAGAGGAGAGGAGGGGAGCTGTCTCGGATCTGGGGCAGGGGCATTGGAATGAACGCCCACCCCACTGAGTTGAGGCTGCTGAGGGTTCAGGAGGCACAGCCACCCATCAGAAAGGGGTGTCAGCATCCTCTGGTCTCTCCCTGGTGGAGCTGCTGTTGGATCCTCTGGCAGGACACTAGGGCCTGAGCAGCTTGGACAGAATGCCCCTGGAAGTGGGGAGGGGCTAAGAAAATCATGTGTGCAGAGTGGGAGGGGCTGTGGATATCGTGTACGCAGAGCGGGAGGGGCTCTGGAAATTGTGTGTGCAGAGCGGGAGGGGCTGTGTGAATCGTGTGTGCAGAGCGGGAGGGGCTGTGGAAATTGCGTATGCAGAGCGGGAGGGGTTGTGTAAATCGTGTGTGCAGAGCGGGAGGGGTTGTGGAAATTGTGTGTGCAGAGAGGGAGGGGTTGTGGAAATTGCGTATGCAGAGCGGGAGGGGTTGTGTAAATCGTGTGTGCAGAGCGGGAGGGGCTGTGTAAATCGTGTGTGCAGAGCGGGAGGGGTTGTGTAAATCGTGTGTGCAGAGCGGGAGGGGCTGTGGAAATTGTGTGTGCAGAGCGGGAGGGGCTGTGGAAATTGCGTATGCAGAGCGGGAGGGGTTGTGTAAATCGTGTGTTCAGAGTGGGAGTGGCTGTGGAAATCTTGTATGCAGAGCTGTGAGGAACTCTGGAAATCTTGTATGCAGAGCCCCACTTCGGTGTCTGGGCTCAGAAAGGGAGCCGGTGGGTGCTGGAAGGAACAGCGCCTGGACTGCCTGAGAATGTCTGGGCCTTGTCCGGGCACCTTGGTGCCTTTCCATTACCTGGCTCCCTTTCATCTTCACTCGGGGTTTGAGGAGCCGCAATTAGCAGATGGTTCGAGGTCTATTAGCCAGCACCTCCCCTCACCCCCTCCAATGCCACTGGAATCAGAGATTGGATTTCTTAATGACAGAAGAATTAAGTAATAGGCTTGAGCAGGGCCGCAGGCAGCCGTGTGAAGCCATGTGCAAAATTGATATTTCAACAAGCCTGATAACGTATTAGGGCAATGGCCCTGCTGTGTCGCAGAAACACACGATGAATCTTCCTCCAAGTGCCTGCGGGTGCCTGTCACGGGGTCGGCGGGCACTCACGAGGCCCCTGGCCATCCAGGAAACTGTCAGTCCCTTCTCAAAGTGTCCGGGAAACAGCAGGTCCCCAAACTGTGCGGAGGAGGGTGGGAGGCGCTGAGTGGACCCACAGGGGCTAGTGGCAGGGACAAGGCACTCGCCTGTCACTGAGGGGACATGGGGGTGGGGGCTGCAGGGTTTGTGGGCTTGGGTTCCACGCTGTCCCAGGAGCTCTGCAGACGGTGCCCTCAGAAACCCAGGCCTGCGACGCGTCTGCCATGGGCTCCGGACCACAAGGTCGTCCGTAGCCGTCTCACACTTTGATTTGTAACATCAAACTGAAGTTCAGGGACCCCAGACAAGATGCTGGGTGACAATTTTATGAAGATCAATGTTATTAAGGACTGAATTCTTGTCCGAAATAATTTGTATAAAATATAGTCACATTAGATGAGAATCTGTGCTGAATTATCAGCTAATGGGGTGTTGAATTGTGAAAACCCCTGGCTTTTTTCACAGAATAACTGAACACGACGTCTTCTATGTTGGACTGTGAGGCTCCTGAGCACAGGAAGGGGCTCCGGCCGGGCCAGTGCCTCCGGGGCAGTTCTCTCTGCCCCCTACCATGGTCAACATGTCCTCAAAGGAGCAGGGAGAACCCCTGAAGCCTGGGCCACCCCCCGCCGCTGCCAAGACCCCTCCCCGCCAGGCCTGCATGCCCCAGCCCATCCCGGTGAGCTGCCCATGGCGTGTCGGGACCCGCATGCTCTCCCCCGGAAGTCCTTCCTGTCCTGCGTTTCATACCCCATGTGCTCTCCCCGGGATGTCCTTCTTGTCCTGGAAAGCCAGCAGGCACCATGAGTCTCTTCAGTCCTGAACTGCCACCAGCTCCTCTCCTGCACCTGAGACCCCGCTCCCCCCAGAGCAAAGTCTCCTGAGGACGTGAGACCACCCAAGAAGGGGGCGTCCTGGCCCCACTGCCCCAAAGCAGGTTCTGAAAGGAAAAAAGAGAAAGGAATGTGCGGATGCAGCGTGTCTCCTCTCCCCTTGGCACTTTCCCAGGGAGCCCCCACCCAGGAAGGACCCCCACCCTCCCCAGGCCCTGGACTTCCCGGGTCCCTGGGGCCCTGAGGTCTCCCCTGCAGCAAGGAGGAGGCTGGCCAAGAAGGACCCCCCAAGGCTGATGCTCAGGGCCACCCACCTCCCTGCCCCTCCCTTAGGGTCCCCGCAGTGACTACTAAGTCAGGGAAGGAAGCCCCCAGTGGTGTCTCCAGCTTTGGGAGTCTGTGTCCTCATGATATACTTTGGCAGTGCACAGGGCGCTGAGCCCTGGGGATGGCACTGACTAAAGACCTGCAGCTAGCCCCTCCACCCACCTTACCCACATCCTGCAAAGCTTTTCCTAGAGTCTCATTGAGCCCCAAAACGAAAAGCAAAACAAACCAGAACCCTTGCCCAGGGTTCTGTTGTTATTTGTACTTCAGAGGTGAGAATGGGAGACGGTGAAGGGTTTGAGCCCACAATTGTTCGTGTGTTCCGTGGGCAGGAGCATTGTGAGCAGGTGGTCTCAGCAAGTACCTGTGGGCCCCAGACCATTGCAATTGATCCCTTGGCCTGCACCAATGGAGGGAGGTGGCCAGGAGGGTCCAGTGAGGGGGTCCCCGTTGTTCCCCACCACTGAATCACCACTGTCTTTTCTCTTGGGCACTGAACAGCCTCATGGCTCACTGTCCCTGCAGCCCTGGCCTGAGGTTCTTGGCAGGGACCCCGCTAAGCATCGCATCAGTGCAGATGTGTTCGGGGAACCTGATGGGAGCAGCCAGCAGGTCTTCTGGGCACTGGGGGCTTCCTGGTCTTACGGGTCCTAGGGCAGCTCTGTGATGACGATGGCAGGGGCTCAGGAAGGGATCCCAAAGTCCACACCTGCGCCAGGCTGCAAGCGTCACATCTGCTCCGCTCCCGGACTCAACTCCTGTGCTCAGCCCTTAGCCCAGCCCAGAGGGAGCCTGGAATGGGAGGAGGGGCTTCCTTGGGCCCACTGGCTGGTAATACTGTCACTCCTCGGCCCCCAACAATTTAGAGAACTGCAGCAGAGGTAAAGTGTCCACACCACCTGCCGGCTCTTATGCGGTGCAACCCACCCACGCACAGGGTTCTGCTCCCCGTCCAGCCTGAACCCCACCCGGAGCTCCAGGTGCTGGGAAGAGCACCCGCTCAGGGAGTGGTGGGCAGTGGCCAAGGCAGGGGTGGTGGCACCAGCATCTGGGAGGTGTAAGCACAAGGCGGGGTCCTGGGGCCCTGAGCAAGCCTGCGGCTTGATCTCTGACACTGTCCTCTCCTGGTCCTTGGAACCCTAGGGGCCCCTGGGCCTCAGGGAGGAAAACTCACTTAGCACAGCTACTGGGTGGCAGGTGCGTCTTCGCACCCTAAGATACAGAAGCAAAGCCATAGTGAGGCAAGGCCCTGGGAGGGGGCGACAGGGAGGGGAGAGGTCTCCTAAAGTGGGAAAATTGGGAGGAGTTCCTCCGGGAGCTGTAGCCAGATGGCAAGACCCACACACATAACGAGGAGATAACCCCTCTGAAGCCCTGGAGGGCCTGTGGGGGAGGGAGGAGGGGGTAGCAGGCACACAGAGCCCTCCTCCCTGCGGGCACAGCGGCAGGGGTGCACACCTGGAGATGGTGGAGTGCTGGGCCATGCACAGGGGCTGACTTTCCCCTTACAGGACCGGCAGGGGGTTTGGGGGGCTTTCTGGGCTGAGTCCACTCCACTCCCAACCGCCAGCCTCAGCCCAGTCAGGGAGTCTTCCTACCTCCCCTCTGGCAGAGACCTCTCTTCAGGGAGCAGAAGACGTCCCAGTGCAGCGGGCCTGCTGCTGAGAGGGGCTGGCCTGGGGGGCTGCAGAGACCCTGCCCCCAAGACAGGCTTCTTCTTCTTTCTTCCTGGGGCAGATCAAAGGTCAGCCTGGGGCAGAGCAGCCACCACAGGGAGGCTTCAGGAAGCAGCACAGGCCAGGTGGCTGAAAACAGATCCCTCCTCTCACAGTTCACAGGAAGAAACCTGAGATCAAGGCAAGGACGGGCTGTGCCCCCGGGGACTGGAGCGCCCTTCCCAATGCTGGTGGCTCCTGGTACTCCGTGGCCTGTGGCTGCCTCCCTCCAAGCTGTCTCTGTCTTCCAACAGCGGACATCTCCCCTCTGTGTGCTCGTGTCCCTGCTATGTGCCCGTCTCCCTGCTGTGTGCCCTTGTCCCCGCTGTGTGCCCGTGTCCCCACTGTGGCTGTCCAAGGCCACCCCAATCCGACACCCTCCCCTCCTCTGTCAGAGCAGCTCCACCCTCACAACAGGTTGCAGGAGGGGGAGCCCCAGTGACCCAGACCTTCAGGCCCCTCCGCAGGCCCTGGGGTGGGTGGCCCTGGCACAGCTTGCCAATGGTACCCAGACCCGGCAGGCAGGAGGAGTTGGCTGTGTGACCTGTCCAGAGAGGGGCACAGCACAGAGGCGACTGTCACCCTCTGGTCACCCTCCATGCACCGGGGAAGCCACCTCGGCAGGGGCCCTGTGGGTGAGGGTCTCTCAGTACTCAGGGGCTGCCCACGCCAGGTCAGAATCAGCACAGTCTGGCCAGGACACACAGGCCCAGCGTGAGGACAAGTCCTGCCTCTAGTGGGACACACAGGCCCAGCATGGGGACAAGTCCTGCCTCCGGGAGGCTGGGAGAGGCCCCTCCATCGAGGCTGACCCCCGGGAGGAGGCCCAGGAGGAGGCGGTGGCTCCCTGTCACTTCCCGCCCTTGCCACATTCAGTCTCTTCTCCCCGCTCCTGTCACTGTCCTTCCTCAGGCTCAGATTCCCCTGGCGCTGCCCTCTGAGGCCCTCAGAGTCGGGCTGCACCGGCTTCCCCCGGACACACTGAGTCTTGTCCTGTCCTCCCAGCGTTGCCACAGATGGTGGTTTAAGCCCCTGTCACCCAGCACAGATCCCAAACTCCCCCTCAAATGGCCCACCTGCCCCTTTCATGGGGGTTCCTGGAATGGAGTCAGGTCTGAGGAGGGGAGACTGGCTTCAGGACAGAGGAGCAGGGTACAAAACAAACACCCATACCCGGGAGTGTCCCAGAGACGGACCGGCCGGAGCTGGGAGCTGGAGCTGGGAGCCCGCCACATCAGGGTTTCTTGGGGCAGCTGGCAGCGAGGCAGGTGTCTGGCCCGGAGACAGGCCGGCCAGAGCTGGGAACCCACCAGACCCGGGTTTCTGAGGGCAGCTGGCAGCGAGGTGGGGCCCAGGTGTCCAGCACCCCATGGCAGCTGCAGCCCCTCCTTCCTTTGGTGACCTCGCCGGCCTCCTGGTTCCCAGCGCTGTCTCCCCTGATTAACGAAGCCATAGCTCATTCTCCATGCACGACGCTGCCTTGGCTTCCGCGGCTAATTCTGCCACATAATGGAACTTGAACGCTGCCTAATTTCCAAATTAAACCCAGATGGATGACCTGGCCTTTCCCGGTGACACAGGCTGTGGGGGCAGACGCGCTGCCCCTGGTGGTTTGAAAGCAGTGATGGTCACAGGCGACCACCCTGGAAGGTCCCACCTTTGATCCTCCTGGGACCCTGGCCCTCGGCTACAATTCCCTGTGTCTGAGACCAGATGCTTTGGGGAGGTGAGGGTGGCAGAGGCTGCACCCGTCCTGGTATCTGCCACCTGGGCCCTCCTCAGGGCTCCAGACAGTGTTGGCCTCAGTGTTGGGAAACTGATCCTCCTTGAAGGCAACGTACTCCTGCTGCCCAGATGCTCACTGGCTCATTCTGAGCACCCCAGGGCATCCCTACCATGACCCGACCCTCCCTGAGTGGGTCAGGGAGGCAGAGACAGAGCCGGCCTTGTGTGGACAGCAGCACCCAGAGGGCCCTGAACAGAGGTCTTGGAGGCGAGTGGACTCAGCTGGATGGAAGGTCCAACCCCAGCCTCCTGCAGCCGGCCTGGGGTCTCCTGGGAAAACCGGCAGGAACCAGACACTCAAGGGGAGTGAACAGAGCAGGAGGAGCCTTGAGCCTTGACTCTCTTCAGCCCCCAGACTCCAGCCAGAGCGGTCGACCTGCCCAGGCCTAGCAGTGTGGAGGGAGCAGGGTGGGTTCTGGAGCCTGATGGGGTCCCGTTCGCCTCCCCTTGGTCTCTCTGGCCAGGCTCCTCTGCTCTGTGACCACACAGCCAGGTCCCAGCCAAAGGCACCTGGCCGGGCCCTGGATGGGAGGCTGCTGTTGGTCACTCATAGGCCTGCAGGCCTGTCTGGCCCTGTATCCAGGCCGGGGACTCAGCCTGCCAGACACTGTCAGGATGTGAGGAGCTCTCCTCCTCCAGGATGTGGCGATGGCAGGTGCCCAGGTAACCCATGGGGCCCTCCAGGCAGCCGAAGGACGTCCTCCTTCCCAACCCAGCTGCCCCTGCCCTGTGTTCCCTCATGGTGCTACCCCTCACTGCTGGCTAGCGAACCTCCCTCCAGGGTCCTCCCTCCCCTGCCACCATCCCTCCCCTCCCCAGCCTTCTTCCCTTCCCTCCCCTGCCTTCCTCCCTCCCCTGCTTCTCTCTGTCCCCTTCCCCCATCTCCCTCCCTCCCTTTCCCTGCTCCCTTTCTTCCCTCCCCTCCCGCCCTCCCTCCCTCACCTCCCCACTCCTTTCCCCTGCGGACAGGAGGACCTGAGCAATGTCCCAAACTCAAGTTCCCTTTGAGCCCTGAAGTCACAAGATCTTACTCACCTTGCCATTCCCTCCCTCCCTCCTTCCTTCCCTCCCTCCCTCCCTCCCTCCCTGCCTCCCTTCTTTCCTTCCTTCCTTCCTTCCTTCCCTCCTTCCTTCCTCTTTCTTTCTTTCTTTTTTGGGGTCTCAGTATGTTGCCACTCTGGCCTTGAACTGCAAGTGATCCTTCCTCCTGGCCCTGCAAAAGTGCTGGAATTATAGGTTGAGCCACTGTGCCTGGCCTTCAATTACCCTTTTTGAAACCTCCTCGTTTTGAGTATACATTTGAGGTGGTTCTGTTTTTTGGCAATAGGTAGGCTACTGCGAACATTCTTGTGTCTGTTTTTGGTGGGCATTTCTTTGGGCACGACCCTAAGACTAGGTCCTCTGAGGAAACCATATGCATATGTTTAAAGAAAGCAGGTAACACCAAAAACCCTCTAAGGTGTGGGCCCCGCCACCTGCTGATCAGCAGAGCTGAGTCAGGGCTCCCGACTCACCAGCACCCAGCAGAGCTCAGAGTCACGGCTCGACTCACTACCTTTCCTGTAGCATCCAGGGGGCTGTGCCAAGGGGTCTCACTGCCACTTTATGAAGGGGTTCCTGGTGACTGATGTGCGGGCCCCTCTCTGCCGGGTTCTTGCTCTGCCTGCACTGGTCTCTCTGGTGATGCGGGGATGCTCTTTGGGGAAGGCCTCTGCTGGGCTCTCGATCCATCTGCACTGGTCTCTTAGGTGATGAGGGGTTCTCTGTGGGGAAGGTCTCTGCTGGGTCTCATTCTGCCTGCATTGATCTCTCTGGTGGTGAGGGGTTCTCTGCGGGGAAGGTCTCTGCCGGGTTCTCCCTCCATCTGCACTGGTCTCTCTGGTGATGCAGGGTTCTCTGTGGGGAAGTTCTCCACTGGATCTCATTCTGCCTGCATTACTCTCTTAGGTGGTGTGGGGTTCTCTATGGGGAAGGCTCTTCCTGGTTGGTCCCTGGCTGACTCTGTTCTACCTTTCAGGATTCACGGCTTCCCTGCCAGCTTTCCCAGGACTGCTGGGCTGTGGCGCTGTGCACCCTCCACCTCACAGTTCACAACTCATCTGAACGCCCATGTCCTCATCACTGCATTGAAAACAACTCCCTTCCTCCTGGCATCGGGTCATTTCTCCTGGCCTGGGGTCCTTCCTCATGATTTGGGGTCCCTGAAGCCCTGACACGCAGCCTCTTTCTCTCTGATTTCACCTCCTCTGTCCCCCAGCTGGACACAGCACTGTGCCTTCAGGACCCACTGACCCCATCTCCTCACAGAGACCCCGGTGTCTGGCTCTCATGGGCCCAGCCCCAAGGAAACGTAGGCCACTGTCCTCACAGCAGGGGAGGAGAAGCAAGGACTGGCAGCTGGTGTTCTGTGGAGTGAGCTCTCTGAATGGAGAAGGAGGCAAGCCTGAAGGCCCAGTGTGCCCCTGCACGATGGACCACAACAGAAAGGTCATATGTGATATGGCTTTAAGCAGAAACCCAGGGTGGCAGGACAGCAAAGGAAGGGTCTTGGGGAAGGCCCCGAGCTGGGCAGGGTCTTTGGAGTTGCTTTGTGGTGGGGGCTGGCTTGTGGGAGGCTGCTTTGTGGTGAGCACGGAGCATGGAGGTTGGGCTCAAAACCATCTTTTACAAGCCAGCCTCCTCCCCACTGCCAGGTTGGGAATTTGGGAGAAAGCGGCTGCAGAAGCCATCTGGGGTCTCGGGAGATGAGGCTGCGGATGATTGCACTGGTCCTCCAGGCTCTTCCCCCAGCTCATCCTTCCAACCATCTTAGTTACTATGGTAGCAAGAATTTGTCATGTTCTATTGCTTGTTGAGGGTTTTCTTTTTCTTTTTTTTCTTTTTGATTTCTAAATAAAGTCTCAATCTCACCATGAGCTCCTGTCCACACGGATTTGCTTCTGGCCAAGGGCTGCTCAGGACCTGGAAGGTCTGTGCAGGGTCAGCACAGTGGCTGCAGAGCCCCGGGCTAGGGGAGCCTGTGTCTCAGCCCCTCCCCACTCACACTGAAAGGTCCTCTCCTCGACCCAGAAGCAGGGAAAGGGAGAGGTGGGGTCAGGAACATAGGCCCCTCTGTCCCACACTGGAGTTCAGACCTCACACATCACCCTCCCCTGTAGGACAGGTCTGTCCTGGCTTCTGCCTGCCTGGCCCCTGCGTCCATCTGTTCCATGGGTCAGTCACGAACCCAGAGTGCACAGCTGGCCCCTCAGCCTGCCTTTCCTTTAATGGAGCCCCCGTGCGTCCTGACCCAATACCTGTGGAAGCTGGAAGAGCTCTTATTCCTCCTCCCACGTGGGTGGTCAGCACTGTGGGGGCTTCCTTTCTGCCCCAGGTCCTCTTGGCTCCAAGCCCACTACTCCAGGGCTTGCCCCTCCGCACCCCTGCAACACAGATGTTAGCACTGTGGGCCCCCTCTGGCCACCCCCCTCCACCGTTATCCATCACTGGCCCTCTCCACCCAGACAGGCTGGAGCAGAGACCCCTGGTGGGCACATCATCCCTCTAGTGAAGTGAATAAGGAAAGGGGAGAAAGCTCAACCTCTCCTGCTCAAAACACCAGGCAGCTCCCTCCATGGGTCCCAAGGTGGACGCTCACATCTTGGAGGCCGTCCCAGCACCTCTGGCCCCCAGGCCAGCTCACAACAGCCCATTCCTGAGTGGACCCTGGCTGAGCCCACACACCTGCAGATGAGCGATGGATAATGGTCCTGAATTCTGAGCTCCACTCCTGCAAGAAACACAGCAGGCCACTGTCTATTGCAATTACTCCAGGCTCATTAGTTTTAACTTCCGGGATTTAGCAGAAGCTTTCACACTCAATAGACATATATTTGAGAGATCGGCATGTTTTGGGCACAATGTCTGTGCTAGACAGAATTCTAAGGTGACCTCCAAGATTCCTGCCCCAGAGTACACCCTCTGAATAAGCTCCTCCCCACCACTGTGTGGGAAGCTGGGGCTGTGAATATGATGAGAAACCACTCCAGTGATTAGCTACTAATCCATTTACTTTGAGTTAATCAAAAGGGATTGTCTAGGGAAGCCTGGCCTAATCAGGTGAGCCCTTTGAAAGAAGGTAAGGGTCAGAGAGATGTGGTCTTGCTGTCCTATTTTGTTTTTCTCTAAATGCTTTTTATTTTTGCTTTTACATTTAGGACAATGATCCCTTCAAATCGATGGTGTGAGGTAGAAATGAAGATTCCTTTTTCCATGGGGATTGACTAAGGCAATTTACTGAGGCACCCTTCCTTTCTCTGGTGAATCTTTGGCATATATGTAGGTCTATTTCAGGCCTTCACATTATGTTCCATTGATTCATTTATCTAACTTCATGCTAATACCATGGTGTCTACATTGCTTTGGCTTTACAGAGAGTCTTGGAGTTTGGTGGTTGGTCTTCCAATGAGTTATTTCTCCCAGTGCTTGTCTTGTCTCTTCTGTGTCACTTGACTTTCCTTATTCACTTTAAAATCACCTTAGGTGTTTCTACAAAAGAAATATGATGGAGTTTCAAATGAAATTACATGAATCTGTAGCTCAATGTGGGAGGAACTGACATGTTGATACTGTGTCTTCTAATCCATGAAGATGGTACATCTCTACATTTATTTAGACCCTCTTAGTTTCTCTCAGCAATATTTATTTTTCTTTAATGTAGATTTCTTGCACATATGTCAGTAGATATTTAATTTTCAGTGCTATTGTAGGTAATACTTTTTAAAGTAACTGTTTAATTGTTTGTTACAAGTATATGGAAATAATATTTAGTTTTTATATTGGCCTTGATAAATTCACTGATTAAATCTAACGAATTGCTTGTAGATTTCCTTGAATTTTCTTCACACATAATCATGTCATCTACAAAGATATTACTTCTTTCTCTCTTTCTATTTTTTTATCTCTTTTCGTTTTTCTCAACATAGCACTGCCAAGGACCTCCAGTACAATGTTGAATGTGAGTGGCTACAGTGAAACATTGTTGGCTCATTCCTGATTTTAGGAATGAATGCACTCACTTTAATAGAAAACAGCCCTGTGAGGCTGGGAGGTCAACTTGCAGTTGTAATTCAGCCACACACAGAATGAGACTCTGGGTTTTGGTTTCACTCTCAGCCCTGCAGCTACAGGAGGGAAAGGTTTCTTTCAGGGCAGACAGAGAAGCTTTCAGGTTATTCGTGTAGTGATTGAGTTGGGAATTCTAGTCCCTGAGCTCATCCTTTTCTTTCCCCACTTTGTCCATCAACATTAGGCGAAACCAGTAAATCTCAATATACTCATTATTTGGACAATAATGCTCAAAAGTATAGTATACACAGTTCCCCAGAACCTCGACTCTTACAAGTATTGGATTAGGAGCATCCCGTGGTGATATTCTGCATTTCTCTCTTACCACTTCATGCATAGACAAGGACTCCCTCCTCCACCAAACTTCAGTCAGGCTCCTCAGGGCCCTCTTCCCAATGAAGCCTTGGCCTGAGCCTGCTCTCCTTCCCAGCTCAGTTTTAGCAAAGAATCCTGCGAAGATAATTTAACAAGAATCCTCCTCTCCATTAATAAATTCTGCCCCCACCTCTCGCTCTTGATATCTGAGGATCTCTCTCTGCCTTACGAAGCATCCTGTTGAGTCAGTTTAGCAAGAATCCCCCCACACTGGCTACCTCATCAACTTCCTCTTGCTAGTTTTCCATCCACTGATCTCCTCACCATGTCTTCTGGTTCAAGTCTCCAGCTGTCTCTGCTGTAGTCAGAATTGATTCAATTTCTCTCCTTCATTGCAACCATGTTTAATACATTCATTCTTGCCATTTTTAAACAAATGTCTGGTATAATTTTTTTACTCAACACCACAGACTATTAGTGCTCTCCTCACTATTGGAAATAGAATCATTCATGGTTTAAACCTAATCAGTTTAGAGAACCAAATTCCAGAAACTTTAGAACAAATTCAGAAAACTCAGTCTTAAGATTTTGTTTCTCTAGAACCAATCTCTGTCCCCAAGTCTGTGTTGGAGTTCTCCAGAAAAACAGAGCTAATGGTCCAGATGGAGATAGATAGATGATAGATGATAGATGGATAGATGGGTGGATAGATAGGTGGATAGATAGATAGATGATAGATAGATAGACTGACAGACAGATAGATAGATAGATAGATAGATAGATAGACAGATAAATAGAGATATTAAGGAAACTGGCTCACACAATTCCAGAGGCTGGCAAGTCTGAAATTTGTAGGGTAGGCCGGCAGGCTGGAAACTCTGGCAGAGTTTCCATGTTGCCGTCTGGGGTTACAATTCCTTCTTCATCAGGAAGCAGTCTTGATTCTTAAGTGTTCAACCGATTAGACAAGGCCCACCGGCATTGTGGAGGGTCAGCTGCTTTACTCAAAGTCTCCTAATTTAAGTGTTAATCACACCGAAAAATACCTTCATGGTAACACCTTGACGGCTGTTTGACCAAATAATTGAGCACTGTAACCTAGCCGAATAGACACAGGAAGTTAACCATCACAGGCGGAGAGCTTCAGTACTTTGACATTAACTATAACGCTTGCAATAGGTTTTATTCGTAGATGTCCCTTACAGAATTAATGACATTTTTTCTATTCAAGTTTACTATGAGTTATCATAAATTGATTTTGAATTTTATTGACATTTTTTCCTGAAATATGATTGCTCCCCCCCTTTTTTCTAATAAGGTGGTGGATCTCATCCATTGATTTTTTTTTCTTAATCTTAAACCAATTTTGTATTTTTTGGGTAAATTCTACTTGGCCAAGACATATTACCCCTTTTTACATATCTCTGGTTGTGATTTGCTCATATAGATTGTAGAATTTTTGCTGCCATGTTTTTCAGTCAATTTTAGGTTTGTTTACTATTATAATTTATTGTTTAGCTGTTTAGTACTAATTTTTACTAAGCACTATATCATAAGAATTTCCCCATAAACTTTGAAAGGCCAAACCAGAACACTCAGACAGCCTTCTCACATGTAAGCAACAGAAAGCAAGTCCAGTCCAGCCATTTGAGCAAAAAGAAAAAGAAAAAGAAAAAGGAAAAGAAATATATTCCTCTTCATAGCTTGCAGCCCTTCTGGAAGGGCTGAGAAACCAGGCATGGTGGCCATGAACTCAGGGGTGCTGCACAGGATCAGAATCCCTGAGACAGACAGAACCCCTGAGACAGAACCACAGAAAGAGACAGAACCCCTGTGCCACCGGACTCATCCCGGAGCTTGCCTTCCTGTTCCGGCACCATGGATGCTGGGCGCTGCTGCTGCCTCTGCAGAGTAGCTGTTCTTCAGTCATTTGCTGTTGCCGCTCTCAGCAAAGCTGACCTCCCAGGGTCTTTGCCGGCCCCTGGTTTCTCGGCTCTGCTGGGAGCATTGACTGGCAGGACCTGGGCCACGGCCCATTCTCTCTCTGCAATGACAGCTGGAAAACTGGGGCTCTGACCTCTACATAAGAGACTTCCTCCCAAGACTTACACAAAGAGCCCAGAGTCCCCTAACCCATTTAAGGTTACAGATCCTAGGGTGGGGGCCAAATTTTAAAAAATATATGTCTGCATACCCATTCATATACATGCACGTATACATATACACGTATAGGTGTACCCAGTAGCTCAGAAATAGTGATCAAATGGCTACATCACAGTTTATATCATCTTTCCATATTTTTGGACATTTAGATTATTTCAGTTGTTGAGCTGTTCATAGAGCTTTGGATAAAAGTTTTATTTTACTTAGAATTATAACCTTAATATTTGTCATTAGAATGCCAGTACCAAGGCAAAATGAATAAATATTTCAGAAATTCACTCTCATCCTCCCCACAAGTGGCACAGAAAGAGCAGTCTAGAGTTGACAGAAAGAGCAGTCTAGAGTTGACAGAAAGAGCAGTCTAGAGTTGACAGAAAGAGCTGTCTAGAGTTGACAGAAAGAGCTGTCTAGAGTTGACAGAAAGAGCAGTCTAGAGTTGACAGAAAGAGCTGTCTAGAGTTGACAGAAAGAGCTGTCTAGAATTGAGAGAAAGAGCTGTCTAGAGTTGACAGAAAGAGCAGTCTAGAGTTGACAGAAAGAGCAGTCTAGAGTTGACAGAAAGAGCAGTCTAGAGTTGACAGAAAGAGCTGTCTAGAGTTGACAGAAAGAGCAGTCTAGAGTTGACAGAAAGAGCTGTCTAGAGTTGACAGAAAGAGCTGTCTAGAATTGAGAGAAAGAGCTGTCTAGAGTTGACAGAAAGAGCTGTCTAGAATTGAGAGAAAGAGCAGTCTAGAGTTGACAGAAAGAGCAGTCTAGAGTTGACAGAAAGAGCAGTCTAGAGTTGAGAGAAAGAGCTGTCTAGAGTTGACAGAAAGAGCAGTCTAGAGTTGACAGAAAGAGCAGTCTAGAGTTGACAGAAAGAGCTGTCTAGAGTTGACAGAAAGAGCAGTCTAGAGTTGACAGAAAGAGCTGTCTAGAGTTGACAGAAAGAGCAGTCTAGAGTTGACAGAAAGAGCAGTCTAGAGTTGACAGAAAGAGCTGTCTAGAGTTGACAGAAAGAGCAGTCTAGAGTTGACAGAAAGAGCTGTCTAGAGTTGACAGAAAGAGCTGTCTAGAGTTGACAGAAAGAGCAGTCTAGAGTTGACAGAAAGAGCTGTCTAGAGTTGACAGAAAGAGCTGTCTAGAGTTGACAGAAAGAGCTGTCTAGAATTGAGAGAAAGAGCTGTCTAGAGTTGACAGAAAGAGCTGTCTAGAGTTGACAGAAAGAGCTGTCTAGAATTGAGAGAAAGAGCTGTCTAGAGTTGACAGAAAGAGCTGTCTAGAGTTGACAGAAAGAGCAGTCTAGAGTTGAGAGAAAGAGCTGTCTAGAGTTGACAGAAAGAGCAGTCTAGAGTTGACAGAAAGAGCAGTCTAGAGTTGACAGAAATAGCTGTCTAGAGTTGACAGAAAGAGCAGTCTAGAGTTGACAGAAAGAGCAGTCTAGAGTTGACAGAAAGAGCAGTCTAGAGTTGACAGAAAGAGCAGTGTAGAGTTGACAGAAAGAGCAGTCTAGAGTTGACAGAAAGAGCAGTCTAGAGTTGACAGAAATAGCTGTCTAGAGTTGACAGAAAGAGCAGTCTAGAGTTGACAGAAAGAGCAGTCTAGAGTTGACAGAAAGAGCAGTCTAGAGTTGACAGAAAGAGCAGTCTAGAGGTGAGAGAAAGAGCTGTCTAGAATTGACAGAAAGAGCAGTCTAGAATTGAGAGAAAGAGCAGTCTAGAGTTGACAGAAAGAGCAGTCTAGAGTTGACAGAAAGAGCTGTCTAGAGTTGACAGAAAGAGCTGTTTAGAATTGACAGAAAGAGCAGTCTAGAATTGAGAGAAAGAGCTGTCTAGAATTGAAAGAGCTGTCTAGAATTGACAGAAAGAGCAGTCTAGAATTGGAGGTATCCAAGCGTATAAGCATTCCTGCACTCACAGGCCCGGAGACAAGCCAGGAGGCCACCGCAAACACGCCTGTGCTTCGCTGCCTTTGGTTTCCATCCACCTGGCTGTCCCATGTGGTTCCATGCACTGCCTTTGCGCCTCCGTGCTGTGCGTGCTCTGGCCGCAGTCGCCATTGGTGTGTATGCTTCTCAACCCTGGTGATTGTCAACCTTTTGCCAGGTTTGCCATGCATGAAACTTTAGCCTTTTTTTCTTTTTCCTGCCTTCTAGGATTGGTTATCTGCATGTTACGTATACACTGAGTTTTACATTTTTGTGCATTCTGACCACATTTTTACTTACTATTTCCTTGATCATGTGTAATCTTAGTGGCAGGAACAAAACAGATAATTTTAATGTCATGTGGAGATGTTCAGCAATTCTAGGTGAGGAAGCTCAGCTCAAGGATGTCTTCCTGTGGGCAGGGATGTTGCCGCCAAGTCTAGAGGGTCGAGCGCAAGGGAGAAAGTCTTCCAGAGAAGGAGAGCTGAGCAGTGCAGGTGGAGGCAGCAGCTAGAGCCGCAGTGCAGAGGCCAGGAGCCTGCTGTGTACCGGCTGTCTGCGACCAGCGTGGCACTGGTGAGAGATGTATCCAGTCGGAGCAGGGCAGGTCTCCCAAGGAGAATGCAACACATACTTGGATGTCAGAGAGTCACCCAGGCCAGACTGCAGTTAAGGAGACCCTCTGGAAGCTGAGCACAGGGGAAGTCCTTGGGAATTACAAATATTAGGAATGAGGGGTGCATTTGACAAGTACTTGGGAAGTAAAATTAGCAGCACCTGGGGACAGAGGAAGTTGGCCTGATGCCCAGGCTTCTGGTGGAAACATCACAGAGACAGGGGTTTTAGGGTTTTATCCACCAAGTGGCACTACAAGGGGACAAGCTTAGGGGAACCTATTTCCATACAAGATGGATTTAAAGGGCAGAGGAACGTAGACGTGACATGAGGTGGCATTGTGATGGAGACCAAGGAAGGCCTCAGAGGTGGGCTGGGGGAACGGGTCTGATGGATGGAGCTTTCCACCTGCCTGGGCTCGAGACACTGGTGGCTTGGGCCAGTGCCAGTGGTCCAGATGGAGAGAAATTAGTGCCTTTCGGAGACATCCAGGGTGTGAAATAGACAAGACTTACGGATGTTTGGGATATCAGGGGACAGGAAAAAAGGCGACCCGAGTTGGAAGCACTGCCGGGTTGCTGGGCTGAGATACGGAGGAGGAGGATAGCCACAGACCTACCCCTGTGTCCTCCCTTGCCTCACAGCAGGCAGGGAGCCCCCTCAGGGAGGGTTTGGCAGCTGGGGGCGGGTCCTGAGCTTCGCCAAGACTGTCATGGAGGGATCGTCCACCCCTCAGCCCTGACCCCCTAGGGCTGACCAGAGGCCCATTTCTGCCGCAGACGCTGTCCAGGCCTCTGACGCCTCCTGAGCTCATTCCTGGAGGCACTCAGGTATCCGCTGAAACCACCACTCTGCAAGTCCCCACCTGTCCTCTGCGTTTGCTGTCTGGGATTCCAAAGGAAACGCCGCCGGCCTCCTAGGACAGCTCTCAAGCCACCGAGTGGCTTCCTATTGATTGCTAAGCACGCCCGTGGCTTCCTATTGATTGCAAAGCACGCCCATGCTCCTCCATCAGCCTCAGAGTTGCATTTCTTCTTCCCTGAGGTATTTCTTCAGTGTTTTCAAGAGGACAGAAGGACCTGGAGCAGGCGTGGGAAGCCTTCAGCTTCACTCAGGGAGAGGCTGCCCCCTCCGTTAGAGCCCTTGCAGAGTGGACCAGCGCTGTGATGAACAATGCCTGGCCCATCCCTGCCCCAGCTGCCCCCAGCAGGGCTGCGTTTGCTGCAGTGGGGACTTTGAGGGTGGGGTGCTTGCGTCAATAAAACAATTCAATATAATTTAAGATGTAACAGAGACACAAATAACATCTCTTTCTGTCAAGACTTCGTCTAGGTACTATTTTTGAATGAAGCTGAGGAATTGAAGAAAAACCTGAGAGAAAATTCTGAAATATAATAAAATTGAACTAACATCAAACTACCTTGGAGGCCGGGGAAGTTAATTACATCATCCTAGTGCTGTGCAGTCTGCAGAGACTCGGAGCTAACGTCTATTTTTCCTTCTAGAGCAGATCTCAGGCAGCAAATTCAGCTGGGAATTCTACTGCAGGATAATAGTTCTTTTTTTTATTGACAAAATTGGGCAAATTAAACAAAAAATGTATTGAGTCACTGCTTTCTGCAGACATTGTGCTTGGTGCTGGGACTGAGATGAATTGAATGTGGCCTTTGTCTTCAGGGATCCCGAGTCCCTGTGGGTGGGACATGAAAGCTGAGGGCCATTGTCAGGGGTGGATCGACACATGTCCAGAGTGAGGGGCCCCAAGGGAGAGAAGCTCACTCACCCTGGGCAAGGGCGTCCAGGGAGACTTCCTGGCGGAGGTGGCCGGGCAACTGAATAAGGAAATCGGACACCCCAGGAGGTGCCCAGATGGGAGGGATGACCACAGCACCATTACGCGCCCAGCACGCCTGTCTGCACTTTCCCCTCTTAGCAGATGGCTATTGATTGGTGTCGGAATGGGGAGACACAGGCCAGTGTGAGGGCTGCAGGGTGCAGCTTCGGGGTGCAGCAGCCTCTGGACTGAACCCTGTGTGGAGGGTGGAGGTCCCTGTATCAGGACTCCCCAGTGCTGGGGCCGTCACCACTCCCACTCCAACCTCGATGTCTCCACTGTGAGGGGGAAGCAGTTGGAGAGAACTGCAAAGCCTCAGGGCCAGCACGGCCTCTGCTTGTAGGACCAGGCTGCTGTGCAGGCCTCTTGCAGGCCTGTGTTCTCCAGATGCAGCCTACACAGTGTCTCCGGGGCCCTGTCCTGGGAAGCCCCAAATCCCACCGCCCATGGTGAGGCTCAGAATTCTGCACGTTCTACACCAATTCTGAGAAAACTTGCCAGAGACTCCTTCCCTGGCAGACCCCTCTAGGGATTCTAGGAAAACCAAATGCTGCCCCTTAGACATTTAAGCAGCAAATGCTCATTGAAAATCTGTTGTGTGTCTGGCACAAGTGTGCACATGCACACACACACAGGTGCAATGTTGTGTCTGAATTGTAGTTATGAAAGTGCATATCCACCTGTCTAACCATTTATCATTCATCCATCTATCATCTTTTTATCATCTATATTTATCTCTCATCTATCTGTTACTCATTGATCTCTGTATCTATCTGTCTGTTATCTGTGGATCCATCTACCTCTGTCTTTATGTCAGTCTGTATCTGACTGTGTATCTGTCTATCTGGTGTGTGCAGCTTAATCTGCTATAACTGAAAATGAGAGTGGCCAGAGCTGGTGTGACAAGTGGGGGTCCCCTGAGCTTTCTAGGTTTTAGTTTCTCACTCCACTCTCGATCCCCTAACCATGCTCGCCTTCTTTCCTCTGCCCTCTTACCTTTATGATCACATGATACAGGACAACACTGCTGAGCTGTAGAGGCAGAGCCTCAGGTACACAACAGAGCAACCAGGAAGCAGGAGCTCCATAAATCCCCCTTGGATGGATGGATGAATAGATGAATGAATGGATGGATGAAAAGATGGATAGGTGGGTGGATGACAGATGGGTGGGTGGGTAGAGGACAAATGGATGGATGGATGGATGGATGGATGGATGGGTATAGGAATGGAGGGATGGATGAGTAGGTGAAGGGATGAATGGATAGATGGATTGGTGGATGGGTGAATGATGGATGGATGAAGGGATGGAGGGATTGGTGGGTGGGCAAATAGGTGACGGGATGGATGGATGAGGATGGATTCATGGATGGACTGATAAATGGATTGATGGATGGGTAGATGATGGATGAATGGATAGGTGGATGAATAGATGGATGGAGGGATGGGTGAAAGGGTGGATGATGAATTGATGGATGATGGAGAGATGGATTGATGGATGGGCGGATGGATGGATTTATTGATGAGTGAATGATGGATGGATGAGTGGAAGATAGATGTATGGAGTGGGGATGATGGATTAATGGTTGACTAGATGATGGATGGATGGATGGATGGATGGATAGATGGATGGGTGGATGATGGATGGATGGATGGATGGGTGGGTGGATGCATGGGTGGGTGACGGATAGATGGGTGATGATGGATGGATGGGTGGATGGATAGGTGGATGATGGATGGATGGATGGATGGGTGGGTGGATGCATGGGTGGATGACGGATAGATGGGTGATGATGGATGGATAGATTGATGGACTGTATGATGCATGGATGGATTGATGGATGGGTAGATGATGGATGGATTGATGGATGGGTGGATGATGGATGGATGGGTGGATGGATGGATTGATGGATGGGTGGATAATAGATGAGTTGATGGATGGGTGGACGATGGATGGGAACAGGTATTACGGAGTTTGCCATTGTTGCCCCCCTTCGTTGAGAGGGTTTGAGTGAGAACCAACAGAGCTGCCTGTGCTCTGTGCCCACCAGAATTTTGTCCTGGCTTCCTCAAGGGGCCCCTGCTCCTCCTTGTCCTGAAGAATCTGAGCTGCTTGAATTAGACACTGAGAAAGACACACCAGCATTTTCAGTGTAAAGATTTGGACAGTAGGAAGAAAACAAGTGAGTTACAGTTGCCTTTAAAATAAAATTTACTCTGGGAAACAATTTGCTAAAATGACCTCAACATAAACATGTGTTTTCTCCTGAAATAAAGCTTAGAATCAAAGGCCCTCAGAGCAATTGGAATAATTGCTTCAATCTTTTCATTTTACAGATGAGAGACGGGCCCAGCAAGGCCAGGAGTGAGCTGAGCAGGGTGGCCATCAGCCATTTGTGTGTGTCCAGGGCTCACGTGCCTCCTACACATGCCTGGGCCCTCAGCATCTCATCATTGCTGTGAGGAGGACTGGCCATCCACCCCAGAGGACGTGCTGGCTCAAATGCGTCACCATCGATCCCAGTGTGGAGACTCACAGTGGAGGCCCACGGAGGCCTAGCCAGTCCCCTTGGCAACAGAGGAAGTGATGAGAGCCAACGAGGGCACCCCATGTACCCCTGTCAGAGGAGGGGTATTCCTGAGGCTGATGTTCCTCCTCCAGAGTGATGCCTGCAAAGGCCGCCCTCCTCCTGACACCCACTGCACCACCTGCGCAGGAAAGAAGAGCTGGTCTGGCCAGAGCAGGAGAGCAGGTGCACAACCAAGCATGTGGCCTGCCCCTTCCTTTCTCCTTCTGGGCTCAGCCACCGCAGGGCCCCCACAGCTTTTCCGGGGACCCGCTCTTCACCACCACGTGGGACTGCAGGCCTCAGGCTGTTTCAGTCCCGGGAAGCCTGCTGAGGGCTGGGACTCACTCTTCCCTGGGCTGCTTGTCAAACACATCTGCGCCTTTTCTTCCAGTCCAGCCTTTCTCAGTAACCAAGTCGACGGCTTGTTCCCTAATCGTCTTCTGAACTGAAGGAGGCCACAGTTTAGAAGGCAGCGGGGGCTGTGGGGTGACCATCAGGGCTGCACAAATGTGCTGTGTCTAAACACAAGCGAAGGATGCATCTCCCTCTTGGACCTGGGTGCCACAGTAGCTCCTGCTTTCAGCCACAACCGCAGAGATACTGTCTCTACTCCCTCTTCTCTCTCTAGAGGGGACCATGCAGGTGTCCTCTTCTGTCCTTCACCCTCAAACTCAGCAGGTTTCCATCCTCCCAACAGGCCTCCCTCCTGTGGCTTCTGTGAGGTGCCCCCGCTCTCCTCTCCTTCACCTCAGGCTTCAGGGCCGGTCCCCACCTCTTCCCAAGGACCCTCTTGGCTGGGACCCTCCTCTGCTCTCCTGCCAACTCCTCTGGAGCATCCCCCAGAAACCCTGACAGCTGGCACTGGCTGACTGTCCATTGCCCATGTACAGCCCATATGCCCCCCTGGATTCTGGGACGGTCTACCAGGCTGTCAACTCAACACTTCCTCTTGGCTTCCTGTAAGCCTCACATGTCTCACTCTGTAATCCCAGCCTCCTACGGATCCAGGACAAACTGGAAACACACCCAAGACCCAGGAAGTCCATGTCCATGTCCTGGTTTTAAAATGTGATTAACAGTCACCGGCAAGAGAAGACGGAATGCATGCATGGCGGTTGAGAACCTGCATGAAGCACTGGACTGAAGCACTGGACTGTGACTGCAATTTGTCCCTCAGCTCAGGGTGCACTGGGCTCCCCTCCCTTTGTCACCCCTGCGTGGCCACCCCCATGAGCCACGGCTGGGCCCACATCACTCCTAGACACGTAGCCTGCTCCCTAAACCCTGCCCAGCGTCTCGTCCCAGGGAGGCCGAGCTGCCACAGGCAGCCGTGATAGTTCCTCCTGGATGGTGACATTACACTTCGTTTATCTATAGCTTCTTTCCATTTATCTATGTTTCTAAGTCAGTTTATTTCCATTTATCTATAGTTTCTAAGTCAGTTTGTTTCCATTTATCTATAGTTTCTAAGTCAGCTTCCACAATGGGGTTATAATGTTTAACAATAATTTTAAGTCACTTTACATTTTTCTAAGGCCAAAACTCAGTGAGAAAGGAAAGAGGCCACCCCATTTGCATTTCTTGGATAGAGAAGAAGGCACAAGAAAAATAAAGGCACCCCAAGAACCTCAGTAACCGCGGATGTGGGGCCTGGAGTTTCTGTTCCGGAAAATGCAAATGCTAAAAACAAAGCAAAACAAAAACAAAACAAAACAAAACAAAAACAGAGAAGCATATTAACACCCTTCTAGAATTTTAGAATTTTAGGCGAAAAGTAGTAAACAGGCACGAACATATAACATTGCATGATTATAAGAAGCACGGTTTCTGAAGAAATGTTAACGGTCACGAAACTTCATGAATAAAGCCAAGAGGATCACAAATACAAGATCTGGATCAAAGGAGCGTCAGTGAGAAATTCCGTCTGTTTCGGAATCAAATATATGTCTGAGATAAAAACTAAAACAGAAGAATTGAATTGTGAAATAAATACACTCAGTTTAGCAAATAACACAGATTGAACCTTAATCAGAGGCTATGTGGTTGTTTTACTTCATGTTTGGGGATTGTCTTCAAAAGCAATCATGTAGTTGACAACAAATACCAATAAGTAGAAAACTCGGTTGTGATTTTTACAGGCCTTTTTCTCCAATTCTAACCCAATACGATTAAAAATAGATAATAAAATGGTGAGCAAAATTGTAAGCCCATAGAAAAGAAGAATTGATTTGTGGACATCACTCGGCCCAGAACCCAAGACATGCCAGAAGTTTCAAACTCACCACAAACTGAGGAAGCAAAGTGCTTACTCACCCGACAGCTCAGAGGAGAACATCACGGGTTCTGGAGGAAGATGGAGTGTCTCCCTGGTTAAAGTGGAAAACTGTACACTTAGGTATTTAATAATAAATAAAGGCAGTAAAACACCAAATAAAAGACAAAAGGGAGATTCACAAGATGAAAGTTATTTAATTTCAAGACAAAAACAGTCTTAGAAAACATGCATAAACCCAAAAATTGTTTCTTTGAATAGATGCACGAATACAGGAATCCTGCTGAACCTGATGAAGGACAGAAAGAAAAAGAAAATCAGGCGTGCAGATCAGAACATAACTAAAATGACAGACACACAATTAAATGATGAAGCCAGAGTTTCATGCAGTCTGCAACTGGCCTGTCCCTGACAGTGTTTCTCATAATTATTGTCACCCTAAGGAGTGTTTTAGGCCTTTTTTTCCTAATCGTGACCCCATTTACTAAGTAAGTTTTGAAACCACAGATATGCAGTATCTGATTCATGCACGAGGGTCTCTGCAGTGCCACAGGCCCCTGTGATGTCTACGATCTGTTGCTCTGGCTTGAAATGCATGATGTAAGTGAAGGCCCACATATTATATGGTGAAGTATCTTACGGGTGTAAATCAAGCTCACTAACCATGAAAAGACATTTGTATCCTCACACCTCAACCAGAGCCCCCTTCCTCACAACCCAGAGGAACAGGGTCAAAGCTGGATTGTCAGGGCTCTCAGTGCCCTGTGCCAAGTGTGTTTAGGGGGCCCTGGAGCAGCCCCTCTTCCCTGGCAATGGCCGCCCTCTGCCCTTGCAGTGTTAATGCCCGGTGGGTTCACCTTGCCCTCTGCCTACACCCATGAATAAACAAAGGCAGTTTAAAAGTTAAAAGGAGGCCAGGTGTGGTGGCTCACGCTTGTAATCTAGCACTTTGAGAGGCTGAGGTGGGCGGATATTGAGACCATCCTGGCCAACATGGTTAAACCTTGTCTCTACTGAAAACACAAAACTTAGCTGGGCGTAGTGGCAGGCGCCTGTGATCCCAGCTACTGGGGAGGCTGAGGCAGCAGAATCAGTTGAACCACGGAGCCGGAGGTTGCAGTAGCTGAGATTGCACCACTGCACTCCGGCCTGGGGGAGAGAGCAAGACTCCTTCTCAAAAAACAAAAAACAAAAAACAAAAAACAAAAAACAAAAACAAAAACAAAAGTTAAAACAAAAATGAAGTCAGTTAGGTCTAATCTATTTCACTAACATAATTTTCTCAGTTATAGTTTTTGCAAAGGCATTTTCAGCATCTTTCCCAGGCTGTGCACACAGCGTCCCAGTCCAGCCTGCGGAGAGGGGAACCCATGAGACCATGGAGTCCACAGAAGCAGGACACTTGCTGAAGGACCCCTGGGGCCCTGGAGAGCAGGCTGGAGGGAAGGAGGAGCTACAGCCACCCGGGTCACATTCCTTGACCTGACACCCCTTTGCCTCACACAGGAGGCCGGAGGAGGGCAAAGCCTGTCAATTGAGGCGCTACGTTATGAGAACGGCATGTTTATGGAAATAACATTTGGACCACAGAGGAAGCACCTGCCCAGCCAACTGTAAATCACCAGCATCAGCCCAAGGGGAAGCAGGGGGACGAGAAAGTTGGTCCGCGAACATCACTTTCAATAAGGCATCATGACAAACGGTTTCACAGATGAGTTATACTCGACTTTAGAGGCAAGGACATTACAGTGCTGGTGAACAAACACCGTGTCACAGGAAAAGGTTAACGGCGCCTGATCTCACTTTTGGAAGCAAGCATAACTGGAATACCTGTGCCTTAAACATCGTACAAAAGAGTAAATTACATTCCAGCCCCAATGTTGACATGAATGTCAGGAATTCTACGTATCAGGATGGCAGATAGAATATGGAAGTATAACAGAAGAACAGAACAATTGAACAACGTAGTATTTTTTCCAGAAACATAAATGCGATTTAATATCAGGATATTCAACAATCTAATTCATTCCACGGATAAATCAGAGGAAAAATAAAATGATATGAACAGATCCCCAAAAGACATTTTGTTAATTCAGAAAGCAGTCTAATACACACTATACAATATAAGAATACAAAGAGCTGGCTCATGCCTGTAATCCCAGCACTTTGGGAGGCTGAGGTGGGAGGATCATCTGAGGTCAGGAGTTCGAGACCAGCCTGGCCAACATGGTGAAACTCCATCTCTACTAAAAATACAAAAATTAGCCAGGTGTGGTGGCAGGCACCTGTAGTCTCAGCTATTCGGGAGGCTGAGGCAGGAGAATCCCTTGAGCCCAGGAGGCAGAGGTTGCAGTGAGCTGAGGTGGCGCCATTGCACTTCAGCCTGGGTAACAGAGCGAGACTCCATCAAAAACAAAACAAAACAAACAAACAAAAAATAGAAAGTCCAGGAAAAGAACTGAAAAGAGAAAAAGAGGAAAGGAAAACAGTTGGAACAAACAAAAACAAAAAAGAAATAATACGATGGTGGACCTAAAACTAAACACATCAATAGTTATGTTAAATGCAAACGGCTTAAACACACCAATTAAATGACGGACAGTGTCAGAATGGATAAAGAAGCTTGGCCCAGCTAGTCATCATCTATAAGAAACTCACTTTAAATCAAAAGACAGCTAGAGTGGTTATATCAACATCAAACAAGGGAGACCTCAGTGTAAACAACCGTTCTGGGCATGAAGAGGGACATTGCACAGTGATAAGGGGGTTAGTTCACCAAGAAGGCATAACGATGCTCAGTGAGTATGTGCCTGATAACATCGCTTCGAAATGAACGGAACTAAAAGGGGAAACAAACAAATTCACAGATAGAATTGGACACATCAACGTTTCCCTTCCAGAGACTGGTAGAGCTAGGAGACAGAACGTTGGAAAGACCAAAAGAGGCCCCATAACACCATCGACTAAGTGGCCCTAACCAGCACTTACAGGATGTGCCGCCCAGCAAGAGCAAACACACATGCTTTTCAGGTGCACCTGGTGCATTCCTGAGAGGCCATATCCTGGATTATAAAACAAACCTTAACAAACTTTAAAAAACAGAATTCATAAAAAGTGTGACTTTATACCGGCTGTAATGTAATTAAACTGACAATAACAGAAAGTTGACAGGAAAACATCCAAACATTTGGAAATTAAGGAACCCACCTTTCAGGAATCCATGAGTCACAGACACACCCTCAATGGGAATTAACATATATTCTGACCTGGCTGTGCACGGTGGCTCACACACGTAATCCCAGCACTTTGGGAGGCCGAGGCGGGAGGATTACTTGAGGTCAGGAGTTCGAGACCAGCCTGGCCAACATAGTGAAACCCCATCTCTGCTAAAAATAGAAAAAAATTAGCCAGGCACGGTGGTGGGCGCCTATAATCCCAGCTACTCAGGAGGCTGAGGCAGGAGAGTCGTTTGAGCCTGGGAGGTTGGAGGTTGCAGAGAGCTGAAATTGCGCCACTGCACTCCAGCCTGGGTGACAGAGCGAGACTCCATCTCAAAACAAAATAAAACAAAACAAAACAAAATTCTGACCTAAAAAAAATGAAAATTTGTGATATCCAAATGTATAGAACATAGCTAAAGTGGCGCAGGGAAGGAATATAGAGTATGTTTTCTCTATATAAGTGTTCTTCACTCACGGTAGGAAGGAAAAGGGTCTAAAATCAATGACACAAGCTTTAACTTTAAGAAATGAGAAACAGATGAGAGAAAACAAACCAAAATCAAGTGGAAGGAAAATAACAAGAATAAGAGTAAGTTATGTTTCTATATACCAGCAATGAACAACTGAAGTCTGAAATTAATGAAACAATGCCATTTACAATAGCTCAAAAGGAGATTCTTAGGAATCAATCTAATGAAACGTACAGAATCTTTGTGGTAAGAATTAGAAAATACAGATAAAAATAATCAAAGAAGACCTCATAAATGAAGAGATATACTGTGTTAATAAGTTGAAAAATTCAGTAAAAGAAAATGTCAGTTTCCCCTTAACTTATCCACAGATATAAATTAAGTCATTAAAATTCCAGCAAAATTTTTTTTGTAGACATAGGGAAGCTGATTCTAAAATTTACATAGGAAAAAAACCCAAGTAGAATGGCTAAACAATTTTGAACAAAAAAATGAATTAGGAGGAATGATACGACCTTATTATTAAGACTTGCTTTGGGCTTCAGTCATGAAGATTCTGTCATATTGGTGAAGAGATAAACATGTAGATCAATGGAACAGAATAGAGAGCCCAGAAATAGATCGACAGAGATGTGGCCAGTCGATAACAATGGAACAAAGGCGTTCGATGGAAAATAATAGTCTTTCAACACAAGATGTTGGGACAATTGGATGTTCATTTACCAAAAAGTAAACTCTGATTTAATCTTCACACCTTCTGCATAAGTTAACCCCAAACACACCGTAGATCTAAATGTGAAAAGTAAAACTAACATTTTTAAAATAAAATATGGGAGAAAAGTTTTGTGACCAGGTTAAACAAAAAGTACTTAGACTCGGCACCAAAAGCGTGATTCCTAAAAGTCAATAAATAAACAATGGAGGCCAGGTGTTGTGGCTCATGCCTGTAATCCCAGGACTTTGGGAGGCTGAGGCGGGCAGATCACAAGGTCAAGAGATTGAGACCATCCTGGCCAATATGGTGAAACCCCGTCTCTACTAAAAATACAAAAATTAGCTGGGCGTGGTGGCACTCGATTGTAATCCCAGCTACTTGTAAGGCTGAGAGAGGAGAATCACTTGAACCCGGGAGGCAGAGGTTGCAGTGAGCCAAGATCATGCCACTGCACTCCAACATGGCGACAGAGCGAGACTCTGTCTCAAATATATATGTATAATAAATGCAAATAAAAATAAGAAATAAAAAATGGAAAATATCAATATTAATAGCTATTGCTTTGTCAAAGATGCAGTTAAGTGGGTGAAAAGACAAGTTACAGACCGGGAGAAGATATTTGCAAACCACATATCTGACAAATACTTGTGTCCAGAATACATAAAAAATGCTGGAAGCTTAACAGTAAGAAAACAAACAACACAATTTAAAAATGGGCAAAACACTGGAACAGAAACTTCAGCAAAGCAGGTATGCAGGTGGCACAAAAGCACCTGACAAGACATTCGACATAACTGGGCATTAGGTAAGTGCTAGTCAAGCCAAGTTGAGGTACCACAGCACATGGTGTGCATGGCTAACATGGAAACCACTGGTTCTCCTCAGTGCTCACGGATATGCCTGGAATTACCGTGTGGGGCTGCTGAGAGGGCGACATGGGATAGCCATGTGGTTAGGCTGTGCAAAAGTAATTGCGGTTTTTGCCATTAGAAGTCCTTCCTTCCACAGGGCGCAGTGGCTCACGCCTGTAATCTAGCACTTTGGGAGGCTGAGGTGGGCAGATCACAAGGTCAGGAGTTCAAGACCAGCCTGGCCAAGTTGGTGAAACCCCATCTCTACTAAAAATACAAAAACTAGCTGGGCATGGTGGTGGGCGCCTGTAATCCCAGCTACTTGGGAGGCTGAGGCAGAGAATTGCTTGAACCCGGGAGGCAGAGGTTGCAGTGAGCCAAGATTGCGCCACAGCACTCCAGCCTGGGCGACAGGGCGAGTCTCTGTCTCAAAAAAAAAAAAAAAAAAAAGGCCTGCCTGCCTGCCTGCCTGCCTGCCTGCCTTCCTTCCTTCCTTCCTTCCTCTCTCTTTTTTCTTCTTTCTTTCTCTTTCTTTCTTTCTTTTTCTTTCTTTCTTTCTTTCTTTCCTTCTTTTTTCCTTCCTTCATTCCTTCCTTTTTGTTCAGACTATTTTTATTTTATAAAATGAAATGTTGCCATTAAAAGTATTTTTAATGCAAAAACAACAATTACTTTTTCACCAACCTAGTAAAAATCAGTTTGCAGTTTCTTACAAAGTTAAACAGACATGTGCCCCTTGATACCTCTTTTGAGTGTTTATCCAAGAGAGATGAAATGCATATTCATATAAAAATGTGCATAATGCTTATGGCAGCTCTATCCATAGCCTGATACTGGCAACAATCCAAATGTCTGTCACCCGGGGAACTGATAAACTGTAATCCATACTCGGGGATACCCTGATAGAACGCGGTGGAACCCATACACTGGCATCATGCAATGCATGTCACTCAGCCGGAATGACAGGTGCGATATTGATATAGACAATGGCTTGGAATAATTCAAAAGAATTATGCTGAGTGAAAGAAACCAGCCTTGAAAGCTTACATACCCTAAACTTCTCTTTGTATGACACTCTTGAGAAGGATGATGATGGTGGTAAGAACGGATCAAGGAGTGGGGAGGGGGTGACTATGAAGGGTGATGCCAGGGAGACGTTCATGGCGATGGAAGGGCTTCCCTGCATCCTGATGGTCTGGTTGCTTAAGACTCATAACCGTACTTACGTGTTCTAAAATCCATTCTACTGCATTTTAATTCAAAAATACATAAAAGTACTTTATAAAATAACAATAGTCGGAATAAATGGAAAGAAAGAGCATGTTTTTCTACAGAATAATTTAATATCATATAATTAAATAAGTTGATATTTACTTAAAATATTAATAACCAAAAAAGTAATGTATAAATACAGAAATAGAATTGAATGAAAATCAAAGTAATATGAAGAAAATAAGATAGAAATCAATGAACTTGCAAATGAAGACCAACTGAGTCGTGTGGTGGTTCTTTGAGAAGAGCAATGGAACAACAAATTCCCATGAAGACTGGGCAAGATAACAAGGCTAAACCACAGTACAGACTTTTTTTTTTTTGAGTCTCGCTCTGTTGCCCAGGCTGGTGTGCAGTGGTGCGATCTCTGCAACCTCTGCCTCCCAGGTTCAAGCAATTCTCCTGCGTCAGCCTCTGGAGTAGCTGGGATTATTACAGGCGCCCACCACCATGCCTGGCTAATTTTTTTTTTTTTGTATTTTTAATAGAGACGGGGTTTTGCCATGTTGGCCAGGCTGGTCTCGAACTGCTGACCTCAGGTGATCCACCTGCCTCAGCCTCCCAAACTGCTGGGATTACAGGTTGAGCCACCACTCCCAGCTCACAGTACAGATTTTTAGGAATGAAAAGGGCCATAGCTTTAGAAGCAGCCAAAATTAAAAAGATAACACAATAATGTGAATCATTTAACACCAATAAAATTTAAAATTAGGTTGAATAGATAAATCACAGGAAAGACAACAGATCTGACTGAAGCAGAGGTGAAAAAAATAATAGTAATGGGCCAATTCTCCATTGATGAAATTGAATCAGAGATAAAAATTCTTTTCATAAAGAAAGCACAAGACCCAGCTTTTTAAAAGGCAAGTTTGACCAAACATTTATGGAACAAAAGACACGCGTGTCATCCTATGTGCAGTGAGTGTTCCTGGCTCATTTTAAGGGACTAAGGCACCTAGAGAGTTGATCTGGTTTGGCTGTGTCCTCACCCACATCTCATCTTGAATTGTAGTCCCACAGTTTCCAAGTATTGTGGGAGGGACCTGGTGGGAGATAATTGAATCATAGGGGCAGGTTCCCCCCTGCTGTTCTCGTGGTAGTGAGTAAGTCTCATGAGATCTGATGGTTTTATAAGGGGAAAGCCCTTTCACTTGCTTCTCATTCTGACTTACCTGCTACCGTGTAAGATGTGCCTTTCCCCTTCTGCCATGATTGTGAGGCCTCCCTAGCCTCATGGAACTGTGAGTACGTTAAACCCCTTTTTCTTTTTGTTTTATTTTATTATTTTTTATTGTATTTTAAGTCCTGGGATACATGTGCAGAACGTGCAGGTTTGTTACACGGGCATACACGTGCCATGGTGGTTTGCTGCACCCATCAGCCCAACATCTAGGTTTTAAGCCCCACATGTATTACGTATTTCTCTTAATGCTCTCCCTCCCCTTGTCCCCCACCAGGCCCCAGTGTGTGATGTTCCCCCCTCCCTGTGTCCCTATGTTCTCATTGTTCAACTCCCACTTATGAGTGAGAGCATGTGAAACCTCTTTTTGTTTATAAATTACCCAGTCTTGGGTATGTCTTTTTCAGCAGTGTGAAAACGGACTAATACAATAGTAGAATAGCATTAATGTCAAACAAGACAATTCCATTATGAGAAAGGTATAAACAGGACAATCTCATCCATAAATACAGACACACAGATCTCAGTAATAGCAAAAGGATTTCAACAACATGGAGAAAGAAATCTCTCTTGCCACCAAGTTGAGTTTATCCCAGGAATGAGAGGGCGGCTTAACAATAGAAATCAATTTATGTATTTCTCCATATTAAGAAATTAAAGGAGGAAAATCATATGATTTCCCGAATGGATTCACTTAAATTACCTGATAACATTAAACATTTGAATAATAAAAAATATAATATTTACAATAAGGTCAAAAAATGTAAAGTGCAAGTAATCAATCAAAGACAAAGTATAGAACACATTTTTGTGGAAAATCACAAAAGTCTCAGACAAAATTAAATAAGGCCTGACATTCTGTAGAGATGTAGTCTATGTGTGAATTGCACATTTATTTTTATTTTATTTTATGTTATCTTATTTTGAGATGGAGTCTTGCTCTGTTGCCCAGGCTGGAGTGCAATGGCACGATCTCAGCTCACTGCAACCTCTGCCTCCTGGGTTCAAGCAATTCTCCTGCCTCAGCTTCCGGAGTAGCTGGGATTACAGGTGCCCACTACCACACCCGCCTAATTGTGTTTTTAGTAGAGATGGGGTTTCACCATGTTGGCCAGGCTGGTCTCAAACCCCTGACCTCAGGTGATCTGCCTGCCTCAGCCTCCCAAAATGCTGGGATTACAGGCGTGAGCCACTGAGCCTGGCTATATATATATATTTTAAAGACATTGACTCCCTTCAAGATAAATGAGAAAATCAGTAAAATTCTAATAGAGGGAAATTAATTCAATTCTAGTAAAAATCCCATCTTTTCTTTTTCTTTGTTTTTCTCTCCCTCTCTCCTTTCCTCCCTTCCTTTGGTCCTTTTTTTCTTCTTCTTTTATTTTTAATTTTTCTTCTTTGATAAGAAGCATTGACTAACTACTGCATTTAAAATGGGACAGAAGTTAGGCGAGGTGGCTCACGCCTGTAATCCCAGCACTTTGGGAGGCTGAGGCAGCTGGATCACCTGAGGTCAGGAGTTCGAGACCAGCCTGGCCAACATGGAGAAACCCTGTCTCTACTAAAAATACAAAAATTAGCCAGGAGTGGTGGTGCATTGCATGCCTGTAATCTCAGCTACTCGGAAGGCTGAGGCAGGAGAATTGCTTGAACCTGGGAGGCAGAGGTTGCAGTGAGCCAAGATCACACTACTGTACTCCAGCCTGGGTGACAGAGGGAGACTGTCTCAAAAATAAAATAAAATAAAATAAAATAAAATAAAATAAAATAGGACAGATTGAGACTGGAAACAGAATTGTGTACCATAGCTTAACAAAAGAAGGAAGTAGAATTGTCACTTAGATGTTTGAATAAATGGTGCTGGTTATTCTCATTGTAAAAAATGAAATTTGATCCCAATTTCCACCATATACAAAAATTAATTCAACTTGGATTAAAGGCTAAAATGTGAAAGATAAAGTCACAAGTTTTATAAGTCAATACAGGAAAATATTTTAATGCCTGTGGGGTGGGGAGAGATTTCTTAAACAAGACACAAGAAGTACAAACTAGGACACAATACACTGATGATTTTAACTACATTAAAATTGAGAAACACTGTTCTGCAACCGTGGGGAAAGTGAAAAAACTATGTTGCAAAGGGGGAGAGAATAATTGCAAAACATATGGTTGACAGTAGATTTGTACCAAGAAAGTGCAAGCATTCCACATACCAGAAAGAAAAAAGAAAAAGAAAGTTCATCACAAAAATGTCATTCGGGCATTAGCTGGTGCAACTGGACACATTCGTGTCCTAGAATCCAGCATTTCTACCTGTTAGTCTATACTCTAGAGGATCTGGTATGTGCAACTAGAGACATGTACAAGAATGTACACAGTAGTGTGTTTCATGGGACCAAAAAAACTGAAATCAATGTCCACGCCCAGCAAGAGCAGAAAGAATAAGTTGTTTCCCGGAAACACAGCACTCGCTCTGACACGAAGCAGCCTCAAGGTCTCTCAGACTTTCCTCCCGACTCCCAGGATCTTCTGTCTCTCCTGAAGCAAAGGATGAGGCTGTTCCCTGAAGTTCCCTTATCTACCTCCAAACAGGACCTGCCAAAGGGAAACACAACAGCCTGAGTGTTGATGATCTTGACTTGTGTTACAGAAAGACTGTCTTTTGTCAACACACCCGATCTGGGGCCCAGCAGACTTTATTCAGGACCGTTGTATGCTCTCCAAGCCCATTGAATCTCCCTAAAAATCGTCTATCTTCCCTCTCTCTTTCATCTATGGAGGAAGGTGCATCGCCTTCTGAGTAATCATTCTCCTGCAATTGCCCTGTGCTATGGACATTACAATAAATTTTGTAGGTGTTTTCTCCTACTACTCTGCATTTTGCCAGTTGATTTTCAGGGACCTTTCAGAGGACAAAGGATAAGTTTTCCCTTGGTCTCTACAGAGTCATGTATAGCACCTCCATAAAATATAATATTGAAGTAAAATTTAATATATTTTAGCTACAAATATCAAACATTGATGGTTCTCAAAAACGTGTTAGTGTTATTTGGGGGAAAAACAAGTCATAGAAAAATACAATTAGTATGATTCCATTTATATGAAGTTCAAAACAAGCCAAATGTAAACAATATATTATTTAGAGATAGGAGTTATAGGTGTCAAACAATTTTGTGTAAAAAAAATAAAAAAGAGATGATTAACCCAAAATTTAGGATTGCTTTTCTTTCAGGAAACAAGCAGCAGCTTGTGACCATGGAGGGAAAAAGTGCTGGGAAAAGCCCTCATCTGTGGCCAGGGGAGGCACCGGGATGGCACGGATGGCACTGAAGGCTGGACGAGATGCCTGGTACCGTAGTGTGGACGGGATGGATGGCACTGTGGTGTGGACAGGATGGATGGCACTGGAGTGTGGACGGGATGGATTGCACTGGAGTGTGGACGGAATGGATGGAACTGGAGTGTGGACGGGATGGATTGCACTGGGGTGTGGATGAATGGATGGAACTGGAGTGTGGACAAATGGATGGAACTGGAGTGTGGATGAATGGATGGAACTGGAGTGTGGATGGGATGGATGGAACTGGAGTGTGGACGGGATGGATGGAACTGGAATGTGGATGAATGGATGGAAATGGAGTGTGGATGAATGGATGGAACTGGAGTGTGGACAGGATGGATGGAACTGGAATGTGGATGAATGGATGGAACTGGAGTGTGGAGGAATGGATGGAACTGGAGTGTGGACAGAATGGATGGAACTGGAGTGTGGACGAATGGATGGAACTGGAGTGTGGACAGAATGGATGGAACTGGAGTGTGGACGGGATGGATGGCACTGGAGTGTGGATGAATGGATGGAACTGGAATGTGGACGGGATGGATGGCACTGGAGTGTGGACAGCATGGATGGCACTGGAGCCTTACGCTGGATGATGAGGAACCTGAGCAGATACAGAGGGTGATTGGATATTGAAGGTGGGGGATACACTCATTGAGCAGGGCTCTTGCTAAACCTGGATTTCGTAAGGAAATGCCCACATAGGCCTAGGAGAAGGTTCAGGAGCATGGCTAACAATGGGAGAAGCAACGATGTTTCATCACTGCACCTGCTGGTGGATGTTGAGCCATGGTTACTGAAAGGAAGAAGGCACTGAAAATACCATGGGCAGCCAGATGGAGGCTTGTCTTTGGAGTGGAAGTTGGCAGGTGACACTTACCTTGACTGAGAGTGTCTGGAAGACAAAGCCTGGGTATTACCACCTCATCCCCTGTCCCTGTGCCAAGCTGAGCCTGACCACAGTTGCCATTGGTGAATATTATTTAATAAACCCTCTTGAGAAAGTCCTCTCTGAACGCAGTCCACTTTCCTTCCATTTGCCCCCACAAATAGGCGCTTCTGCCTGCTTACTTCACGGCCTCCATGTATCCATTCAGGATGTAGAGCTTAATACTTCCAGAAAAGCAATTTCAAAATAGATCAGGATGAAGATGACAGCCTTGACACTTGGCCTGAGATGATAAAAGAGAAGATGACGAGAGAAAGCAAGAGTGGAAACCTCTAGAAACTGAACTAATGGATCTGTTTGCAGTATTGGTCAGGTTTTTCAAAAAAAAATTACGTATTTCAAACATGTAAAAGAGTACCAAGAAAAAATAACAAGTACTCCATGTCCACCACTACATTCAACACGCCAACATTTAGTCATATTTGCATCCAAATCTTTCTAGGAAAGCTCTTCTTAAAGAGTGAGTAACTATGGCAAAGTTGGCTTGCATTCACCAACTCTTGAGTTTTATACTGTGCTACATGTCTGTAACAATTTATAGTATGTTATAGTGCTTTACGTTTCAAAATCAGTCATAACCTCCTCGGAATTTTGTTTTTTCATTCAACATTATAGGTGTTTATTTAATCATTTATTTTAATAGTGTATGAGTCTATTCTTGCACTGCTGTAAAAAAGGACCTGAGGCTAGGTAATTTACAAAGAAAAGAGGTTTAATGAACTCAGAGTTCCACAGGCTGTACAGGGAGCATGGCTGGGGAGCCTCAGGAAACTTACAATCATGGCAGAAGGCAAAGGGGAAGCAAGCACATCTTCACATGGTGACAGGAGAGAGAGAGAGAGAGAGACAAGGGAGAAGTGCTACACACTTTCAAAGAACCAGACCTTGTGAGAACTCACTCATTATCATAAGAACAGCAAGGGGGAAGTCGGCCCCTATGATCCAGTCAACTTCCACCTAGCCTCTCCTCCAACCCTGCGGATTACAATTCTAGATGAGATTTGGGTGGGGACGCAGAGCCAAACCCTATGAAATAGTGATACACAGCATCCCATTATATCAGTATACAGTCTTTTATTGATCCATTCTCTTAGGTTTTCTTTCTCAGTTTTTAAATCACCATCATTTTTGTAAATAGGAATTTTTTGTAAACAAGAATAAATATTCTTGCATGTGTGTCCTTAGGAGAGTGTTTTAGATTAGTAGCCTTTAAGTATCTTGTTTTTCTTTTCCCAAAAGAGCTTTGGAAAGTGATGAAACCTCACAGTTTCCAAGTTGAAATCCAAACTTGTCATGTATTTCATAATTTCCTACAAGGAGTATCTAAAAAAATATGTAACACGTTTACACTAAAAAGTACAAAATACTGTGAAAGAAATTAAGAAAGATTTAAGTAAATGGAGAAGTGTGACATGTTCATGGATTGGAAGATCAAATGTTGGGAAAATGCACCTTCTTCCCTTCATTAGTCCATGGCTCATAGTCAACTCGTCACCGTCAGAATTCAGGCAACATGTCTGTGTGGAAACTGAGCAAACTCATTCTAAAACTTATATGGATATGCAAAAGCCAAGAGCAGCCAAAGTAACATAGAAGAGGCAGGTGTTTGAAGGCTCTGTGACCACCTCCTGGTCTGGTGATTTGCTGGAAGGACTAACCCAGCTCAACATAAATCATGGTAAAGGTTGACTCCAGTAACAGGAATGACACAGGAACTGCAGGAAAATGACAGGCTTGGGCGGAAGCTAGAGACACCCTGGGCGGGTTTCTCAGCCCTCCCTCAGCCAGGACCACGCTTTTCCCCCCAGCTGAGAACCACAGGCGCCCGTGTGAGATGCCTCCATCCCAGGAAGCCCCTGCAGCAGTGGGACCCAGAGGACTTCAAGGGCCCCATCATGAAGCTTCAAGGCTGGCTGTGGTTCCAACCCCAGCCCAGGCCCTGTGCACAACATAAGTCTTAATGTTTATTATTAGATATTCTGACAGCCAATTCCATCTTGACTGAGAACATTCCAGAATTTTAATTCTTGGAGTATGAATGAGAGTCATCAGTAAGGCTGCGAAGATTAACCCAGAACTAAGTAAAGCAGATTGGCTATTGTAAAAGGAAAATCTTGGGGCCCCAAAATTACTACGCGAAGGGAAAAGTCAAGCTGGGAACTGCTCAAGACAATCCTGCCTGCCATTCTATTCCAAGCATCCTTCTGCTCACTGAGATAGATGCATATTCTGATTGCCTCCTTTGGAGAGGCTTAGTAGAAACTCAAAAGAATGCAGCCATTTGTCTGTCACCTACCTGTGACCTGGAAGCCCCCTCTCTGCTTGGAGTTGTCCCCACCTTTCTGGGTGGGACCAATGTACTTCTTGCATGTATTGATTGATGTCTCGTGTCTCCTTAAAATGTGTAAAACCAAGCTGTGCCCCGACCACCTTGGGCACGTGGTGTCAGGACCTCCTGAGTCTGTGTCACAGGCACGCATCCTCCACCTGGGCAAAATAAACTTTCTAAATTAACTGAGACTTGTCTCAGATATTCTGAGTCCACACTATTCTAACCACCTTCTCTGATATCCAGGCCTACAAGGAAAGTGTGGTATGGAAGAAAGGGCATGCTGAGGTAAGGAAGGAAGGACATGCTGATGCCCTAATAGGTCAATAGACCACAAGACCCAGGTGGAAAGCTTGGAGCAGGTCCACGTCTGTAGGATCAGACCGATGCCCAGGGTGACAATGCATTGCAACAGGGAATCCGGATGCAGAGGCAGTTGACTATTCATATTGAAAGTAAGCTCTCTCACACCATGAACAAAAATCACTTCCAGAAGAAATGCAGAAGAAAAAACATATCCATGAATTGAACTAGGTGACGATTCCTTACAGGATACAAAGGCTTGAGCCACATATGAAAAGATATTGAACTATGTAAAGACAAATAACTCCTATGCATCACCTACAAATAAAAGGATACCCACAGAGCGAAGATGTTTGTGATACAAATATCCAACAAAGGCCTCCTAACCAGGATCTATATTTTTAAAATCAACATCTTACACATTGGTAAATGCCATGTAACCTGATAGACAAATGGGCCAAGGACGTGAACAGGTGCTTTCTGAAGGAGGGAACCCAAATGTCCGTAGACACATGGACAGGGGTTCATCAGTCACCAGGAAAGACAAAGGACACACAATACGACACCCCTGCACACGTGTCAAAGTGACAAACACACAAAATGGCTGTTGTACCTCCTCTCCCTCCTTCCTGGAATGTTTCTCCAGCAGCTCTAGAGAGCCCAGACAGTTCCTCTCACGCTGTGCACACCAGGGAGCTGCCTGGCGCTGAAGCCAGTGTGATTCCTGGAAAAAACCCACGCCCTGTCTCCAGTGATTGCTCCAGGAATCTGCTCATGGGGCAGATCAGGACACACTCCTTGTCAGTCAGATCTAGATTCTCTGAGCAATGCAGGACGGTGTGTCGCAACCCGCGGGGCTCAGTTCTCAGGACAGGCTCCTTCCCCTGGGAAAGCAGACGCAGCTCCTGAGTGCAGCCCCCGCAGGCAGACGCTCTCCAGGACTAAGGAATTCCAGGGCTGCAGCCCAGGCCTCCGGGAGCAAAGAGACACACAGCAATTTCCACGTGCACTGCAGGCCGCTGAAAGCGGGCTTGTCCGAGTTTCTCATTTCATCTCTTGTTTAAAATTGTCAGTGATGAAAGATAGACTGCTTTTCACTCTCCTTTCCTGCTGAGCACAATGGAAACCCCTGGGCATTTTAAGAAAGCAAACTTGGGAAGACCTCGAAAGATGGAAAGGGAAAGGCAGCCTGCTGAGTGTCTCAGGAGCTGGACTGACTGGGTGGGAGCCCCCTGTGGCTTCTTCCTGTCTCAGGTAACCAGGCTGGGAGCCTAAGAAGCCAGCAGCCCAGAGCACAGACCACCGCACACCTAGGCCATAGGACACACCCCACCGCACACCTAGGCTGTATGACACACCCCACTGCACACCTAGGCCGTAAGACACAGCCATCCGCAAGCCTAGGCAGATGTGCTTCTGTGAGCCCCAGGAAATGGTGGGGAGCGAGCATCTTTGGCTCCATAGAAGAAGCCCTTCCCAATGTTCAGTGTGTGCCAACCCGGGGCCGCAGCTGCAAAGGTGAGCACCTCCCACGGGACACACGGAAGCTCAGCAAAGGCTCCAGTCGGGGGCTCTGCGTGGGGAAAGGACCTGAGACTTCTGAGTCCGATTCAAACCAAAGGTGCCCGTCCTCTGTGCCAGGGATCAAGGGAATTCCAGCTCAAATCACCCACAAGGGATCGTACCATGGGCTCATGAATGAGGCTGGTTTTGCTCAAATCCCTGCAGTAAATGTCCTTTGTTCTTCTGGGGCATCTCATGGGCTGTGCATAACTCCAACGCCAGGGTCCCTCCACTCAGGCAATATTTGAGAAACTAATTGAAAAACCCACGTACACGGCGTCTCCGTGAATTTTCATTTTCACCCCTGCTTATCGGAGGTGAGGACTCGGGGTGCAGAGCCTCTCTGCATTTATTACGGAGTCTCGGTGAGGAGGACGGTTTCAAGGTCAGGGAGAGCCCGATCTCCGATGATTACCGCTGCCAGCCAATCTCCGGGCCCCACATTCCCAATCGGGAGCGCTCTCAAGCATGAACTATCAAATTATTGTCAATTCCGGCTGATTTTCTAACAGACAATGGAAAATCTTTGGTGGGCTTCATATGTGATTTCTACCTGCTTTCTTCCTTATTCAACAATAACAGTGAAAGGTCACGGGCCTGGCATATGCAGTTAGCTCTTTGCTGTTTATTGAGTTTTTATGCTTGGTTTAAAACTGAATTACTGGGGCATAAAGTGAAAATGCATTTATGCCCTTCAGGAAAATCTGTACATAAAAATTAAATTATATTATGAAAAGCAGTGAGAGCCATGTGGGACGCTCAGAAGAATTGATTAGGAGATCAAAGCGCCTGTGAGGCAGTGTGATAATTACTCGGCCTTGTCACCCTGTGTGTGTTTTTGTTATTTGGAGTCATCACCGGGGGCCTCCTCTTTCCCATCTTCCCGGGGATGCATTCCCTGTGGGTGCCCAGAGGGGATGGCAACCTGCTGGAGGGGTTGGCACACAGGGCATTGTTAATTATGGGATCAGACCAGGCGAGGCAGCCAAAGAGACTCCAGGGAGAGCCTCTGGCCCCATCAGGCAGTTGTTTTTCCATTTACCGACCAGAGCCCTGCCCAGGAGCTCAGAAAAATACAACACCCAGGGCCTGCCCCTGGAGACTCCAATTCCAAAGGTCTGGGGAGGGCGCTTGGGTCAGGCAGTGCCCAGAGGTAATGCTGGTGATGTCAGACGGACACTGAAGAACCCTGGGGACTGGGCAGGCTCTTAGGGACACGTGGCTGAGTGCCAAGGCCCAGGCAGGCTGCACAACCCCCTGAGGCCAGCATCCAGGAACAGGTAAATAAGGTCAGAAGTCATTTTATCATAAGCTCATGTTTCAGAGTGGAGTACGGACCTCACACGGCCTTGAAGATAAAAGGAAGTGACTTTCTCCCTGAGGATGTCTGGGCAGGGATAAGCTGAAGGCCTCCAGCCCCAGCGCCAGCCCCAGCCCCAGCCCCTGCCTCAGCCCCAGCCCCTGCTCCGACCCCTATCCCTGCCCCGGCCCCTGCTCAGGCCCCGGCCCCAGCCCCAACCACTGCCCCTGTCCCTGGCTTTTCCCCAGCCCCAATCCCTGCCCCTGCCCCAGCACCTGCCCTAGCACCAGGCCCTGCTCCAGCCCCAGGCCCTGCCCCTGCCTGCACAAGGTCATTAGCTTCCAAAGGGCCTCTCAGATGGGAACACCCTACAGGCCTGCAGGCATTTTCAAAAAGCTTTTCATAGGCTTCCCCCCTTCACCACATACTTGGGAGCCCTCTGTCTGTAGGGACCCTGAGCATCTCCACCAGCCCAGAAGGAAGGAGCTGCCTTCATCTGTGGATGCCGGGGGCCGAATGCTCAGACCTGCCACCTCCACTTGTGGTTTCCATGGCCAGAGCGCAGAGCCTGAATGATCCAGGGGACATCGGCCCATATTTCCACGGATAGTCACTGGCCTCCTGCTCCACAAGGCACGGAGCTGGCGGACTCCTCCCACTCCCAGCACATGGAGGGGCCCCTGGTCCCCTTCTCAACTCCTCTTCCACAGTCCCATGAGCAAAGTAGGCAGGAGCCCCTGTCGGTAGCTGTGGGGGCAGGAAATAGCATCTGGAGGGCCCAGCGCCCCATGTACTGGCCCCGAGGACCATGAGAGGAGCGGCTGACGCTCAGAACCTTCTTCTTCCCTGGGTTGTTTGGTCTTTAAGTTTTGTGTCCCTATAACTTTAATCGGTGTTGCGTAAATCTAAATAGGACGCCAAACATCATGCCAGGGCCATGGGTGCTTAGGACATCTGCAATTTAAAACGTGCGTCGAGGTTAGGTCATTTACAGAAACATGTTAGCAAGGGGCAGTCCCATGGTAGGCAGTGAGAGGAGCGAGAGGAGGCCGGTGACCCTCGCGTTCAGCAGCCGTGCTTTGGGAAACAGGATTTGCCCAGCCTTCTCATTTTATGAATAAAACCAGGCCCAAGAGGAGAGGCCTGAGGCATTGGTCCTGTCTTCTGCAGACAATAGTTTGCAGACACAGCTACTTCCCGTGTCCTGACCGGGCCGCCCGCAGCCTATACAGCTGGGCACACACACAGGAGGGGAAACTTGCTGAGTCCATGCACATATGTGGTGTGCCACCTCCAGTTGCTCTTCTGAAATGTGAATGACTGTCAGTGATCTAACACCACTGGCCAGGATGCCCACCGAGACACCGTCTATCAGCCTGGGCCTTGGCCTCTTTCCTCAGCCAGTGAGACCCAACATCAGAGAGAAACCAAATTGCAGGACTTTGCTTTTCCCTCTAAGAAAGGCTGCTGTTTCCCAGTAACAGGATGACTCTGAAGGTGAAGCTCTTTCTTAACGGACAGAAGACGTTGCTCACTCCCTCGGGTATAACTGTACAACAGGATTCCACCACCGACGAAGCACGTCAGCTCCGTGAGGCTGGCTAGCTCCTGGGACCTTCGATTGAGGGGCAATATTTCACCCCTTGCCTGGCATATTAACCGATCTCCGCCTGGACTTTCCGAGGAGTTTATGACTTGGAAACAACTGTGGTGCATTGACTCTGCATTCACTGAAATTAAAGCAGGGCTCTCTGGCTAGAGCTGAGAATTAGTTATGCAGAAGGGTTTATTCCAAGCTTCTTAGAGGTTTACAGGTGACTAACTCCTCACCTGTAACTGGCAAACTTGTTGCAGCAAAAGACAGGTATTAACACCTTGGACAGATTCACATTTAAATCCTGGCATAGCAAGGATTCACCAGACATTCAAGACAACACCAACACAGATGGGAAAACAGGTATTCACATGTGCAGAATTCTGGCTCATACGCTGCCCCGGAGCTAGGATGATCATCAGTGTTGACAATGATGACAGTGATGACAGTGATGGTGATGACATCATTTCTGCAGGTCCCAATGTCACTGGTTGGAAGATGTACGTATTTGCCCATGGCTTCTTGCCCATTAAAGCATTATTAAAGCTGGCCTTGCCTTTCTTGTTGAAACTCAGACGCACTCAACTGTGATTTACACTCATCTATTTTGATTTTTTTTTTTTTTTTTCCTGAGACGGCGTCTATCACTGTCGCCTCGGCTGGAGTGCAATGGCGCGATCTCGGCTCACTGCAACCTCCACCTCCCGGGTTCAAGTGATTCTCCTGCCTCAGCCTCTGGAGTAGCTGGGATTACAGGTGCCCACCACCACGCCTGGCTCATTTTTTTTTTCTGTATTTTTATTAGAGACGGGGTTTCACTATGTTGGCCAGGCTCGTCTTGAACTCCTGACCTCGTGATCCACCCACCTTGGCCTCCCAAAGTGTTGGGATTACAGGCGTGAGCCACTGCGCCCGGCCTACACTCATTTATTTTAAATAAAAATTAGCATGATTTGATAGCAAAGTCAGACAATGTCGGTGCATAAAAAGAAAGAACTGAGGGCTGATATCTCTCATGAACTTAGATGTGAAAATCTTCAACAAAACATTAGCAAATTGAATCCAACGACATATAGAATTACGCACCGAGGCTAAGCAACATTTCTTCCAGGTGTGCAAGGCTGGCCCAATGTTCAAAAATAAATCAGTGGGGACCCCACATCAGCAAACTGAAGAGACATCCTGCAAGGACACCCACTGATGCAGAAAAAGCACCCGCTAAGATGCAACAGCCGTGTTTATGGTGAAAACTTTTGTCAGGTTAGGAATACAGGGGAATTGACTTGACAAAGTGCACCTGTAAAAATCTTACAGCGAACACAGTGAGAAACACGGGAACTTCTCGCTTCCCCCCGAGACTGGGAAGGAGGCGAGGTGGTTTTTCCTCACCACGTTATCCTAGAAGCTGTCACAAGTGCAACAAGGTAAGAAAAATAAATAAAGTTTAAAAACCGCAGAATTACAGGAAGAGTCTCAAATGAAATGCTGCTACCTGGCCTTTGCCTAATGCTCCCATCCATCACTGAGTCCCCTGCTGTGAGTTCCAGGGGGCAGCTTGTGGGGCGGTGGCTCCTGACTGGAGAATGAGGAGGTTAAGGGATAAAGGGAGTCCTAAATGTGGCACACTCAATCTGCTGAAATCACCAATGAAGGCTAATTTTTAATCCTGGGGTTTGGCGTCAACCTGCAGGTGTGAGCATTGAGCTGCAGCCTGTCCTAGAGTGGTCCCTGTCCCTGGAGTCCCGCCTGCATCTCAGGGTGTGTGCCGGGGCCTCGGGCATTTCCCTGGATGGAGCCTGGGGCGGGGTTGGCCAGACAAAGCTGGTGGGACAATCTGGTGTCTTTATCTAGCGGAGAGCAGGCTACTGCAGTGCTGGCTTCACCTTGAAGGGGCCATGGGACGCAGACCAGGGCACATGGAGAAGAATAGCATCTGGACAGACACGTGGGTCAGGAGCAGACAGAGAGTGAGGGCCGGTCACTGCCAGTTGTCAGGAAGAACAGTCAGCCCAGCCACAAACTCTTCAGCAGGCGTGTGTGTGCGCTGGTGTGTGTGTGAGCGTGAGTGTGTGGGCTGTAGCCTGTTTGTGTGTATGTGAGAGCATGTGTGGGTGTGATTGTGTGTGAATGTGCGTTAGCATATGTGAGCAGTGTGAGGTGCATGTGTGTTCCCTGTGTGTGTGTGAGCGTGTGGAGCAAGCATGTGTAAAGTATACACACTGCAGCAGGAGGGTGGCCACCCAGCACCCTTCTCTGCTGAAGGGACCCCATGCCAGGTGGCTGCTGAGATGTCACCAGTGCCAGCCCTGGTGTGAGCCACTAGCCCCAGGCCCGGGTAGCTGAGGCCCCTGTGGTTCTGTGGAGGGCAGGGACAGGGTCCACAGAGGCAAATGTGACCAGTCCAGCCCAGGAGAACTACAGCTGGGGCCAGAGAGACACAGACCCCAACCACTGGGCCCAGTCCATTTAGGCAGGAGCCTGGTGACAGGCAGATTCCCCCAGCGCACCCACAGAGCACAGGGCTGGCTTGAAGGCCCATGTGGCCCCACACCATTCTGTACCAGTCCTGTCCCTCTTCTAGAACATTCTGCTGGTTCCCTGGACCCAGAAATTTCACACTGAAACATCTTCCCTGAGGACGTCCCACCTTCCCACTGCCACCTCCACCTAGATGTTCACCAGGAGGCTTAAGTAGGAGTGTCCAAACCAGCCCCTGACCCCACAGAACCACAACACCTGCAGCACTACATCCAGAATGACACCTGTGTTCTTCCTCTCCAGGGATTAGAACCTTCTAGCCATCTCACCTCCTCTTCTGGCCGCACCACACTCTCATCAGTGCCTGCAGACCTGCCTGTGAAATGCACGCAGGGTCTGACCCTTCTCCCCGCCCCAGTGCCCTGCTCTGGCTCAAGCCCCCTCGGGGCTCCCGACTGTGTGGCTGCAGTGGGTTCCACCCTGCTGTGGCCCCTTCAGAAACCAGCCACACCCTCCTCTGCTCAGCACCCTCCCAGGCCTCCGTTTCTCACCGCTCACAGGGCGGAGCAGAAGCGCCAGCCCTCCCCTTGACCCTGCTCAGCCCTGCTTGCTGGAGCTCCCTCACCTTGGTCCTCTCAGTCCTCCTCCTCCTCCGTCCTCCCCAATCCCCCTCCCCAGCTGAGCAGCCTTCTCAGTGTCCCCGGCCCCACCCGGCACCCCCTCCTTCAAAGTTCAAGCTCCCTTCTCGTCCTCTTCAGTTTTAGGCCAAATGCACCTTTGCAATCCCCCCCACCCCATCAAAGACGCCAGCTCAGCCTGCTCTGTTCTCCTGAGAACCTTATGACCATCAGCTGTTTGGTGTGTCACTTTATCAAATGCTTGTTGGACGTACGTCCTGTCTGTTTCCACCAGAATCCAAACTCCTTAAGGGCAGGGATTGTTGTGGGTTTGTTCACGACTGCATCTCAGTGCCTGGAAAAGTGATGGGCGCGGAGCGCACACTCGTGACACGTGCCGGGTGAACAAACATTTGCAAGCGTGACTCGCCATCCTCCTCCTGTGGCCGGGTATAGTCATGTGCCTTGACGTAAATAACTCAATCCCCAGCACCTGAAGAGCATTTTCTTCTCTTTAAAGATTTCAGTGTTTTCCATATTTCTAAAACAAAACCAAAAACAGCACTCCACCTAAAAAGATTGCTATGAAGCCGAGGACAGCGGCGCACACCTGTAGTCCCAGCTACTCAGGAGCCTGGGGCTGGAGGGTCTCTGGGGCCCAGGAGTTTGAGGCTGTAGTGCACTGCGATCGCACCTGGGAACAGCCACTGCACTCCAGCCTGGACAACAGTAAGCCTCTGTTTCTAAAAAGAGAAAAATGTTGTTGTTAGTCTCTTTTTTCTTTTTTTTTTTTTTGAGATGGAGTCTCACTGTCGCTGTGTCACCCAGGCCGGAGTGCAGCGGTGCAATCTTGGCTCACTGCAACCTCTGCCTCCTGGGTTCAAGCAATTCTCCTGCCCCAGCCTCCTGAGTAGCTGGAATTACAGTCACCCACCATCACGCCTAGCAAATTTTTGTATTTTTGTAGAGATGGGATTTCACCATGTTGGCCAGGATGGTCTCGAACTCCTGACCTCAGGTGATCTGCCCACCTTGGTCTCCCAAAGTGCTGGAATTACAGGTGTGAGCCACTGCGCCTGGCTTGTTGTTAGTCTCTTTTGAGAGCTACCTCGGACCAGGGCGACGAGAATGGCTGTGGACAGGATAATTTCTCTCTGGAGGTGTTTGGTTGTTTAAGCCCCTGGACTGTGGCAGTGGAGTTTAATTATGCCAGCATTAACTCTCGTGTCAAGAAAGGAAGAATGAAGAAGCACTCAGGCACCATCTTCCCCAACCTTTCAAAAAGCAGTTAACCTCCGCGTGAGCCGACACCTCCAAACGAGCCTGAAATTAGTGGACATCAATTGTGCCGAAAACAAGGGGAGATTGTTTGCGACTCAGGCCTGTTTGCTTTAAAATTCACTTTGGTTCCCTGTCAAACACGCTGCACGGGGTGTGAGCCAGGCCTGAGTCTTTAAAGGACTGGCTGTCATGCCGGGTTCCAAACCACTGACTTTGTCAGCTAGTGACTTACAGAGGACCTGAACGCAAGGCGCCCCTCTCTGAGACATAACAGGATGCCAGAATGGCCAGGTTCAAAGTGGTGTTTTCAATTATTTTCTCTTCTGTAGTCTTAGATGTGCTATTAAAGTCTATCTGCTCATCGATCCCCTCTCTCCACTTTCAACGTTTCCTAATTGCCTCATCAAAACTTCTCGACGATTCGTTTTATTATTTATTTAGTCACCAGGCTCTGCTTGTGCAGGTCTGATGCATGAGGGATGCCTGTGCGCCTGGGCACTGCGGAGGGGAGAGGAAGGAAGGAATAAGAGAGATAAATCCAGCCTGAACGGAGTCCAGAGACCAGTGAGGAAGGAGCAACACCTACATGCAAAACTCAGAGTTGTAAAAGGTGAGTCACCTGGACCTGGGCTCGAACCAAGGCCTGTAGCAGACACGTGGGGGATCCTACAGTCTCCCTCCCCACTGGGAGCCCAACAAGCTGTGTTGGTGAAATTGGCCGTGTTCATCCAGGTATCACAGAGCCCTGGTTGGCCCAAATCTGTGTAACTGGGTTTGGGTGAAGAACTATTGGATAGCCCTGGGAGTTTCTGGGAGAGAGAAAGAAAGCAGATAAAACTTTACGAAAGTTGAGCTGCTGGATCAAACCAGTCCTGAAGCTGTTTATCCTGCCTGCATATTTTACTTATTGAAGATAATACATTCCCAGATTGTCAGGTTTTTTTCAAGATTTTAGTAAATTGAAATCAGGAACCCTAACAGATACACTGATAATCCTGGGAGAATTGAAGAGTCAGGAGCCCTAACAGGTACACTGATAATCCTGGGAGAATTGAAGAGTCAGGAGCCCTAACAGGTACACTGATAATCCTGGGAGACTTGAGGAGTCAGGAGCCCTAACAGGTACACTGATAACCCCAGGAAACTTGAGGAGTCAGGAGCCCTAACAGGTACACTGATAATCCTGGGAGAATTGAAGAGTCAGGAGCCCTAACAGGTACACTGATAATCCTGGGAGAATTGAAGAGTCAGGAGCCCTAACAGGAACACTGATAATCCCGGGAGAGTCCTTTTCCCTCTTTGAACCACAGCAGTCCCATCTTAAACTTGGAAATGAAACCTGCTTTGCAGCTTTGGTACAACAGTTACGGAGGAGGTGGTGTGAATTTCTCAGTGACATCTGGTGCATTGTACCTGATGAATGGAACCAGCTGTAGTGATTAAATGTTCCCTTTACCCCAGTGATGAGTTCCTGAAATGTTTCACATGTCATGGTTTCTATGTTGTTTTTAAGAATTGGTCAGTCAAATTTTGTCCGCACCACCTCAAGGGAACTGATCTTTATTAAAATGTACTTAAAGGGAGGGTACTATATAGTTTACATGCAGGTGTGGGCACACAGGCATCTCGTTCCACACAGTCTGTCTTTATTTACTTACTTGTTCTGCTTGTCCTCATTCCTTGCCGCCCAGTCTCAGGAAACCATGTTACTGTTTTAACACACATCTTTAGTTTATTTAAGGGCTCTTGCTAAAATATGTGTTGTTGTTTTCCATATGTGTATTTTATATTTGTAATAATCACCTTATCTAAAGCTCATGCTGTGTTTTAGAATAATCCCTCTCTCCTGTTGGGGAGGGAGGACTCCTCGAGGCAGGCAGGCTGGGATGGGTGCACCTGGCCCATCCAGGTGAGGGACATCTGGGGCTGCAATGAGGGGTAGAGGCTGAAATTGACAGGAACTGCTGGAGGAGTGTGAGTGGGGTGGGAAAGAGAGAAGGTGAAGCAAAAATTTGGAGACTGAGTCTGGACGGGGGCAGAGATTGGAGGACGGAGGTGGCTTTAACTCACGGGGTTTAGGGCAGAATTAATACTGGATAAACAGTGTTCCAGAGGGTTAAGCTGTATTTCTTTGTCTAAAAATCAAGACTTGTTTGTTGAAGGATGCACGTGTGTCTACGTAGTTAAGATACTTCAAGGCTGTTATGCTCAGGATCATTAGAAGCAGAAAGGGCATGTATAATAACATTCTGAATTGAGAAAAAAGCAGCTGGTGAGGTATCCAAGCAATGACAGTCACTCCAGGAAATGTTCTTGTCGGATCTAATTCTTGCGCCTAGGAGTCCTCAGTGACCTGGTTTCTTGGGAAGATGGATGAATTTTCTTATCTCAAACCCTAGGCCAGCCCAGACAGACATTCCCTAACATGCCCAGCACTAAACAGGGCCTCGCCACCCTGACTCCAGGGAAAGGCTGGTGAGAAAGAAGGCTCAGTGGCTGTTTCCAGCCTGAACAGGAGCCCGGTCTCCCCAGGAGGGTCCCAAGGGCTCCCTTGTTCTGTAGGAGGTCCCCCTCTTCAGGGCCCAGGGCTGCCATCCTGGAACCTCTGCAGCTGCCTGGCCTGGCCCAGAGGCATGTGAGGGAGAAAGGATGGGAGGCAGGCCCAGGCCAAAGCTACACAGGCCACCTGCGGAGGGGAGAGGTCTGATCTGCTGGGACCCCTGTAGTGCCAAGTTCGGGACTTGCCCCTTTAAGAAAAAAATGACTGTCACAGAATACTTCAGGAGGATCCTGATAATCTCCCAGGGGCTCGAGCCCTCCCAGCCCAGCAGGATTGTTCATGGGACCCACCGGCTCTAGCACCTCCTGCCCCAGCCCACCATCCTCCCACCAGGGACTGCAGCCAGCTCAAGGGCTTGCCCCTTTGGCCATGGACAAACCTGGCCAAATACCGTGGGTCTGCCCTAGGTTGCCTCCCAGGTCATGCCAGGACCCAGGGTGAGGTGTGTTGACCTACTGATGTAGTTCAGCTCTCAGGCTTTAACCCCTCGGCATTTGGCAAACAAAGAGCTGGACAGAAAGCCTGGGCTTCCTCCAGAGGTCCATGGTAAGAGGAACACAGTTTGGTTCTGAGAAGGTAGCCCCAGGGAGCTGGCCTGAAGAGCCCAGCCAAGCAGGCCCTGGCAGAGTTAATGAGCATCCAGCACGGCTCCCTGCCTGTGCTGAAGGCTCCTCACTTCTCAGCAGTAGCAGCAGATGCCTGGGAAGGAATGTCAGGGTCCAGAGAGCTTGATGGCCTAGACTCAGGCTTACAGCGACTCAGGGCTCAGAGCTCGGCGCCTTCCAAGGTCCCTGTCCTGCACTCAGAACATTAAACAGAGGCTACTCCTCCCTGGAAATCAGGAAAGAAGAGGGTCTAGGTAGGCTGACTGCTGGTGCTGGGAGGAAGGAGGGCAATCTGCAGCCCCTGCTCAGGATGGAAGCTCCACCAGCCTGGTTCATTGCCCGACAGTAGATGCAAAAGCTCAGGAAGTGCCAAGTGCAGGTGTGTAAATATCAGGGACATTGTTCAGTGCAATTTAACAAGCCTTAATTAAGCGTCTCTCTGCAGACATCCCACTAATCACCGGGTTAAAAAGATGACCAAGTCCCTGCCCCACCATTAAGGTGACCACAATCTTGTCATCAGCCCTCTCATCATGGTGAGAGTTAATATGCATTTACAATGAGCTTTCTCTAAACTTAAGAGATGCCTGATTGATGCTCCTGGGGGAAGCAGATGAGGGAAGCTTACTGGGGACCAAGTTTCCTGCCTCCCTTCCCCGCTGTGCTGTTGGCACATGGGCATGGGAGGTGTCACCTGTACTTCCCTCTCCCACCCCAGGCTGCAAGGGCAGAGGAGGACATGAGCTCAGTAGTCTCCTGCACTTGTGCCTTCAAGGTCAGCAATGCCTGATGACAGCTCCCCTCCCCTTCCTTCAACCATTCCCCTTTCCTGTGGTCCCAACAGCTCCTCCCAGGGTGCTGCACTGAGTCCTGTGCCCAGAAAGCCGAGGACCGGTGGCTTCGGGCAAAGGTTAAACTGTGAGACCACCATGTCCTGCTGTCAGGACCCCTGCCCCTTAGGACCCCAGAGCTTCTTAAGGAGATATTTATCCTCTTCGATATTTTAATAAAGAATGTCTTTTGTTACTCAGTGTTTCTTTAACATTATTTCCTCAACAATCTGCTAATTTTTCACTAGGGTCCCACACTTTCCCAACGACTTGCTGTATTGACTCCTCAGATTTTTCAATTGAGTAACTGATGAATTAATAATCCCAAATAATAGATGGCATTACGGAGCGTTAATGCACCTCTGTGGCATAAATGAAAGGCAGTGTCTATTCAGGGAAGGGGAGAGGTCTCCAAGCTTATTAATTTAACAGTCTAAATGCGAGTCAGAATTTCAGCCTGAATAAATACTGGGAGTTTGTTTAGGTCCCTGAGGTGTTTGAAAAAGTCTGCTCCTGAAAGGCTGGCTTCAAAGCTTTTAACCTCAGCTTAATTACCATCCAGCTCACTACCATTTGACTTCCATTAATCCAGATTTGTAGCAATTTTCCTGCTGTCATTCGTCCAGGTTAAGTGAGTTGTATTTTTTAATAATTGTGTCCTAGTGATATCAATGCAGATAAAAGAGATATGACGTTGGCTGGGAACCATTCTGTTATAACCAGGCTTTCCCCAGACATTCCTTCTTCTGGGTCCCTGGACATCATTCCAACATTGTATCACTTTAAAAACAGAGCTTTGCATAGAACGAAATAACCACACACACTCACACTCACACACACGCACACACACACACACACTCTTAATCACACACATGAACACACACACATTCACACACATATACACACAGTCACGCACTCACACATACATACAGACATGCACACACACACACATGCACACACACTCAGGCACATGCACGCACATCCATGCACACACACACATACACACACTCATCCACGCTTTCACAAGTGCAAGCGAATCTGGGGAAAACTGGTTAAGATCAGTGGATTTTGTCAATATTGACATCCTGGATGTGATTCTGCTATATTATAGATCTGACCACTGAGGGAAAGAGGGGGAGTCCCTGGGATCTATCTGCATTACTGATCACAAATATCTGTTGATCTACTATTACCTCAAAATGAAACATTTAATTAAAAAGTGTTGGTCCTCACACCCTGAACTGTGATCCTGATGAACCTATTGCCTTATAAATTTCCCTTGGAATTCTTCCAAAAGTAATTTCAATAGGTCCTTTGAAGTATAAAGATACATATATATATACACATATACATATACATATATTTTATGTTTATATTTATATTTTACATAAAATATATATAGAAAGATTTGCATTGTAGCTTTTCCTCATTTATTTCTGCATGACCTTGTACAAAAGTAACCAAACAAAAGTCTCTGTTCTTTGAGACATTCCAGATGACTGGAAAATACTTATCGAAGTTTTTTTCTGAACAGTATGTATTCCATATGCAAAAGGAATTCCTGGATCTGTACTCAAATTCAAGTTGCCATTTCTGTTCATTTGCATTAGAAGAGGGGTTGGCAAACTCTAGCTCTCAGACCACATCCAGCCACGGCCACCTTGTAAGGGCTGTTTTCCTGGGACACAGCCCCACACATCTGCTTCTGTATGGCTCTGGCTGCTTTGAGCGACAGAGGTGGAGTAGTTGCTATGGAAACCCTCATGGACTGAGCAGCAGAACATATTTACCATCTGACCCTTTTTAGAAAAAGTTTGTGGATTCCTGCATTAGAACATCAACTCTTACCAGCCTTCTGAAAACGCTCTTTTATAGATTTCCTAATGTTCTGAACAGACGAGACTTTGGAGCCTTAGGTTTACACTCTACCAGTGCAATACAGGATGTGGGGAGGGGCTGGGCTTCCTCACTGTTCACCTGCTCAACATCTGCTGCTGATGCCACCTGGAGCAGGTGCAGAGCCCGGTGCTCACTGCCCCGAGCCTGCTCCATCTCGTCCTCTGAACCTCCGAGCGTCTGGGCTTCTACACCTGCCTTGGAGGCCTCTGTCTTGATAAGGGACTTAGAGGGTGCATGACAACACAGAAAGGAAGAAGGGAGCAAAACAAAACAAAACAACGCTTTCCACTCAAAATGTGGTTTTGTCTCCAAATTCTAAAATACGCAAAGAAAACTAATTTTGAGAAAGATGATAAACAAAGAATAAAAAATCAACCCATTCAACTGTAGCTGAACGTTTTTGACAGATATTTCAAATAAGTGCATTGGCGATGTTTAAAGAGGTGAATGAATGCATAACTTCCACTTAAAAATGACAAACGAAATAGGAATGTTACGAAAAAGTTTCAATTAGGAAATGTTAGAAAAGGAATATAGACAGGAATGTGAAGTTCCACAGGTCAGATAAGCATAGTCTCATATGGTCCCACAAGTAAAATAGTGAAGTGAGAGATTCAACGGATGCTTTCCCCCAAGAGGGTATTGAAATAGTAAAGAAAATAGTGCTGAGAGAACTGGAGGAGAAGATCATGAGAGGGATGATGGAGAAGCGGTGGCAGAGCCAATGACTGAGAGCTGTGCCACAATGAAGACAGGTGTATACCCTCGGATTTAAAGTATACTTTGAGTATCTACGATTATAAATAAGAATAAACCCACTCCTACAGGCATGAAGTCAAACTACAGAGCATCAAGGATAAAAGGACAACATGAAAATCTACCCAGTAAAAAACAGATCACACTGAAAGAAAGGAAGAGAGACTGACAGCCGAGTTCTCTTCAGAAATCATAGAAGATGTCTGGTTCGAGTTAGTGTTTGAGAAATAAAGAAAAAAAAATCAAGAAAAAAGACATAGGCCGGGCGCGGTGGTTCACACCTGTAATCCCAGCACTTTGGGAGGCCGAGGTGGGTGGATCACCTGAGGTCAGGCGTTTAAGACCAGCCTGGCCAACATGGTGAAACCCTGTCTCTACTAAAAATACAAAAATTAGCCGGGCAAGATGGCGCGTGTCTGTAGTTCCAGTTATCTGGGAGGCTGAGGCGGGAGAAAGGTTTGAACCCGGGAGGTGGAGGTTGCAGTGAGCCGAGATCATGCCATTGCACTCCGGCCTGGGCAATACAGTGAGACTCTGTCTCAAAAATAAAAAAACAAGACAAAAGAAAAGAAAAGAAAGGGAAAGGAAAGGAAGAAAAGAAAGGAAAGAGAAAGAAAAGAAAGGAAAGAAAAGAGAAAGAAAGAAGGAAAGGAAGAAAAAGAAAATAAAGAAAGAAAAGAAAGAGAGAGAAAGAAAGAAAGAAAGAAAGAAAAAAGAAAGGAAAGAGAGAACTCATAGAAGATGGAGGAGTTCAGAGCAGCATCTCCAGGGTGCAGAGGGAAGCAACTGTCACTCTAACGTGCACACCAGCCCGAGTCTTCATCTGTGTACGTTTTGGTCATTTAGAATGACAAAATTTATAATCTATATAACGTATTTAAAAGAACTATGAAAAGGATGTACTTTAGTGAGAATACAAGTGAATGCAGAAGAAAAATATACTGTAGAATAAACAAAAATCAAGGAAATACGAAGAACATGAATCAGAAAATACAAAATAAGGTGATGAAATAAGCACATAGACACGAGTCATCACCAGAAATACAATCAAATTAGACTCTGCTGGGAAGAAATAGACACTGTATGCATGAATGGTTTTTAAAACTTCACAAGAGAAATGAGCAAAACAAAACTACAAAAGGTTTAAAAATAAAGGGATTGGAAAGACATGTCCTATAAAAGTAAAGTAACAATATTAATATTAGACCAATCCAGATTCAAGATATGTAATAATAGGGTTAAGGAGGCAGAGTAGGTGATGACAGATGGTGTGAACTATAAGAAGATATTAGGACTATAAATTCATATTTACTTAATAAAAGCTTCAAAACATATATAAAAACCTCAAGAAACTACAAGAAAAAGTGGATATACTCACTATCTTAAAGGATGAGTTTAATACATGCTATTATTTTAGGTTAAGCAAATAAAAGATAATTGTAACACTGAAAGCTTGAATAAAAAAATCAACAAACCTTCATCAAGTAGACAAACAGGGGACACTGTCCAGGGTCACACATGTATGTGTGTTTGTGCACGTGGTGTGTGTGTCATTCATAGGTCTGAAGCATTTATAAAAAAGTAATACTGTAATAAATATTACTAAAATTGTAATATTTTAATTGACATACTGTTTCTCTATTATGCAATAAACAAAACATAAGTATAGAAAAACATACTTTTGGAAACTTAAAAAAATGTGCTTCTAGATGGCACAAATCATAAAAAGAAAAATAATAATGGGAAATAAATGTAATTACACCTGAGAGACGATGAGTGAACCATCTCAAAACCCTGGTGTTATGTCACTTATGCAATACTTGGAGGGGGATGCACAGTTTTACATGGATTTATTAATGAAAATAAATAAATGTTCAACTCTAGGATGTAATAAGATCAAAATCATCTGAAGAAAGAAGGGAATAGTAAAGACAATAAGCTACCTCACAAAGAACCAATAAGAAGCTTCAACTAATGCAATTTTTAAAAGAAAACAAACTTGTGACAAACATGACTGATAAGAAAACAGAAAATAACTTCCAATAATAAAAAAATTGAATACCACTTAAAGAGGGTAGAGATGTTTAAAACCCAAAGAAATTACTAGGAGTGACTTTAGGCCAATAAATCTCATTGGCTCAGCATCAGAAAATCAATTAAAATCAGAATAACAAAACCACTAACTCTTCTCAATATACAGGTAAACAAGATACAATTTAGCATTCACACATGATAACACCTAGCAAACTTCTCAGCAATCATGAACATACTGCAAATATCCTATTTAAAGATGAGACTATAGAAGCATTTATGTTGCTGTTAAGAACAGAAAGCCATTTGCGGTGGCTTCTTGAACTTTAACACCAATGGGGAGTGGGGAAAGAAGGTTCTGGCTAAAGGATAAGACAAGAAAAAGAAATATAAAAGCTGGGAGACTTGGAAACATTAAATCATCTATGTTTGTAGGCAATGAATAATGGAAAATCCTAGTGAATCTGCAATTCAAAATAAGAAGTGAATCAAAAAACGTTGCTGGATACAAAATCAGTGCACAAAATAAAAACGATTCCTCTGTACCACTGGTAACAAACTGGAAACTGTAATGGAGAAAATTCAGAACATATTAACAGTATCTTTCCCAAAGTAAGACGTGCTGATGCTAGTTGGTGTTTAGTGGAGGAACATTGCAAGGAATTCATCATCCAGAAAGTACCTCCTTGTTCCTGCCCAATTCTCTCCACCGTTTCTTAACCTTTTTTAGTACTCATAGTTGTTACTGCACTTGAACTACTCTTAAATATAAAGAGTAGTTGCACTTGAACTTCTCTTACATGTAAAGATGTTGCACAGAATAAGATGTTTGGAGCAAAATAAAAGCTGAACATTATAGTGCTCTGAACACGAGCCCATGAAGGGTTGTATGAAATGCTGTCTGTTTGCTCCTCTTGCCTGGTGTGTGTTATCGCTATTAACTTAGAATATTTACAGTTATCAATAAAGTACCTAGGCCCAGGAATAAACTTAGCAAAAATGTGCATGCCTGCTATGGACATAATAACAAAATTTATGACCAGCATAAAAGAAGACCAGTTGAAATGGAAAGGTACACATAGTTTGTGGATTGGAAATCTCCGTCTTCTAAAGCTAGAAAATTGAAACATAATTCCAACAGTGTTTTCATGGGACTTGGCGATCTTGTTCCAAAGTCCATGTGATAAAAGTAAAAAGCAAGAATGGGCAAGACCATGGCAAAGGAGGTGCAATCATCAGAACTCTGGCCTACAGGGCCTCTTCTGGTCAGATACGTGGTCCTGGGGTAATTTGGGGCAAGAGAAATGGGGGTTTGCAGTGTGTGAGGTTAGGTAGAGGGTGTTTGGGGTGTGGCTTGGTTGTTTTGCCTGTGAAAGGCATGCTCACCAGGCTTTGGTGATCTCAGGCCAACCAGGAAGGCCTCTGAGATGTCAAGTCATCATAAAATGCAGAAAATGAAAGAGTGAAAGACATGATTCCTACATCTGCCAAGACCAGCCTGAAGCTCAGGGAGGAGGATGGGGAAGAGCGGAAGGGACCCCCCATCAGAAAGTTAGAGCAGGTCCTAACAAGGGAAGGGGTGGCTGGTCCAGGGTGAGAGCCAGGCAGGAGGGGAGAAGGGACCACACAGTCTCCATGGACCCTGAGGCCAGGGCTCTCAGCTTCAGCTGAGGGATGTGACGTGGGGTGGGACAAAAAGAGGCACCAACATCCACCCTGGTTGTTTGGCCTCACAACCGAGTAGCCTCTGATTGAGTTCAGAGGAGGTTAAGTTTTGCCTGTGCTGGCTTGGAGGAGGTGAGCTGCTATGCTTCCCTGATTAAATATTCCCCCTGCCACATTCTGATCTTTCTGATGTCGCAGGAAGCCGGAGGTTTATTCCATGGCCAGGCTTCCATGGTCCCCGGTTGTGTTTGTCCGTGGGAAGTGGGTTTTTTTCTGTATCATGTCCAGCTCCCAGACGTACCGCCCCAATTCCTCTTTCTCCTTTCAACTTGATGTCTGGGACTGTGGAATCTGCCCTTCTATTCTGAGCTGGAACCATTTTCTGTGATATGATGACCATATCACTATTTATGGTTATTCCGTTTGAGCCAACTTATTAACAAGCCAAGCAAGTCTCAGGAATAAAATCGTGAGAAGAAAATTGCATTTGAAAATTTCCCTGAAGATTTACAGGTTTCTGACACATGGGCCTGAAACTTCCTGGAACTGTCAAGAGATGAGAACCTTAACTCTGCGCTTGGAAAACCTGCCACCATTAGTCAAATGGAGCCAGGCCCAGAGCTAAGCTTCTCGGTGCAGGTGCACCTTCCCTTAACATTTTACCCTCACCTGGGAGAGGCAGAATGAAGTGGACAGCTGTTAGAAATCTGAGGCTACACTCCAGAGAAATGGCTTCATGCATCTGGAAAATCGTGGGGGGTAGGGAGCAACGTGGCCCCCCAGTGTGACTCAGCACAAGGAGTGACCCGCAGCTGTGAGGCCCACACGTTTCGCTAACGTTCGAACCCACTTCCCCGAGACGGGGGCAAGCCCAGTGAGCAGAAGCTCATGGCCCCGGGCCTGGGCATCAGGGTCCCTGCTTCAATTGCCTCCTCTTAGCCCCACTGGTGAGTAGGGCTTCCTTCTCGGGGGTTATGGGGATGGCCGGACACAGCACCTGTCACGGAACAGATGAGGTCGGGAGGGGTTCTTAGCCGCAGAAGCTCACAGCCTGGAGGAGGGGGACACTGCCCGCCATGCACGGCTGCTGCTCCAGCGGCTGGGTGGTGTGGGGGATGCTTTGTAGGAGCAAGAGGGTGGAGGAGGCCAGGCGCGGTGGCTCATGCCTATAATCCCAGCACTTTGGGATGCCCAGGCGGGCAGATGGCCTGAGGTCAGGAGTTTGAGACCATCCTGGCCAACTTGGTGAAACCCTGTCTCTACTAAAAATACAGAAATTAGCCAGGCATGGTGGAGGAGACTTGTAATCCCAGCTGTTCAGGAGGCTGAGGCAGGAGAGTCGCTTGAACCCAGGAGGTGGAGGTTGCAGTGAGCCAAGATCTCGCCATTGCACTGCAGCCTGGGTGACCAGAAAGAACCTCCGTCTCAAAGAAAAAAAAAAAAAGGGTGGAGTGACCTGGTTCCTACAGCAAAGTGTGTTTGGCTCCCTTGAATAATTCCCCAGGCTGGCCAGGAACTGAAACCCAGGGGTCAGGGATAAGCAGAGACCACGCCTGGGTGTCCTGTGACGAGGAGCGTTGTTTGTGGAGGGGATTTTCTCCCAGGGAGGAAAGTGAGGAGGGCGGCTGTGAGGCCATTCGAGGCCTCCTGTCTGCTGTGTGGGCCCAACGGACTTTGTCCCAGGCCAGCATACGTTCTTCAAGCCCACTGAATTCCCCTAAAAGTCATGAACTATCCCCTAAAACCATCCGCACTCCCCCACCCTCCTTTCCCCTAGGAAGAGGGAATGCAACCATCTGCGCCCCATTGCGAAAGGGACCGCCACTCAGGGGTTCTCCCCTGTGTATGCCGAGGGATGTGTGAATCTGCCTTTTGTCGGCTGACTTTCAGCAAACCTTCAGAAGGCTAAGGGGAAGATTCCCTTGGCCCCTGCCCCTGGCTGTGTGCCTGCAGTTTTCCTGCATAGAACCTGCCTTCTCTTGCCAGAACTGCAGCCATGGTGAAACAGGGCACGGGTAGGCTGTGTGGGGGCTCTCGGACAGCCCGGCCAGGGCGCCAGGACGCCAGCAGGATACTGTGGGCGAATGGGCTGAGGCTCTGCTGATCAGCTTAGATTCGTTCCTGGTCTGCCAGGGCTCACTTAGCTGCTGCATTTCAATGGACTGACCCCGAGGGACCAGCTGGTGGCCTCACGGAACTCAAGTTACAGGTACTTGCTGTAGAAAGGGTGACGCTGGGGGCAGAAGATGCCTTGGGGAGCTGCTGGCTTTGGAGTTGTCCCCACGCTGTCTGTCCAGAGCCCAGGGCTATAAGGCCCAGGGAGGCCGGCAAGCGTATCTAGGCCGCGGCTGGCTGCAGGGAAGGGGCCAGGAGGAAGCACCCTATGACCCAGCATGTCTCCTCCTTTGAGCTGAGCCCCTTGAATGATCCTTGGTCCTAGAGTCTGTGTCCAGGGAACTTCCCAGCCCACAGCCGCTCCAGGAGCAGAAGTCTGTGTCCTGGAGGCTCAAGGGTGGGGGGAGCTGCCAACAGCAACTTCACTCCTTTTCTTCTTTTAGACTCTCCTTGGAGGATGAGCAATTTCTTTCTTATTTTTTTTCTGATTCTCATTAGAATAAACAAATGTGTCAGCAGACCCCAAAGAAGAAAGGGAAAATGCAAACATCCCCTGACAATGGGCCCTGAGTGTTGTCTGTGGCAGCTGTGAGCACACCTGGCTTCTCAGATTTCACAACGAGAGTTTGCCCCCCAAGATCAGACCAGGGGTGTCTGTGAGCACATTCACCGGCCCCCCCAACCACCTCACTTCAACAGCACCTGCTGAGAGTCCGTGCCACCGTCCCGTTCTGCCAAATTTTCCCTCCTCTCCCTCTGACTTGCGCGATAGGTTTGTTCCAGAGCAGAGACATCTCCCTCCTGGAACTGGCTTCTTCTCTGCCGCAAGGCCAGAGACTTGGACGCAACCCTGTCAAAATTCAGCCTCCAACAGCAGCAGCGCCTTGTGCTAAAGCAGTGCTGAAGTTATAGACAGAACCTCAGACAAAGGGAGAATGCCAAATAACACCATGAAAGAATGTTCTGGAAGGTTTTGCCATTTCTCTAAGGGGCTGTTTTCAGTCCCAGGATAATCCCCATGGTGATGCCATGGTGCTCCCTTCTGAACGGCCGTGGGGATCTGCACACCAGTGCTGGCTATGGCTCCAGGACGCAAGGCGAGGCCTCACCCAGGGGTGCCACTACCCAGTGTGGAGGAGGATGCTGCCCGTAGGTACGAATTCCCCGTGGCCTGCAGGCCACCGCCCCATCCCTGTGAAGCTCCCCTTGACCTCCACCAGCCCTCGCCCGTTACCCTGCCCTGCAGCCCCCGGAGCTGGCCACGCCCTCTCATGCCTGCACAGGCACCTGTGCACTCAGTCACGCTCAACTTCGCGGGGAGGGACAAAGCCTGGGTCCTCACTTCACACAAGGCCCAGGTTCCCACCCTCACGGATGCTTAAGGATGGTGCAGGTCCCTCAGGGTGAGCCAAGGGTGGACGAGGTCAGAGGCAAATCCGCGAGTCCTCAAAGACCCAGGAGAGCCACTTCCTAAAAGCAGCCAGAACCGTCCAGGGCTCAGAGCGCCGGTGATTCTCCCCCGCAGGAGGGTCTGCAGGGCACCTGGAGGGGGAGAAGCACCCAAATGCAAGAAAGGACCCCAAAAGGGGAGAGAAAAGAAGAGCCCCACTTCGAAGTCACCCAGGAGGGAAAGACTCTTCACTACACCCCAAGTGACAAGTGACAAAGGAGCTTCCTCCTACTGGGTGATTATTCTAGAGAGAACCATAAAATGCATGTTTCAGAATGAATGCAGAGTGTGTGTAAAATGAGAGCCTCGATGGCCGGCGCTGTCGGACAAGGCGTCTCTATACTCAGGAAAGAACCTGCATCAGGGCGTGCTGCTCCGTGAACCCCTGTGGACTCTGAGAGAGGCTCCAGGGCATGGGCTCCCCTCGGCCTCTGGGGCGCGAGGGGCATCTTAAACACTCAGCCTCTCTTGGAAAGGACATGTGTGCGCAAGAGGCTAAGGGCTCTGCATGCTGAACAGCTTATCCTCCTGCCCTAAACGCTCAGGAAGACACTGAGCCGTCTGAGAGCTTGGAATTCAGGATAATCTGGTTTTGCACCTCATTCATTTAGGTCCATTTATGCAGGGGATAGACCCAGTGTTTGAAAGGAGAGTGCCCTGAGCTGCAGCCACAACCGTGAAACAGCCCCACCCCGATTCTGGAAATCTTTGCCTTCCAGGGTCCTTATCTGGGGCTTGACCTCACTGGACCCCTGCCTGTTGACTGAGTGCCTGCTACAGCAGGTGCAGTGCCCGGGGCTCTTCTGGGGCAGGCGCAAGACTGTTGGCACCCTGCTTTCCGGGAGCCCCTACGCTCCCCCTACAGAAATGCTTAGTGTTGTTCACCATGTTCTAATCAACTCACATTCAAGGACAATTTGCATGTGATCAAACGCATCCATGTTAAGAGGACAGTTTGATGACTGCCTTCTCTAGTGTCCTGATGCAGTCTTCCCTCTGTGCATGTGTCTCTGTGGAAAAATTTCCCCTTTTTCATAAGGACGTCGGGCATATTGAATTAGGGCTCACCCTAGTGAGCTCATTTTTTTTGATGAATGTTGACACCCATGTTGCCATTGCTTTTAGACATTTCCATCACCCTAAAAGATTCCTTTGTGCCCCTTCCCAGCCACCCAAGCCCCCAGCTCCAGCAACCACCGGTGTGCTCTCCAGCCTGGGGAGATACAAACCTGCCTTTGTAGGATGTCAGATCAGGCGGTGAGCATTCCGCACCTGCTGTCTGTCAGTATAAATGCCTGGAGACCCAGCCATGGGGTCGCGTGCACCCTCGCCCACCCTGTTTACTGCTGAGACAGATTCCGGTACGTGAGTATGTCAGGTGATCTATTCATACTTCTGTGATGGACGCCTGAGGGACTTGCGGATTTTTCCTGTTAGGAACACGCTGCTGTGAACTTTTCTGAACACAGCTCTGTGTGGCCTCGTGTTCCTGGTACTCCTGGGGAGAGACCTCACCGGGGAATATCTGGGTCATACGAGGCACAGGCCAAACTTCAGAGAGGTTTCCAGACACTCGTGCACAGGGTCTCTACCCATTTCTGTCCCTCTAGCAGTGGCTGAGAGTCCCAGTTACTCCACATTTTCACCAGCACTGGGGATAATCTGTCTTTCTTATTTTTGCGATTCCAGAGGGTACATGATGTGTTCTCACTGGGGCTTTAATCTGCAATCTGATCATGACTGAGTGTTGAGTGTCTTTTCCGGGGCTTTCTGGCCAGTTGTGTATCCTCTTCTGTGAAGTTAATCTTTGTTTTTGGAAGCTTTCTATGGAATGAAATTAAAACATGACTTTACGAATCTGCCAGAGCTCCTGCAACAAAACCCCCAGACTGCTTCTCCTCAACAGCGGAAGGTGCGCCTCCCCCAGCTCTGGAGGACGGATGTCTGAGATCCGTGTCTACACGGCTGATTTCTCCTGCCGCTGTGATGGAGAATCCGTCCCAACCCCCTCTCTCTGGCTCGTAGATGGCTGCCTTCCCCCATGTCCTCACACACTCTTCCCTCTGTGCATGTGTCTCTGTGGGCAAATTTCCCCTTTTTCATAAGGACAGGAAAAATCTTGGCCGGGCGTATTGGATTAGGGCCCACCCTAGTGACCTCATTTTGTTTTCTTTTTCTTTCTTTCTCCTTTTTTTTTTTTTTTTTTTTTTTGAGACAGAGTTTTGCTCTTGTTGCCCAGGCTGGAGTGCAGTGGTGCGATCTCGGCTCACTGCAACCTCTGCCTCCCGTGTTCAAGTGATTCTCCTGCTTCAGCCTCCCGGAGTAGCTGGGATTACAGGCATGCACCACCACACCTGGCTAATTTTCTATTTTTAGTAGAGATGGGTTTTCTCCACATTGGTCAGGCTGGTCTCACATTCTCCACCTCAGGTGATCCGCCCGCCTCGGCCTCTCAAAGAGCTGGGATTACAGGCGTGAGACACCACGCCCGGCCGTGACCTCATTTTTACTTGGCCTCCTCAGTAAAGATTCTATCTCTGAATGAGGTCACGTTCTGTGGTGCTGGGGGTTATTACTCCAACATTTGAATTTGAGGGAACATAACCATGACGGTGACCGAGACCACAGTCCCGGGTGGGAGGAGGAGTCCGTGCCCACAGGCGCTGGCACTATTTGCCTACACGGACAGCATGCCAGCCCAGCGTCCTGGAGCACTAAGGTGCCGGTTACTTGGCTCACCTCCTGGCCTTGGAGATCCAGACGCCTTCATCGAGGGCCTCACGCTCCTCTGAGTGCCCTTTCTATCCCAGACCCCTTCTGGTTGGTCCCATCACTGCAGAGGCAAACACAGTTAGCACCTGTGAAGGTGAGTGGTTCAGGACTAAAGAGTGAAAATGCCATCTGGGAAACTCGATTTTTGGTGGAATTGAGGTTTTCGGCTGTGATCGTGGTTCCTGACTGCCCAAGTAATTGGATCAGCCATGAGGATAATCGAATCCGGGAAGGTGTGTGTCAGCCAGGCCCTCTGCCTTGCTGCCAGGGCTGGGGGCTCCTCAAGGTCTCAGGAATAACAGGGCCCCCGGGCCTGTCTCCTCTGCAGGGTGAGGCCCTCAGCCCAGGGGGTGTGGACTGGCCTGGCAGGTGCAGGGCAGCAGGACGCTGTGGTTTGGAACCTGCAGCATCTGCCTGGCCCCCCTCAGGTGGGCAGAAATGGCTGCTGCTCCTCTTGCATCAGGGAGGAAGCTAGTAAGACGGAAGCCATCCCCACTGCCTGAAAACCCTTTTCCTGACCTGCTGAAGGTGGAGACCTAGGCTTGATTTTAAATAATGCAATTAAAAATTCCACCTCTGAAACATGGTAATTGTAATCTGTCTCATCTCTAAGTGTAATTACATTAAACTCCAATTTTCCCTCAAATATGCATTCTAATTCAATTTTCCTTTTTTTCTCTTCTTAACTAAATCTATTATCATTCCCTCAGTTAAATTATGCTTATTTAATCTTTGATGAGACCTTTTGCTGGCAATCAGATGTTTTAAATTAATGCCCCCAAGGCTTGGGGAGTGTTGGGGCTCAGCTCCCTGAGCCTCTAGGGGAGTGAAGAGGGTGCGGAAGCTGTGATTCCTGGGTCTCTGCCTGGGGGGGCTTCCTCCTGCACCTCCTGCCTGTGGGGTCCCCACCAACCACGTGTTCCCTGGGGAGGAGAAGACAGCCTGTGAACAAGATGGGGACTCCCCTGGGGTTAGACCCGCAGGGGGACGGAGCCCACCCCAGCCTTCCAGTTACCCCAGTGGAGAGGCCCAAAGCACATCACCTTCCCCGACCACCTGGAAAACGGTCAACCTTTACAGACCCCCTGCAGCCTGGGGTCCCTCAGAGGCAGACCTCCCTCAAAGGAAAAATAATTCTTGCAGAATCCTAGTGTTGACCTCAATAATTCTTATTAGAACACCATTTGTTAGGCTTAAATCCCTTTGGTTTATAGCTTTTCTGCAGCCACTAAGTCGAACTAATGTATGAATTAAATGCAAAAATAATCGGCAGAGCAAAACAAAAGCCGTCCCATCCTAGTCACACCCTTAGCTTAGAGACTGGCAAGGTTTGAGCGAAAGGAATTGTTTCCAGGGCGGGACGCAGTCTGGGGCTGCTCTTGGCTCCACTGCCCTGAGTAGGATGCCAACCCACTCCTTCCTTGCTGGGTGCTTCTGCTGAGAAGCTGTGTGCTGCAACTGGGGGTCCCTGGCTCCCACACCTCCTCCTTTGTGCATGGGCGTCTCAGCTTGTGAGTTTCCTGCTGGTCCCAGCTTAACCACAGCCCCGGTACGGGGAGGCCTTCAGACACCAGGGCTCTCTGGGGGATGGAGAACAATTTAACACAGACATATGAGGGCCTCCTGAGCACCTCAGCACCTGCTCCCCTTCTGCAAGGGTGTCCAGAAAGGAGGGGATACAGGTGCATTGGGGGCTGCTGCCTGTCTAGGCACCTCCCACAGGACATGGGGCAACTCACATTCCAGCATTAAGTGGTCCAATCTGCCCCCTTGTCTGGGAGGAGACTGGTCCCAGGCCTCGGGAACTTACCCAGTGCCCTCCCCTGTTACAGACAGGCAGCCTGGAGTTCAGGCCGCCTGTTCCCAGTCACTCAGGCTTGCAGCTGGGTTCCAGCCCCCCTGGCCCTGGATTGCCTGCTCGCAGGGCAGTGTGAGGGCTCAGATGCCTGGAGTCCCATGGACGCAGCTCAGTGGGGACTCACTGGGTGACCCCCAAGAAAGCCAGGGGGAATAGGGACGCAGAGGCAGACCCAGATGATTCCTCTAGCCTCAGCTTCCCTGACCACAGATCGGATCTCCTGAGAGTGACCATGCTCAGCACGGCAGACCCCCGACGAGTTCATTCATTCATTCAGTCATTCAGTCACTCATTTCTTCACTCCCAGCTCACTCAAGGGAGCCAAATACCAGAACATTACTTCCAGGCTCTTTACCATCCAAGTGTTGCTAATGTGGATTCCATTTTGTCAGAATCTAAGGATTTATTTAAGATAGGCTAACGTTTCTTCTTGCTACTTCTATAAACACAGAAGAGTCACAGCAGGGTCTGGAGAATCTGACACCATTCCAGGGAGAATTCGGGTCTCTGCAGCCTCCCTGGTGGCTCCTCACAACCTGCCTGGTGACCTGTGTGCCTCGCTCAGCAGCTCTGCCGTTCAGTGCTGCTGCCAACGCGCATCTCAAGGGCTTGCATGGGCCACCATGCTGTCCCTGCATCCCTCTGTTCCTGAACCTCCACACTCCCGCAGCCTCCAGGAGGACTGGACTCACCCCAGCCTTGCAGATGACAAAGGATAAATGTGTTGTTCCCCCCATTAGCCCCCACAGGCTAATATGGGGGAAATGTCAGAGAGCAAATATGCACCACCCAGTTGGACAGGGGTGCTGGGAACAGCAGCCAGTGTGAGTCACCGCAGGGCACGCGAGAGTTGCCCAGCATGTCCGCTGCCCGAGGAGCTGCAGGTGCTCGGTCTCACCCATGCCCCTTCCTGGAGGAGCCCCAGACATACAGGAAGGAAGTCTCTGGGGCAGGCCAGAAACTCAAGGTTCAGGTGGATGTTCCTCTTCAGTTTTCCTCTTCAAGCCTTCATGATGTGATAAGGCTCACCCAACTGCTCAGGGGTGACCTCCTTTACGGAAAGGCAACTGATTGCAGGTGTTGAGCAATCTACAAAATACCTTCAGAGCAGCATCCCAGGATGCCGGGCACCACAGCCCAGCCAGGTGGACATGAGACTCGCCACCTGGGTCCACCGCCTGTCAGCCTGACACCATGCACCTCTATATATGTCTCCCTAAAACACACCTAATTCTGGCCGGCTGCGGTGGTTAGCGCCTGTAATCCCAGCACTTTGGGAGGCCGAGGTGGGTGGATCACAAGGTCAGGAAATGGAGACCATCCTGGCTAACACAGTGAAACCCTGTCTCTACTAAAAAAATCCAAAAAAATTTGCCGGGCATGTAGTTCCAGCTACTCAGGAGGCTGAGGCAGGAGAATGGTGTGAACCTGGTAGGTGGAGCTTGCAGTGAGCCGAGATAGTGCCACTGCACTCCAGCCTGGGTGACAGAGCAAGACTCCATCTCAATAAATAAATAAATAAATAAATAAATAAATAAACCCATATCTAATTCCCGAACAAAGACAATCCCCTAACATCATAAAAGCATTCTGTGTACCCTTGAAAACACACTAACCCTTTCCCAGAAGAGCTCTGGGTGATATTTCTTCTTCTCCATGTGATATAAAGTAACAATGCTTAGAAACTATGCTCTGAAGTCAATACATCTTATGTAACACTGTAAGGGGAGAAGAGAGGGAAGAACAGATTTGTTTTGTGTGTGTGGTTATGTATTCATACACAAAAACACATTAATAATAAATAAGAATATTTATAATTTACCATGATGACAATTACAGTCCTTGCTTCTGTGACGGGCCCGGAGGGCACCGCTGGAGCTCACAGCCGCCTTCTTCTCTCCCATACAGTGCTCCCTTTCCCCTCGGCAGTCATGTCAGTTGGTCCTGCTTCTTTATCTGGTGGGGAGACCCAAACCTTGATTCCTGAAGGGTCTGGGCCATTCATAGTCTTGTCTGGATTGGGTTGTTGTAATTTTCCATGGCAGTATTAGGAGACACCCTGTGGGATCTCCTGTTTGTAGACACACTCTTTCTTACCTCCCCGTGGAGCAGTGGTCAATTTCCCCTTGATAATCTGGACGGATACCCCCAGCCAGGATAGAAATTCCCTTCTTAGCCTGTTGACTCAGAGACATGAGGAGTCCAACGCGGCCAGGCAGCAGGCTGAACTTCCAGGACAATAATATCATTGTTGTGTCTCCTGGTGGAAGCATTTCTCCCTCTGGAGTAAGACTTCTAGGCCAGCAGACCATAAAATCATGGGAACAGGAAGCAAAAAAATTTGCTAGTAGGTCACTAGGGGTGATGGCGAGTGGCGCCCTTCCATTTCCACCCCTTGGTTCCTGGACCCGTGAGTCCTGGCTATGGGAGAGACAGCAGTACATGTTGGACACTGATTCAGAACATGCACAGCCCAGGAGACCTCTCCCAGCCCCCGGAGGTACCATCACCATCAAAAGGCCATTCCCTGGCTCTATCAAGCCCCCTGCTCCAGGCTGGAGCATGGTAAGAGCAGGGAATTCCATGAGCAGGGGCCCATGGCTGCTCTTCGGCTGTGAAGTGAGTGCCTTGACCAGGAGCAATGCCCTGTGGAAAAGGCGTTCTCCAAGTCCAGAGACGGCAGCACTCCCGGTAAAGCTGCCCTAGACTTCAGCTCAGGCTTCCAAACACACAGTGTCCTCAGGCAGAGAGCTCTTTCTGCTCAGCTCCCAGGACCCATGCAAGTGACTTCACAGGCTTCTGTGATGGGGTGCATCCAGCCGGCAGGCTCCTGAACACAACGGGGCGCTCAGACCTGGACGCTCTCATGGAGGCCACTTCCTACCTGAAGGGAATAGCAGGGCCATGGCCTGGTTGGAGAAAGAAGAAATCAAGACGTGGCGGGAACCTCATGAACCCATTAACACGTTAGAAGACAACAGACGATTTAGGAAAAAGGACAAAAGTCAGTAGCCGAGCCTGCCTGTTTCTGCCCTGGTGCGTTTTGTGCCTGGAACTTGATGCTGAGTCCACGGCATGGAGAGGCAGACGGAGCAGCCGGCCCCCTTAAGTGCTCGAATCCGCATTACTGCAACATTTACATGTAGACATTATTTTAATTGCAAAAACACACTAACCAGCACATAAAATAATTAAAAGTGCTTTGTAAATTGTGACATCTCAATACTGCACAGTGAAAACTGATTATTTAAATACTGAGTCTAATTGTTACTGTAATTCACATTCAATAGACGGCCAGACATTTTTCAAATGAATGAAAATGTTCTATAAAATCAATTCATTATGTAAGAGCCACACATCACTAACTTGCTGTTACACTATCATCATCTATCTGGAGGAAGCCCACGCGGAGGAGTGCGTTCCTTCCGCACCTCACGATAACATGTTTTCAATATGTGCACATTGCACTTGCCCAGAGGGACCTCGGACTCTCTCTAACCTGGGAGCAGATGGCAGAATGGCCAAGGAAGGGCTGTGAATTTTCAAGTTTCTGTCAGATGAGCAAAAGGAAATGGAAATTTCCTATAAATATTTACATTTCCACAGCAGCAGGAATAAGAAGGCCTCAAATATTGTTTGAGGCCAGTGAAACTGAAAACGTGGAGACCCCTCGCTCGAAGGATGAAGCATTTCAGGTCAGTGACAGCAATGCATTAACCCAGGTGTGGGTCCTTCTAGTGCGGGGCCCTGTACACTGCAGGAAGAGTCAGTTGACCAGCTATGAAGGCGGGCCCAGCAAAGCTGGCGTGGCCCCATAGGGCTGCTGAGAATCTGCCCGAGGGTACCACAGATGCCCCCATTCCATCAGGGCCCAAGGTACTGGGTTTCGGTGTGTCAGACTAAACACCAATGAAACTGTGCAAGTTTGTGCTTATGTCTGTGTGTGTGTTTGGGGATTTGTGTGTGCAGGCCTGTGTGTATGTGACTATATGTGAGTGTGTTCATATGTGTGTGTGTGTGCACCTGCATGTGTGTGTGAATGTATGCATGTATGTGTGCATGCCTGTGTGTGCTTTTGTGTATGTGAGTGTGTTCATGTGTGTGTGCACCTGCGTGTGTGTGTGTGAATGTACGTATGTATGTGTGCATGCCTGTGTGTGCTTTTGTGTATGTGAGTGTGTTCGTGTGTGTGTGCACCTGCGTGTGTGTGTGAATGTACGTATGTATGCGTGCATGCCTGTGTGTGCTTTTGTGTGAGTGTGTTCACGTGTGCATGGCAATGTTCACCTGCGTGTGTGTGGCTGTGTGTGTTTGCATACCTGTGTGTGTGCCTGTGTGTATGTGACTGTATGTAAGTGCATTCATGTGTGTGTGAGTGTGCACCTGTGTGTGTGTGTGTGTGAATGTACATATGTATGCGTGCATGCCTGTGTGTGCTTTTGTGTATGTGAGTGCGTTCATGTGTCTGTGTGAGTCTGCACCTGCATGTGTGTGGCTGTGTGTATGCATACCTGTGTGTGTGCCTTTGTGTATGTGCATGTATGTAAGTGCATTCATGTGTGTGAGTGTGCACATGCTTGTGTGTGTGTCTTTGTGGATGCCTGAGTGTGCCATGCGTGTGCATGTGTGTTGGGGAGCTACACCATCCTCACTTGGGATGAGGGTGTGCACTTCTGGAATGATTTGTCAGTGGCCCTGCTGGGTCCCGTCTTGACCCCACCTCACCCGGTCTTGCTTCCAGGTGGGGCCCTGCTGCTTGCTGAGCTCCTTCAGCCCCGGCCAGTCCTTCACAGGTGGAGGGAGCACTCGCTCTCCAGGCCTGGTTCCACGGCTTCTGTCCCTGTGACACCTGAGGCAGACCCTCTCCCCAGACAGGCCGACCTCGGCAGGGGCTCCAGCCTGCACCCAGGCTGGGAAGGCCTGTGAACTGCTGGGCTGTGCTGGTGGCCGAAGGGACCCAGGCTGTTCCTCCCGATGCGCCTGCCCTGCCCTTCCCCAGGGAGAAGCATCCATCCTGCTGGAGGAGCCCCAGGGCTGTACGGCTGTTTCAAATGCTCGCGGTCGGGGTCTGTCTCCTTTCTGTGGCCTCCCACCGATCCAGCTCTGCCTCCCTGTTCGGAGAAAGCCGGTATCTCCTTTGAAAAAACAGATTTTAACAAAATATTTCTCACAGCCTGCTTCCCATAGATCTCGCCAGGATTTCTGGTCACTCCTCGGGTTCAGAGAACCTTGCAACAACGCCGGAAGTGGATTTGGGGGCCCCTCTGCCCGCTGGGGAGGAATGCCTCACCTCGGGGCTGGGTGCCCACCACCACAGGCCGGCTGAATTCGCCCACATGAGCCCCTTGGGTCCCGCGGTGACACGGAGCTTCAGGGAAAAGTCAGCAGACAGGAATAGGAAGCAAGGATCCTGCCCCATCTGGGACACACAGCATGGGGACCTGGGAAGCATCACCCACCTGGCTGAGCCTGGGTTTCTCTGTCTATGTGAAGGTGTCAGTGAGACCTCTCACCCAGGCCCCTCCTGAGGACGCAGCCAGAGTCTCCTCTCATCCCATCATCGTGAACCCCGAGACCACACCTGTGAAGGGGGCCCCAGCCCAACACTGAAGGACTCCAGAACCCCCAGAGAGCAGAGACTTCACCAGAAGCTCCTTTCTTTAAAAAAAAAAAATCCCTTTTAAAACATTTTCAGCCACGTGATCAAAAGTAAAATTTGCCCATCTAATTTATTAAACTTCCACCCAAACTTAGACATCAAATGTTTCATTAATATTTTCTATCATCCCTACAAGTTAAACCAGCCATGAAAATTACCTTCAACAGAAAAAAAAATGTTGAAAATGTATTCATTTATAGGAGTCGCACAGCGGCCCTCCTTTGGCAATTTAATCAGAAATGACTGAGGTATGCCCGAATACGTTTTCTCTGATACAAATATTAAAATATTTAATTAATGTCAATAAGGCCCAGAAGAAGGAACTGTTTGCAGCAGCCATTTACCCAGAGCAGCTATCAGGCCGAGCCTCAGGCCCAGGTTCAGTGCCCCCTTCCCGGAGCCCCCAGGCAGAAAAGGAGGAACCACCCTGAGGCCACCTGCAGGCCCCTGGCAGCCCAGAGCACACCCGGATGTGATGTGTCCTCTGTGGGTGACAGAGCTAAGGAGGTACCTGGGCACGCCGTCCACACCCCCCTCCCTTCCATCCTTCCTCTCTATTTCTCTCTCTCCCTTCCTAATTCCTTCCTTCCTAATTCCCTCCCTCCCTCCCTTACTTCCTTGCTTCCTCCCTCCCTCCCTTCCATCCTTCCTCTCTATTTCTCTCTTGCTTCCTAATTTCCTCCCTCCCTCCCTCCCTCCCTCTCACCCTTCCTTCCTTCCTTCCTTCCTTCCTTCCTTCCTTCCTCTTTTTAAATTCTTGTTGACTTTTCTTCCAGGAGACCTCATGTTGTAGACTCTGGGAACCCAAATACTAAGGGTGTGGATATTTTCAACAAAAATAAAAATGTTCTGCTGGGGCTGAATTGAGCTTCATGGGTTGCTATGACTCAAACACCCCTGCGTCTGTGAGCTCATGCTGTGGGAGCCGCTGCCTGCGGGCTCCAAGTGACAGGTGGGTGTGCCCAGGAGGGCCTCTGACCGGTTCACAGGTGTCTCCAGGCAGGGTGCTGCGGGTGGGAGGTGAGGGTGCCCAACACGAAGTGCGTGTGGGTGCCGTGGCCCTTCTGGCTGGCGCCGGGCTGTGTGCAGTGGTCCGTGTAAAAAAGGCAACAGACACAAGCAGGGGCTTCTACAAACTGTAACACCCCTGCCCCGGCCTGTGGGCGGCCCTGCACGGATGCTCTTAGTGTGAAGTTGTCCTTGGTGTGCAGCGAGGCCGGGGGGTGTCCACAGAGTCAGCTCTCCAGGCCTCTGCTCCTCCATCCAGGACACCAGGGCCAGGCCTGCAGCCACAGCGGGTCTGGGAGGTTCTGAGGAGGCCGCTGAAGGGGGGCCTCTGACGCCCTGGGCTGAGTTTAATGTGCGTGGAATTTGGCACGGTCTCCAGGTGTGGGGACCGGTAGGGGCCTGTCTACTTCTCCTGCAAAGCTGGGCCCTCGAGGACCCTGGATCTCCGTCTCCAGAGGCACCCAGAAACTTCTCCCGCAGGGCACCTGGGTGACAAGGCAGGTGGGAGGGACACGACATTTGTGCAGGACTTTGAGGGAGGAATTATTTTCTCCTGGAGTAATTCCCATTATGTTCCCGTCTCTCAGCCTTCTGCTTGGCATATGACCTGATGTCTTCTCCGCCTGAAATGCAATAAAAAGGCAGTTTCCCACACGTCCTGTCATTTCGTGATTGCCGTCACGGAGGAACGGCAGCCTCCATGGCCAGGCTAATCCTCAGTGGAAATAAAGCATGGGCTCCTTGGTACCCCTCAGCCCTTGGAGTAGCTCCCGGGAACTGAGGAACAGGCAGATTGGCACCTGCCTTGCCCCTCCCCAAGCAGCCGATACCCCCACCCAGGCGTCACCCCAGAGACCAGGCTCGGACAGACTCCTCATGCAGCTGATATCTCCGCCCCGGGCATCACCCTAGAGAGCAGGCTCAGACAGACTCCGAATTATCTCTCACTCACATTAACAAATGCCCAGAGGTGGAGCATGCGGTGACAGTACACGCTCCTCCACTTCCCATGAAGCCTCCTAGCAATTAAACTCACAGAGGTGGGGAGGAAGCTCTCGCTGATGGCTGTGGGTGGGAAGAGGGGAAGGTCAGAGGGTGCTGAAACCCAGCCTACCCTGGGGTCACGGCTACCCACGACCCAGAGTGGGCTGGATCCACACAAAACTCCCAACAGCCTGGGGGCTCCTGGGTGCCAGGCGTGGTGCCCACAGCCTTTAACACAGGTGGCCTCCACCCCTTTTACAGGCCAGAAAACTAAGGCTCAGTGAGGTCAGGTGCCTCACCAGGTCCCACCGAGATCTAGCTTTAAACCTGACTCAGACTCAGCCTTGTCCAGCCCCGGTAACCTATGAGTTCGCCACCACTCAACATATTCATCACTGGACTCAGGGCCCCCACGGCCTGGCCAACCTCCTGGCCTTGCTGGCACACCACAGAGCCTCAGGAGCCTCGCCTCGCTGGGCCTTCTGCCCACCCCTTCACCCCCACATCACCAGGTCCCCAGCTTCCCAAGCGCCTCCTCACTCACTGCCTGTGCGAGCCTCCAGGACTCCAGGAGCAAATTCCACAAACTGGGGACCTAGAGCAACAGAGATGCCTGCTGCCACAGTTCCGAAGGCCAGGAGCCTGACACAGAGGTGTCCCAGGGCCACGCCCCATCCCCAGGTTTGGGGGAGGACCCCTTCCTACCTCTTCCAGCTTCTGGTGGCCCCAGGAGTCTCTGGGCTGCACAACTCCAGCCTCTGCTCTGGTGTGGCAATTTCTGTTTCTATTTTATTTTATTTTATTTTATTTTTGAGACAGAATCTCCCTGCTGCTCTGGGCACACTGCCTATGGGGAGCCCTGCTCTGCAAGGAACACATCTCTGCTGCCGCTTGAGTAAAGTTGTCTAACACCACCAGCTTGCTCTGGAATTCTTTTCTGGGTGAAGCCAAGAACCCTCCCTGACTAAACCCCAATTTGGGGGCTCATCTGCCCTGCATCAAGGTAGTCAACGAACGCACACATGCGCTGATATGGCTCAGCATTGATCTGCACCAGTGAGTGTGAGTCCCGGGGACCACCACACCAGGCCAGCATCCGGGTGGTGGGGGCTGCGGCCTTGCAAGGCGTCGTCCCAGTGGACAGAGGGAAGCAGCACTCCCTGCGTGGTCCCTCTAGGTGCGTGTGAATCTGCAGTTACCTCAATAAAACCCCCAATTCAGAAACACCAGAAACACGCCCCTGGCATCCCTTCTGGGGCTCAGCATGACGCGCCAGGTGCTCAGGCCACTCCCCACGAGGTGGCGGCCAGCACTAGGCCTGGGGGCCCTGGGACCTGCTGCACTCAGGCAGCCACTGCCTTTGCCTCCTGGGCTACGGTCATCAGGGTTAACAAATATGAACAGAGGATCCCCAGGTGAATGTGGGCTTCAGATGAACAACGGACAGGTTTCTAGACAAGTATAGCCCAGAGAATAATTGCAATGCCTGGGACATACTTACGCCGACAACGATGGGTTGTTTATCTGAAATTCCAGTGTCCTATATTTTATTTGGGGATCCTTCTCTTGTTTCCTGGGGTACATGTTCCAGTTGGGGATCTGGACAATAGCAAATCAATCAGCAAATAAACACAATTGCTAGCAGTGGGGATTCTGCAGGAAGGACTTCACCTGGGCAATGAGAGAGAGAGAGAGAGACAGAGAGAGAGAGAGAGTGTGTGCATGCATCCGTGCTTGCGTGTGTGGTGTGCATATGAGTGGAAAGGGGAGAGAGAGAGAGTGTGTGTGAATGTGTGCATGCATCCGAGCTTGCGTGTGTGGTGTGCATATGAGTGGAAGGGGGAGAGAGAGTGTGTGTGAATGTGTGCATGCATCCGAGCTTGCGTGTGTGGTGTGCATATGAGTGGAAAGGGGAGAGAGAGAGAGTGTGTGTGAATGTGTGCATGAGTCCGTGCTTGCGTGTGTGGTGTGCATATGAGTGGAAAGGGGAGAGAGAGAGAGTGTGTGTGAATGTGTGCATGCATCCGAGCTTGCGTGTGTGGTGTGCATATGAGTGGAAAGGGGAGAGAGAGAGTGTGTGTGAATGTGTGCATGCATCCGAGCTTGTGCGTGTGGTGTGCATATGAGTGGAAGGGGGAGAGCAGACCGCCTGCACCTGTCTGCTGGGCAGCCCACCAGGGCAGACCCCTTTCCTCCGTTCCCAGTGTCACCTGCAGATCCTGGATAGGCCGGGCTCAGCAGATGTTCCATGAATGAATAAAGTGGTGATTAAAGAGCCTTTTGGACCGGCCGTGGTTCCAGCAGAAGCCACCCTGATGAGCTGGGCTCTGCCAGGCTGGAGGACGCCAAGGTGACAACCACATCAGGGGAGACAGTTACAGCAGTGGGAGCTGCAAAGAGAGGTGCTGGTGACCGCCAGGTGCCCTGAGCCCCAGCACCCCAAGCTGGTCTGCTCTCGGGCACCCCAGCCTCACTCCGCAGCACTTCATCCCCAGCCTCACTCCGCAGCACTTCCTGCACAGATGCCCAGTGCCCAGTGGACTTGGCCACCTTGGTAAAGACGGCAGCTCTGCTGTGTCCAGGTCCAGCCCAGGGTCCTGATAGGGGCTTCCAAGGGAAATGCTAATGGTCCCATCCCACCAAATAGCACTTTCTACGCTGCACTCCACACTGAAAATTGCACTGCTGGAGATGGACCTGGGAGCAGCCTGCTCTGTCCTGGGGCTACGGCCATGTCCTGTGCAGCAGCCCACACTGGATGCAGGAGCTGGAGTGGTTGTGCCGGTGTGGACACTTTTTACGATGGCTGCAAAGAAGATCAGGCTAGGACACTGGCTGCAGCTCCATCTTCACGGTGGGACAGGGGCTGGGCTTCCAGGGATCACAGCTGCTGGCTGGGGTCCTGTGAGCGCTGTCTCCCTGCGGCATGTACGGAATTGAGGCTGGCCACCCCGGGGGCTTCAGCCTGGCATTTGGACTCCGACCCTTTCCTGGCTTAGCTCCTGCCCCCCGGATCTGCCTGAGTTCCAACCCCAGCAGTCCCTCATGTGCCCTCTGTTCAAGTTCTAGGTGCAGCTTTCCCATGTGAAACCTGCCCCTCCAAGCCCCTGCTCTCTGCTGAGTTTTAGGCCAGTCTTGGGCACCAAATGATTTGCTCTATGGATACAGCCGGGGACTTCTGAATTGTCCTTATTCTCGTCAGCACCTCCTGCATGCCAGCCGCCTCCACATTTGTATTCAATTCTCTCAGCCACCTGGTAGAGTTGCTATCACCCCCAACCCCAATTTTCAGAGGGGGAAACTGAGGAGCAGTCACTGTAAGTGGCTTACCAGGGTCTCAGCTGACAGGTAAGAAAAGTAAAACTCTATATGCAGTGCTCTCCTCCCCCGCTCCAGACGGCAGATGGGGCCCGACGCCTCACACCGGCAGCAATTTTGCTCCCGACTGAAAACGCACCCCAGGGGAGGGGCGGGACTGCCCTCCTGACAGCCGACTGACAGGAGGGGAAGACCTGTGGTTAGCACCCTGGGGGTGCCGTGCAGGGAGGCTCCGAGCAAGCCCACATCCCAGGCTGCACCTGAGCCAGGCCAGACGTTATGCGGCCCAGGGAGTCCCCTTCACAGCAGCATGGTGGTCACAGAGGGCTGTGCTGGGCCCACGCTGGGGGAGTTCAGGGCCTGGACAGAGGCACAGGGGCTCTCTTTGCACAGACAAGTGTGGTCGAGGGTGTGGAGGCCTTGGTGCCAGACCCAGGAGAGTGACATCATAGGAGCCTCTGCTGGGGCAGACCCTGGAGTGGATGGAGGGATGATGGGGATGGCGGTGTGTGATGGTCACCGAGGGGCAGCACTGATGGTCACCGAGGGTCAGCCTGGCCGTGGGGACAGCAGTGTGTGATGGTCACCAAGGGGCACCAGTGATGGTCACCAAGGGCCAGCCTGGCCATGGGGACCAGGAGGGGAGAGTTCACTGCCACTGTTCGTGCAGGTGCCCAGCACCTCTGCCCTCAGGGTGGAGAGGAAAAGTGAGAAGTCTATGGCACAGGTGCCACGGGGCAGAGGGGATTTGAGACGGGAACCAGACATGACCTGGCCACACCACCCCTGCCGCAGGCTCACGTGCCCACTTTCCAAACTGACACATTCCTTAACCTGCTGGGCCTGGCTCTCCTCACCTCTCCTCTTGCTCTGCTGGACGAATTCCAACCTCTCATAGGGGTGTGACCCCCTGTTGAAACGCTGCTGTGTCCATGGAGCACATGATTATTTTAATTAAGAACACGTCGTGGAATGAGGCTGCTGAGACCCACACGCTGTGCCTCCCAGCACTCACCTCCCCTGCCCCCAAGCAGGTGGGTCTCCCGGTGGCACTGTCCAACCCCCTGCCCTGTCACACGCAGATCACATGAGGGAGGGCATGCCTCACGCCCTGCCAGGAGCCCGCCTCAGTTTCCCCCCTCTCATTTGCAGGTCTGCATTGGGAGAGGGACGCCCATGTGCAGCCAGCCTGAGCCCCAGCACTCAGCTCCAGATTGCAGCCTGCAGCAGCTGCCATCCATCATGCTTGGACTGCGGCCCGTGGGCTGGTGATGGCCGTCCACTCTCGGGGCCCAGCCCGGCCGGAGCCCAGCGAGAGCAGTGATTGATTAACAAGCACGCGTCGAATTACTCTCTGTAATGGTGATGAATATGGCTTGGACCTTGCTGGCATTCACGGTTGTTTATCCATTTTTAGACCCAGGGAACACCAATCAAGCTCTTCTGCTGGCTGCTGGCCGCTGCGCCAGCCCTAGGGTTGGGGGCGATGCCGGCTTCCTTTCCAGGGCTCCCATCTGTCTTTGGGAAGCAGAGGAGGGCAGGGCGGTGCTCTGTTTCTTCCTGGAAAGGAATCCTTCCAGCGCAAGCTGCCCAATGTCAAATGGGTCCACGTGGAGGATTCTGCGGTCACACACACAAGCCTGCTGCAGGGAGAAGCAGCCGCCCCGGGCCCCGCGTGACGGTGAGCTCGCTGTGCCCACCGACCTGGCCCACCTGGGATGGGCGCTGCAAGGCCCCTTTGCACTGTCCTGGCGGTCCTCCAGGATGAGATGATGTCCCCGTGCTGGCCTGGGCCATCCCCTCTGAACCTTCAGGCTTCCCAGGCTCATAGCAACAGGGTCCTCGTGGCATCGTGGATAGAGCATAAGCAGATATGACCACACTGAGGCAGAGCCTGGAGCTCCTTACCCAGGGTGAGTCTGGCTTTAAGGTCCAGGAGGGTCTCCCCAGCTGGGTAGGTGTGTGACCTGAGATTCAGGGGACTTTGCCTCTTCCCCCCTCACCTCAGCGTAAGTGGATTCCTGCACCTACTCAGAAATGAGTCCCCAGCCCTGAAGCTCTGTGCTGGAAACTGGTGTAATCCAGGTCACGGAACAGAAGGAAGTAAATGCTTCATGGGGGCCTGGAATACGGCCAGGGGTTGTGGAAGTAAATAGGATTTTCAGACACTAGGAACAAGATACACAGGCCTAGAGTGGAAATGATTAGTGTAGGGGCAGCAATGAGAGGGGCGCATCCTCACAGCACAAGCACGCAGGCAGCCAGCACTGATCCAAGACAGAGGGCCAGGCATGTGTGTGTGCATGTGCGTGTGTGTGCGTGTGTGTGGATGCCTGCATGTGTGTGTACTCGTGTGTGTGCGTGTGTGAGCGTTTGGTCACATGTGTGCATGTGTGCATTATGTGCATGTGCTCCTGTGTGTGTGCATGTGTGTGCTCTTGGGTGTGCATTTGTGAGTGTGTGCTAGTGTGCATGTGCGTGTGTGCATGTGGTCATGTGTGAGCGTGTGCTCTTGTGTGTATGTGCATGTGCTTGTGTGTGTGTGCATGCCTGTGTGGTTTGTGGGGTGGGGGGACAATGGTATCTGGCCTGAGAGTAGACTCACCATTGCTGAGGACCTAGGGATGGCAAAAAACATCACAAACCATAGCAAAGACACTCATCTTCAGTTAGCATTGAGGAGAAATCTTCCCCTCTCCCCAAACTGACGAAGGCATCAGGCTTACCATGCAGCCCTGGAGTGGGGTATACTAGACTTACCAGGCAGCCCTGGAGCAGGATGTATCAGACTTACCAGGCAGCCCTGGAGTGGGGTATATCAGGCTTACCATGCAGCCCTGGATCGGGGTGTATCAGGCTTACCACGCAGCCCTGGAGCAGGGTGTACCAGACTTACCAGGCAGCCCTGGAGCGGTGTGTATCAGGCTTACCACACAGCCCTGAAGCGGGGTGTATCAGACTTACCAGGCAGCCCTGGAGCGGGATGTATCAGGCTTACCACGCAGCCCTGGATCGGGGTGTATCAGGCTTACTAGGCAGCCCTAGAGCGGTGTGTATCAGGCTTACCACACAGCCCTGGAGCGGGGTGTATCAGACTTACCGGGCAGCCCTGGATCGGGATGTATCAGAGTTACCAGGCAGCCCTGGAGCGGGATGTATCAGACTTACCAGGCAGCCCTGGATCGGGGTGTATCAGGCATACCACGCAGCCCTGGAGTGGGGTGTATCAGGCGTACCACGCAGCCCTGGAGCGGGATGTATCAGGCTTACCACACAGCCCTGGATCGGGGTGTATCATGTGTACCATGCAGCCCTGGAGTGGGGTGTATCAGGCGTACCACGCAGCCCTGGATCGGGGTGTATCAGGCATACCACACAGCCCTGGAGTGGGGTGTATCAGGCGTACCATGCAGCCCTGGAGCGGGTTGTATCAGGCTTACCACAAAGCCCTAGAGTGGGGTGGGAAGCCGGTCCTCCCAGTGTGAGGACAGTGCACTGTGTTGGCCTTTCCTGACCGACAGAGCAGTCTCCTGACTGGCTCACACGTGCGCGGTTCCACACAGCACCGGCCTCTGCCCCACGGCCTCCTGGGGCTGGAGCATCCTCACGGGAACAGCCACACACATCTCCAGCTCCCATTTCTGCCCCGGAACTGCCCTGGACAGGCCCAAGTCCAATTCTTGGTGGGAGGCTTTTCTGTGGTCAGCAGCCCAGAGATCAGGCCCCACATCCCGCCCTCACTTCCTCACCCAGACTCTCTGGTCCAGGGGTCCAGGGGTGCACAGCTTCTAGAACCTCTGCCTGATATCTAAGCTTGCTCTGTCCTAGACACCTCAGGGAGGTCCTGTGGTATCCAGGGAATCAGCACTCTCTAGAGGTGTGATTGTAAAAGAACCTTAAAGGACTCCCAAGATGAGAAAACATCCGAGAGGGCACCTGGATGTGCTGGTTTCAAAGGTGGCCAGGGTCCTGGGCGGGGCCTTTGAAAGGACAGGTGGCCCTTCTCTGTATTAGTCCCTTCTCACATTGCTATAAAGAACTGCCTTTCTTTAGTTGAGACTGCGTAGTTTATAAAGAAAAGACGTTTAATTGGCTCAAAGGTTCACAGGCTTTGCAGGAGGCATGGCTGGGGAGGCCTCAGGAAACTTACAATCATGGCGCAGGTGAAGGGGAAGTGGGCAAGGCCCTCACACGGTCGAGCGGGAGAGAGACAGAGAAAGGAGGGAAAGTGCTACACAACTTTTAAACCACCAGATCTCATGAGAACTCACTCCCTATCATGAGAACAGCAAAGGGAAAATCCTTCCCCATATCCCATCACCTCCCACCAGGTCCCTCCCTCCACGCTGGGAATTACAATTCGTCATGAGATTTGGGTGAGGACATAGACCAGACCCTATCTCCCTCGAACCAAGCACAGTCACGCTTTCTGTGCACAGTGTTAGAGTTCTGCTTAAAATCCCATTTACAGAAAGTGGCTGGCTTTTACTTCCTATGGAATTGTGACAGGCAGGATATAGCTCAGGTAGAAGAAGAGCATCCACGAATCTGCGAATGTACCACATGCCACGAAATTGTTCACTTTAAAGTGGTTCACTTTGTGTTATGTGGATTTCACCCCTTTTAAAAAAGAAAGAAAGAAAGAAAGAACAGCATCCAAGTTGGAGCCCAACTCCCTGCGTTACAGCCCCAGGCCTTGTGCTGGAGGCATGAGCTCGATGCCTGGGGAGGTGTTTAGGGGATTTCTTCACCCAGGTCCTCCAGGGGACCATGGGGTTCATTCAGAGGTGAGCAGAGTGAAAACAGGATGCAGAGACAAGAGGGCTTGGGACGCAGAAGCGGCTCAGGGGCCCCTGTGGACTGCTATGCTCAGGAATATCGTTCATCTCGTTGAAGCTCTGTTTTACAGGTAGGGAAACTGAGTCACGGGTCCAGACATGCTCACCCACTCTCAGGGTTTAACCTGGACCTTGGGCATTGCAGGGTGGGTTCAACCACCTCCTCCTATGTCTCTTTGCTGCCAGCTGCACCTGAGACCTGTACAGCCTCAAGATGCTCCCCTGAGCAGAGGGATGCCCAGCAGAAGCAGGGAGGCTGAGGGTCTGGTCTCCAGCACGTGGCAGTTGGGGGACATTGTGGGGCCTCTCCATGTGTCTGTTGAATGAGGTGACAGGTTGAATGAGGTGACAAGTGTTTTGCTTGGCAGGGTTACATATGAGGCATAGCCTTTAAAAAATAAAGCAGATGTGAATAATTATTGTGCTTGCTGTTGAATGTCCCTTGCACTCCAGAGCAGGGATCCCGACCGAGGCACACTGTGTCCTCAGTAAGACCCTCTTTCTCAGCCCATGTCTAGGTCATAAGAGGATGAGGCACTGAAGTCCTCGTCCAACTGGTTATAAATTATTCCACTTCTTCCAAAGATGTATTTCCTTCTTAGAACATTATCTTCAAGGAGGAATAAGGAACACTACTTATCTTAAAGCCATACAGGAAAATATGATATATGAAAATCTGGATCAACAAAGCAGATACATGTAGGGGACATTATTCAACTTGTAAAGAAGGAAGAAAATCTGTATCTTCAAGAGGGCACTCATAGATTGCTTTCAAAGGCAGCTGTCCTGTGTGTGCAAATATTTATTTAAAATTTATATATTCCTTGAAGATGAAGCTGTGGTGGGGGAGTGTGGGGTGTGGTGGTGATACTGGATACTGATTCAGTATCAGAAAATAATGGACCTATCAATAGAAGGATAGAAATTGCTTTGCATAAAACTTTTCAATGTGTCTCTAGCACTTGAAGAAAGGCAGAACTGGCATGACTGAAGCCACACCATTAGTGCAGACAGCCAACACAAGGAGGAGCCAGCAGAAGCAGACAGCCACCATCAAGGATGACTCAGCAGGTGCGGAGACCCACCACGAAGGATGACTCAGCAGGTGCAGAGCGCCACCACCAAGGATGACTCAGCAGGTGCAGAGAGCCACTGCCAAGGAGGATCCAGTAGGAGCAGAGAGCCACTACCAAGGATGACTCAGCAGGTGCAGAGACCCACCACGAAGGATGACTTGGCAGGTACAGACAGCCACCGCCAAGGATGATTCAGCAGGTGCAGAGCGCCACCACGAAGGATGACTCAGCAGGTGCAGAGAGCCACCGCCAAGGAGGGCCCAGCAGGTGTGAGCAGCACGGAAGCAGCTGTCTATACTGCAGAGAGGAGGCAAGCCTGATAGCCCCAGGACAGGCCAGGAGGGAGGAATTCGGCTAGGCGGAGCCTGGCTCTGGAATTCTCATTTGGTTTTCATGTCCATACAAAGCTCTTTGTAAATAGTCTTCCAGGAGAGCTGGGCTCTGCATACTGAGTCCAGAAAGAGACCCTGCCTGGGGCATGGAGAAGAGGCTGCCCCTGTGGGGGGCTGCCTTCGCCCCCGCTCAGTTCAGAGGTTCCTGGGCCACCCAGCTGCCTGCTCTCTGAGCTGCTAAGGGGTATGCTAAGGATGGGTCGAGGCCTTCCAGCAAATCAGAGAGGGGGTGGTCTTGGTAACCCTCAGGGTCTGAGATGTCATCAGGTGATAAAGGGCAGGAAGTCCTCCCAGAGTGTGGAGGAAATCCAGCAACAGGCATTGTTCCTTCCTTCCTTCATTCGCTCAGCTATTTATTAAACAACCCAACAGCGAAGTCAGGAGAGGGGAGAGCACAAAGTGAGATGGCACGTGTAGCTGCTGGTCCTTCCCTCAGAGCCCCCAGCACCTCCTGCATCCAGGGAAGGTGGTGTGATGCCCGGGATCCCCGGTCCGTCTGAAGGATTCCCTGCTTCTCTCTCCATCGACACCTATGGCATCTTTATCACGACGCCCCAAATCCACACCGAGGGTCCTCTCCCGATCATCCAGGGGACTCCTCACAGTCCTGGAGCACTGCCACTGACTCCTCTTCTCCACACTTTCTCCTCTGTCTTGGGATCTGCTCATTGGAACCTTGGCCTTTTCCAAAGCCAGTCTCAGGTCATCCTTCACATTCCCACACTGCACGAGACTTGCTTGATAGGATCTTTCATCTTCACACACACACACACACACACACACACAGGCCAATGCACACTCCCTTCCTCTTCAATTAACTGATCAGGACAACTCTCCACTGGGCTCTGCCGTGGGCTCTTTAGGACTCAGGAATGTCATTAGGGCTCTCCTTCCATCACAAGAAATCTCTCCCTCTCTCTCTTTATTTTCAACATGAGCCCGGAAATCCCTAGCAAGAATGTATAATAATTTAGCATCTTCTTGCTGGTAGGCATTAAGATTTGCATCCGGCCGGGCGCGGTGGCTCACGCCTATAATCCCAGCACTTTGGGAGGCCGAGGCGGGTGGATCATGAAGTCAGGAGATGGAGACTATCCTGGCTAACACAGTGAAACCCCGTCTCTACTAAAAACACAAAAAATTAGCCAGGTGTGGTGGCAGGCGCTTGTAGTCCCAGCTACTCAGGAGGCTGAAGCAGGAGAATGGCGTGAACCCAGGAGGCTGAGCTTGCAGTGAGCCGAGATCATGCCACTGCACTCCAGCCTGGTGACAGAGCAAGACTCCATCTCAAAAAAAAAAAAAAAAAAAAAAAAAAGATTTGCGTCCTAAGCAATATCATGCTGAGCGTTGCTTCCCAGACATTTCTATGCACCTGCACAGGTAACTCGGTGCGGCGGGTTTGCAGCCCGCGTTCTGTCTCTTCATTTCCATTTCTCAAAGTGGAATCGCTCAGCTCATGTGCTGTCACTTTTTATATCAACAAGCAATTGTTTCCAAAATGACTTTGCCAATCTAGCCTCATACCAAATGTCTCCTGGTGCTCATGTTCCCCTGGAAACTCCCCTGAAATTAAATTATCCCTGGTTAGAAATGACTGCCAATGTGCGACGGCGTAATGACAGAGCCTCATTGCATTTTGAGCTGCTGATTCTCCGGAAGACACGTATCCTTCAGATGTTCACGGCCACGTGTGTGCAGCTTCTTCTATAAATCAGCCGTGCACATCGCCTATTTGTCTCTTTTCTCTCATTGATTTATAGGAGTTCTTTATTTATTCTGAGTGTTAATCTGGTTCCTGTTTTATATGCTGCTATATTTTCTCCTGCATGTAACCTGTCATCTGCTTCGTTTACAGTGGCTTTTTTATAATACTGTTGAAACTTTTTACATAACCGAATGTTGCTTGTGACATCCGGGTTTAAAGTTTTGATTTAGAAAACCTAACCCACTCCACACTTATGAAAGAGTCTCCTCAACATCTTCCAATGACTGTTCGCTTTGTTCATGTTCCTTTTAGAGCGTTCATGTCTCTTAGCTCCATTTGGGTGATGTCTGACTTTATCTCAGGCAGCCTCAGGTGAGAGGCAGGGAGGGTCTTCCTCCTGTATGGATGAGGAGACAGTGGCTCACAAAACCCTTTTTTCTGGCCGGGCATGGTGGCTCATGCCTATAATCTCAGCACTTTGGGAGGCCGAGGCGCATGGATCACCTGAGGTCAGGAGTTCGAGATCATCCTGGCCAACATACAGTGAAGCCTCATCTCTACTAAAAAATACAAAATTTAGCTGGGCGTGGTGGTGTGTGCCTGTAGTGCCAGCTACTTGGGAAACTGAGGCAGGAGAATTACTTGAATCTGGGAGGTGGAGGTTTCAGTGAGCCGAGATCACACCATTGTACTCCAGCCTGGGCGACAGAGTAAGACTCCGTCTCTCAGAAACAAAACAAAACAGAACAAACCCCCTTTTTTTCTTATTTTCCCAAACCATTTAGATGGACTCATCAGAAGCAAATGGAAAGCCTAGAGCAGAGAAGTCTGTGTCACTGCCTTCTGCAAACTGAGGTGGGGCTGAGGGCATGGAGGCTGCACCTCCTGGATCCCCTGAGCACAGGGACTTCCATCCACTGCATCTGTCGCTGGTCCAGAGCATTGAGGTCACCCTGCCCCCAACACAGTCCCAGCCCCTGAGACCGGCTCTGGCTCCCTTCTTTGTGTGGCCTGAGATGGTCTCAGCAGAGCTGCTATCCCACCACTGTCATCCACATCCGCAGCTCCATGGCTGACGGCCTCGCTGTGTCCAGTTCCTTCACATCCACCCGGGCACCCGCCCCTTCATGCGTGGCTGGATCCCGCAACTCTCCTAGGCGTGCTTGGCCAAAGGGAGGTGCTGGCCCCCACTTACAGGGCAGATGGGATGCCTCCAGGGCGTGAGTCCTAGCCCTGCCTGGCCACGGCTCCATCCTTCCTGGCTCTGCCTCCTAGCCAGGGCTGGGGCCACAGCCATAGAGGGCCTGTCTCCAGTGTCCACTGGGGGAGGAGGTAGCAGAGAAAAGCAGGTTCCCTAGGCTGTGCCCTCTCCTCCCTGCCATCCCTTCAGTTCAGGAAGGTGCCAGGGCTCATCCTTGGTGCACAGACTCGACACAGAGGGCCCAGCCCTGGCATGTGGGCACATGGGCCCCGAGGGAGACCCCCTCCTGCAGCATCCCAGCCATAGTGCATCTGTCCATAAACACAGGTTTTGGCTTCAGTTTCCCCTTCTCAGAGAAATACTGAGCAGAGGTGGTCATGCCTGCTGCTGGGGAAATGGAGGCCCCCGGCATGATCAGGCAGTCGAACTGTTCAGCGTCGGTTGTCCGGGCTTTGCTGCCCAAGGACGGAGCACAGGGAGCCACGTGTGGACCTGAGCCAGGCGTGGACCTGAGCTGGGTGTGGGCCTGAGCCAGGCAGTGTCCGGGTGAGTCCCACGGGTAGTTTGGATGCTTGGCGATGTTCGACCCACAGCGGACCCTGTTCTTAGACAGCCAGGCTTCCCACTGGAAGACAGAGGCAGTGTTCCTGCAGCTGGGGTGGCCGTGGGGTTCCCTTGGCTCCTGGGGAGCAGCAGCCAGGCTGGGCTCAGTAGGCGCCTCCTGAGCACAGTGAGCTGGGGATTCCAGCTTCTGCCTCTGAGTCCCTTTGATGTCTGCTTGCAGCTTTACACTCAGGGCACTTGGGAGAAGGAAGGATGGAAGGTGGTCTCCCTCATCTCATGGAGCAGGCCACAGGCTCAGGGGGCTGGAGACTCTGAACCCACAAGCGCCAACAGGAGCCTAACCCGCCATTTTGACAGCCCCTGCTTCAGGGCACACACTCCTGTCCGCAGAGCACACGGCTGAAATGCAAGGGGCTGCAGGATGTGAGGAGGCCTCCCCACAGGCACTAGGCCAGGGCAGGCTTCCTGGGAGGCGACCAGGGACGAGAGCAGCTGGAACTCAGCCCCTGCCTATCTAGGGCCTGGGCGGGCACACAGGGCGGGCACACAGGGCGGGCACTGCTCAGTGGATCTTCTCACTCCTGGGGGAGCTGGAGGGAGCCCTGCCAGCCCTTCTCCTGCCCATGAACCTCGGGATGGCCTGGGGCTGGGGAGGGACCATGAATGGAAGGCCCCCTTGCACCATGACCCTTTGGCTGGAGGGGAACACTGAGGTCCGCAGAGGTCTCTGTGACCAGGGCCAGCCCCTCAGTGATGGCCAGGTCTGCAGCCTGGTACAGCCCTGAGCTTCTGGCCTGTCCAGGTTTCTGCCCCCACGTGCTGCAGGTCCGAGGTCTGGGGGGAGCCCTCTGTGCATCTGACAGATGTCCCCTCCTCCCCTCCGCAGCCCAGCCTCTGGAGGAGCCAGTGAGGCCCTGGTTGGAAGCTGGGCCCAGGTGCACGCCGGCGCCACTCAGCCGAGGCGAGGGGCTAATGGGGAGAGATTTCAGGGTAAGAAGAGAAACAAATCCATCTGCTTCCTAACCTGGCTATGTCAATCAAAATCTGCAAAAATCACAGAGGGGGGCTTCCTCTTGGAGCCTGCCTAGGGGAGCCTCTGGCCAGCCCCTAATGGTCATGAACCAGCCTCACCAGCCTTCATTACAGCCTGCTGCAGCCCATCCCCTGCCTGGAGGCCCCGCCGGGCAAGTCCCCACCACAGCCTGGCCCACCTCAGCTCGGGAGCGGGGTGGGGGGTGCCTGGGCCACAGCCAAGAAGGACGCTGCCTGAAGGTGAAGCCTGGAGGGGCAGGGACATCCCTGTGGCCCTGGCAGTGCCAGCATCACCGCACATCTGGGCCTGAGCCCCCACGTAATATCCACCACGCTGGAGCCAGAGGTGAGCAGTCCAGGGCAGCCTCGTCCTACAGAGCCCTGAGTGGGACCATGAGTGCCAAGAGTGAAGCCCACACATCTGTGGAGGATGGGATGGAAAGAACCCTGGGGCCCACCTCCTGTCCCACCCCATCAGCACTGGCACAGCTGGGCTGCCAGGTACAGAGTGGACCGCCCTCCATGCGGCGGCTTTAGGCTGCAGGTTACATTTGTATCCAGGTATGGTGAGGCCGACAGGTCAGGAGATGGCTATCACTGAAGAGATCATTTATTACTCACAGATCCAGAGAATGAGGCACCCACACCAGGCAGGGCCACGTCGGGAGGCTCCGGGGTGGCCACGGGCAGAGGGAGCTGGGGGAGCTGCGGCAGAACCTTTCCTGTGGCTTCCTGGGAAGAAACGCCAGGCCGGGCAGCAGCCTGAATGGGTTCGGAGCTGGGGAGTTTGAATGATTCCAGCTGGCTCCAGAGCATGGGGGTTACCCCTAGTTGGTACCTGGCCCTGGTGATGAGGGCAGGGACCTGGTGTAGGCTCTGCTACAGGAGGCAGGTGGACTGTGGGCTCTGGGTTGGGGGGTTTGTATAACAGGAGAGTCCTTTGCCAGCTCTGGGACAGGCTAACCTGGGCTGGAGTGCCCAGTCCCTCCCTGGTCAGCAGCCCCCATCCCCCTGTGTCCACGCATCATACACGGAAACAAGGAAACGTGGTTAATACCGCACCAGGGGAGGGCTCTCCTCTGGCCTCCTTCCGCAGCCCTAAAGGCGATCACCTTGCTTCCTGGCTAAGGCCAAGGGGGCTGTATCTCCCCCTCCTGCCACCAGGCATGAGTCTGAGCACATCATCCTCTGAAATAGATGTAGGGAGGGCAGTGTTGGTGGGTGCCGGGCCTCACACCTCCCCTTCATCCCGTGCATCCACAGAGGCCGAGCTGCTCCGAGGATGCTGCTCAAGTCACAGACGAGCCCGAGGTCAGGATGCCAAGGCATGCAGCTGAGGTGGTGACCTCAGAGAGCCTGCTGGCCGGGGAGGCAAGAGAGACGCCTGCTAACATGTGCACTCCTCAGAGAAGACGCCATTCTAGACCCTTCCACAGACAATCACGGCCTGGAAATCCTAAAGGCACGAACGCTGGCGTCACCCTCCTTCTGACACCCTCCCCACTATGAGGTGGATGTGCGGGTGATGGACGGCAAGGTCCACGCACCCACTCAGGACCTCCAGAGCAAGGAGACCCCTGATGCCCTCCAGGCCCTGCCCATGCCGCCTGTGATAACGATGGGTTGCTTTTCAGTTGTCCAAAAACACAAATTGTTTTGCAAATCCCAATCCCAGCAGGCTCTCTCTCACGTGCCCCAGTTAGTGAGTCCTTCCTGTTTATAGAATAAAAACCCCCATTCATGGATGGAATGCCTCTTTGGAGTCTGTGATTTCTGGGTATGGCAATTGCAGTCCCAGCCTTAGGAGGGTGCAGACCTGAGGCCCCCAAACGTGGTTGCCCTGTTCCAGTAAAGTCCAGGCTGGCGCGAGGCTGGGGACCGTGTGTGCTTGCGGGTGCCCCCATCCCGGGGAGCTTGTCCCTGCCGTCTGTCAGGGCCTTGTTCTGAAGCAGACGGAGACTCCCACATGCTGTCTGGTGTCTGCAGGTGATGGTGGCAGTCAGCTGGCCCCTCAGGAACACAGTCTGCCCACCACGGTAGCCCTGCCTGAGACACAGCTGGCCAGCTGCCCCCCAGTCCACCCGAGTGACACGGCCTCCACCCACCCACGCCCTGTCTCCTGCTTCTTCAGTCACCAACCATAGGCCTGTGGCCATGAAACAGGCTGCCCCGTGCTGCAGGGAAGGCAAGAGAGAAGAACTGAAGTCCCAGCCCCTCGCTGACTCCACAGGGAAGAAGCAGGGCCAAGATCAGAACATGGTTTGGGGACACAAGTCTGTCTACATGTGGGCAGGGGTTTTCCAGAACCTCTGTCCACAGAAGGTCCAAAGGCCCCATCTGCCTCACATGAAAAACACTAGAATCGTCCACTGCCCAAGAAGCAGCAGAAAGGTCTCTGGAAGACCCTGAGGTTGCTACTTGTCTGGCCACTTCTCTGCAGCCTGGCCTCTTCCTCATGGCCATGAGGGGGTGGGGGGGACCCCCAGCACCCCGGACAGCTGGCAGCCCCCACCCTCCACCCAGCCAGTGGCCTTAGCTCCTGGGGAACCACAGCCAGTCGCTTCCTGGAGAGGCCTCGGTCAGCCAAGGGACCACTCCTCATCTGCACATCCCAGTGTGTGCTCACACGCCAGCCTTGAGCAGCCTAGACCAGAGGGCACTCACTGTGTAACTTTCTCCAGAGGAGTGTTGATGGAGTTAAAATTGGATTTCTGCTCTGATTGATTATCTAATATGATAGAAAAATATACAGTCTGGGAGCAAATTTAGATTTCAGTGAAAAATTAGACTGTTATACCAAGTTGCCCACTGAAGCATTAAATGCATTCTCTATGTAATTATATCAGCAGATCGCAGGGACGATACGGCTGTCACTCCAGCTGCCTCTCCAGAGGTGCTCAGGACAACAGCTGCAGATGGCCGGCACCACCTCCCAAGGCTTCCGGAAGACAGGGGTCCTAACTGATTTCATTGGTGTCTTCTCCATGGAAAGCCTGCTGTCTTTCTCTGGGCTTGGGAGAAGAGACCAGCAAATACCCTTCCTCAGAACCGGAACCTCTGGAATCAAGTGGATCCAACATCTACGGGTGGAGATGAAGAAAGAACCAACGAGGTAGGAATCGTGGGCTTTCAGGTGCCCAGAGGCATTTGGTGTGTGCTGAGTGACCCACAAAGCCAGGAGAGAAAGCCCTCCTTAAGTGACAGAGCCCAGGGCACCCTCCCCCACAGAGACTCAGAGCCTTAAATTCTTACCATCAGCAGCCTGGAGGCTCCTCGATTTGTCATTTCAGTCATTAGCGGTACAGTAATTAGGTTTTGGGGTTTTTTCCCAGGCCTGGAATGTAGGATCGATAGCAGAGATGAGTTAACATAATTAGATTCTGGATGGGTCTTTTCCTTCTCCCTTCGTCACCTCTAAGTGAAAGGCTCCTGGTGCCTCCCCCTCTGCCTCCCACGCTTACCATCCCCAGCCACTCTAACCTTGAGCACCTGGCCCCACCTTCCCTCACCACCTCCTGCAGGGCATCACGCCTATTTCACAGACTGGGTTGGGTTCCCTGTGCTCTTTTGTAAAACTGTGAATACATGGAGAGATGAATGTAAAAAATAACAAGGTATGGCTGGGGATGGGTGAAGACATGAGGGAAGGTGGCTGTCACAGCTGTTCTCAGAGACCCATCTCTGGTTTGACTTGGAAGGCGGCCCCTTCGTGATGCTGCTGCGACCACAGCTAGGACATAACACCTGGCCACTCCCTGCAGTGACTGGAGCCACTCCTTGCTCCAACCACACAATGGCTTCTGCTGCCTCTAGCACTACCTGAATGGGCTTTGACTTGAAAAGAATTAGGGAGGATTAGAAGAAATAAGACATGCTATAGCTGTCTGTTTGCTTCACACATGCACACACACATGCTGTCACCATCTGAGAGGGCACCTTTTCATGCCAGCCAACACCAAGGAGTGGCTAGAACATTTTAACATTGCTGGAAACACACTTGGAGCCCTGAGGTTCACACCTGCCTTTCTGGGAAGGAGCCCCGTTTATCAGGGGACACAACAGGGAATGTGCTGGATTGTCTTGGAAAGGTGAGAGGCAATTAACCACGAGAAGGCAGGTCCTTCTCTTACATCTTTTATTAATCCTCTGCTATTGTTTGCTCAACAAATCACTCTGATTGAGGGTCACAGGGAGTTCAGAATCACTAGGCAGCTCTCAGAAGTGTGGTTGCCTCCTTCTGACAACTTTCCCCAGGAGAAACTCCTGAGTCTGTAGGAACCCAGGGCTCACGTGGACTTGGTGCCTTTGGACTTGCTCACCTTTGTAAGCAAAATACCAGGATGGGTAAGGCTCACTGGATTCTAGCCTAGTGCCGGAAAGGAGCATAGAGTCAGGGAGAAGCAGCCAGTATGATGCCTGACTCCTGGCCTCCCCAATGGACCGTGGCTGGACTAGGGCTGAAGCCTGAGACCCTTGACCACAGCCTGGTGTTTTCCCAGGACCCTGATTCTGCTCAGTGGGTTTAGCCAAAGTGTGCCTCAGTCACTGTATTAGGGTTCTTCAGGGAAACTGAACCAATAGGATGTACATATAGAAGGAGTTTTTTTTTTTTTTTTTTGAGATGGAGTCTCACTCTGTCACCCAGGCTAGAGTGCAGTGGCGCAATCTTGGCTCACTGCAAGCTCCGCCTCTTGGGTTCACGCCATTCTCCCACTTCAGCCTCAGCCTCCTGAGTAGCTGGGACTACAGGCATCCACCACCACGTCCGGCTAATTTTTTGTATTTTTTTAGTAGGGACAGGGTTTTACCTTGTTAGCCAGGATGGTCTCAATCTCCTAACCTCGTGATCCCCTCGCCTCAGCCTCCCAAAGTGCTGGGATTACAGGTGTGAGCCACTGCACCCAACCAGAAGGAGATTTTTTGTAAGGAATTGGCTTATACAATTATGAAGATTCACCACCTGCTGTCCACAAGCTGAAGATCCAGGAAAGCCCTGGTGTAAGTCAGAGCGAGACTGAAAGCTTGAGAACAAGGGGAGCTGGTGGTGTGAGTTCTAGTCTGAAGGCAGGAAGAGACTGATGTCCCAGATCAAGCAGTCAGGCAGAGGAGCAAAATCTCTCCTCCTATGCTTTGTATTCTATTCAGACCCCCAAAGTATTAGGTGATGCCTCCCCACACTGGGGACAGCCATTGCTTTACTAAGTCCATCCAATCAAATGTTAATCTCATCAGAAACCCGCTCACAGACACACCCAGAAATGATGTTTCACCAGTCATCTGAGCACTCCAGGGCCCAGTCAAATTGACACGTAAAATTAATGGTCACTGCTACCTAGTTGAAGGACAATAATGAGGATGTTATTGGTGTTGATGGTGATGGTGATGATGGTGGTGGTGATAGTGATAAAGGTGATGGTGATGGTAATGATGACGGTGATTATAGTGATAATGATGGTGATCTTGGTGATGATGGTGCTGCTGCTGATGGTGGTAATGATGATGGTGATAGTGATAGTGATAGTGATCATGGTGATGGTGGTGGTGATGGTGGTGATGGTGATGATGGTGATGGTGATGATGATGGTGATCATGGTGATGATGGTGATGATCATGGTGATGATGGTGATGATCATGGTGATGGTGATGATAATGGTGATGATAATGGTTATCACGGTGATGATGGTGGTGGTGATAGTAATCATGGTGATGGTAATGATGATAGTGGTGGTGATGATGATGATGATGGTGATGGTGATCATGGTGATGTTGACGTTGATAGTGATCATGGTGATGATGGTGGTGATGATAATGATGATAATGGTTTTGATGGTGGTGTTGATGATGATAGTGATCATGGTGATGGTGCTGCTGCTGATGGTGGTAATGATGATGGTGATAGTGATAGTGATAGTGATCATGGTGATGGTGGTGGTGATGGTGGTGATGGTGATGATGGTGATGGTGATGATGATGATGATGGTGATGATAATGGTAATCACGGTGATGATGGTGGTGGTGATAGTAATCATGGTGATGGTAATGATGGTGGTGGTGATGATGATGATGGTGATGATGGTGATGATGATGGTGATGATGATGATGGTGATGATAATGGTGATGGTGATGGTGAGCATGGTGATGATGACGTTGATAGTGATCATGGTGATGATGGTGGTGATTATGGTAGGGATGGTGATGATAATGGTGATGGTGATGATCATGATGATGATAATGGTTATCATGGTGATGATGGTGGTGATGATAATGATGATCATGGTTTTGATGGTGGTGTTGATGATGATAGTGATCATGGTGATGATGGTGGTGATTATGGTAGGGATGGTAATGATAATGGTGATGGTGATGGTGAGCATGGTGATGATGGTGGTGGTGTTAGTAATCATGGTGATGGTAATGGTGGTGGTGATGATGATGATGGTGATGATGGTGATGATGATGGTGATGATGATGATGGTGATGATAATGGTGATGGTGATGGTGAGCATGGTGATGATGGTGGTGGTGTTAGTAATCATGGTGATGGTGATGATGATGGTGATCATGGTGATGATGACAGTGATGATAGTATAGCAGTAATAGTACTGAGCCAGCCTTTAATAGCCATAGACAGCTCAATCTTCATCAAGTCCTTCTTACACCACATCCAATCCCTCCCCGTAGCGTGCCCCAGGTGGACACATTCTCCCACATAAGAACACAAGGCACAAACTGGGCCCTCTTCCCCTCGGCAGCTCTTCTGAGGCTCACAGTGGTGATCTTCACCCACCTGAAGCTCCCCTGGTCCCCACATCCCCGTGTCCCACTGTCCCCACTAGCCCTGGGTGGCCTCGTCCTGCCACTACATTGGTCGCCCTCCTCAGAGCAAGCTTCACTCCAAGCTCCTTCTCACATTCATTCATTCATTCATTCATTCATTCATTTGGTCAGAGGAGATCGAGGAGAACAGGCGAGGCCCCAGGGCAGGTGTGGGCAGGCCAGGGCTTACGTGCATGTGGCCTCCCTGGCCCAGCTGTGATGGTCCCATCCACGGCAAGACCACTGTGGAGTGACCATGTGGCATGGGTAATGGTTTGGACTTTGAGGCCAGCCTTCGCTCAAGGCTCCCCTAGAGCTGAACAGCAGCAGAGCCATGACATCCCCATGTTACGGGCCTGGCCGGCTGCTTAGGTCCCTCTGCAGACTCCCAAAAGATAACAGCTTTCAGAGCTTGAAGCCTCAATGCTCTTCCCCTCTGAACAAAAAGGGATCCATATTGAAGTCTACCCACAAACACACACCTTCCGTATGCTCAGGGACACTGCTGAGGAAGCCCAATGCTGTAAGGCTGACCTGACGCTCCAGCAGATCCAGGGCTGTTCACCCAGCGCAGGTGGTAGGTAACTATTTGCCTGCCCTGCTTCACCATAAGGAACCCCCACCCCCGAGCCCGCCAAGCCTCCCAGAAACCATGTCAGCAACGCCTTCTCAGGAGCTGCCACACACCCGTAAAGCCGGAATGAACAGATTTCCCATTCAGTTTCCTAGGAGAACCCACATTTTACAGGAGACCAATGGTGTTAGCCCCCCGATAAAATGTCCTCCATGGCTCCCCAGGAAAATTTGTCTATAATTGTCAGTAAAATAAACAGACTGACAATAGCGGGTGGTGGGACAATGAACATTCCCAGGGTCTCTGATTTTATTGGTAGAATCATAAACTGGCACAGAGCTTGGGGAAACTCTTAAGCATCATTCCCCAAAGATGAGCACCACCTGCTACATGACTACCAATTGCATTTCTAGGCAAAGTAGACTCTTGAACGTGAACTAGGGGATGTGTATAAGAACCTTCCCCTGTCCTTTTTTTTTCCTTTTCTTCTTCTTCTTCTTCTTTTTTTTTTTTTTTGAGGCGGAGTCTCACTCTGTCACCCAGGCTGGAATGCAGTGGCATGATCTTGGCTCACAGCAACTTCTGCCTCCCAGATTCCAGCAATTCTCCTGCCTCATCCTCCCGAGTGGCTGAGATTACAGGAGCTCACCACCATGCCCAACTGACTTTTGTATTATTAGTAGAGATGGCATTTCACCATGTTGGCCAGGTTGGTCTCGAATTCCTGACCTCAAGTGATCCACCCTCCTCGGCCTCCCAAAGTGCTGGGATTACAGGCGTCAATCACTGCTCCTGGCCCCCTGTTCTTCACAGTAGCAAAAACAGGATCAACCACTCAGGCGCCTGCAAACATTTTCTAAAAAGGATCAGATTGAAAATATTTCTGGTTTTGCACGTCGTGTTGGCTCTGTCATAACCTCTCAACTCTGCTCTGCAATGCACAAGCAGCCAGAGATAATGCGTGCAAGACTGTGCTCCAAGACAATTGTGTTTACAAAGACAGGAGGCAGCCATGTTTGTCCCTCAAGCTGTCACATGTTGGCCTGTGATGTATGGAACACAATGGTCAAAGCAAATGAAAAACAGCCATGCAATGAATGTTACAATCAAATATTTAGTGAAAAAGTACAATTGCTCACTACATGTTACTCTTTCCTAAAGTTAGAAACTGCACAAATCCAACAATATAACACATGAATACGTATTTAGAAATACACATAAATGGAATAAAAGTACATACAAGGGAAGAATGAACACTGCACTCAGGCAGAGTTTGCCCTTGGGGGAATGGAGACATCTGGGGGTGGGTTAGACAGGACCATGTTCTTAGACAGACGTCATGATCAAGACCCCAGCAGGGACTTAGGGAAGTGTGTTTATGGGCTCTTCTTAGATTACTGCAGAATGATGGATCCTGTTCTTTGTACTTGAGATGCACCAAAAAGAAAAAGAAAGGCAGGAAAGAAGAAAAGAGGGAGGGAGAGAGGGACAGAGGGAGGAAGGAAGGAAAGAAGGAAGGAAGGAAGGGAGGTGGGAAAAGTGAAGGAGAGAAGAGGGAGAAAGGGAAGAAAGAAAAAAGCAAAATAAGAGAGCAAGAGAGAAAGAGAGGGAGAAAGAATGAAGAAAAGAAGGAAGAAGTGAAGGAAGGAAAGAAGGAAAGAAGGAAGGAAGGAAGACAGGAAAGGAAGGAAGGAAAGGGAGGGAAAGGAGGGAGAGAGGAAGGAAGGAAGGAAAGGAAGGAAGAAGTGAAGGAAGGAAAGAAGGAAAGAAGGAAGGAAGGCAGGAAAGGAAGGAAGGAAGGAAAGGGAAGGGAAGGGAGGGAGAGAGGAGGGAAGGAAGGAAAGGAAGGAAGGAAGGAAAGGGAAGGGAAGGGAGGGAGGGAGGAAGGAAGGGAAGGAAGGAAGGAAGGAAAGGAAGGAAGGAAGGAAGGAAAGGAAGGAAGGAAGGAAGGAGGGAAGGGAAGGAAGGAAAAACTCCAGATAAAATAATACAACAGGACAAAGACTGGCTGGAGTGGGGACAGGACTGCCCTCAACAGCAGGCAGTGTAAGGGTGGCCTCCGCTTATCAGGTTTTCAGCAGACCTTCTGTTTTGCCGTGAATTCCTCTTTGGTCTCTCACTCAGAGCATGAACAAGAGACAGAAGCTAAAGACCCACAGCCCCAGGGAGGCGGCCTGCAAGCAGGAGTGCTGAGCACAGTCCTCCTGATGGCGATCTGCCCAGGAACAAGACTCCTGGGGCTCTGAGCGAAAGGGCTCTCACCTGTCACTGTCAAAATGGGCTGCGCAGCTGAAAAGAGCCTGTTTCTTCCTCATTAGGATGGGTTTTTATCAGCTAAGTGCTTTTCAAGGGCTTAAAATGCCCTGAGACTCTTCAAAGGCTGTGGGAGGGGAGCCCGTTTTGCCTTTCTTATTTATCAGCTGTTGGGGTATCGGGGGGCAGGAGGGTGGCAGCTCACAGATTGCTCAAGGTGTCATCTCACTCTGTGGCTACAGCCTCCTTTCCCCACCACAGTTCCACTCACAAGAAAGAGACCTTAATACAAACGCATTTCTTGGGCCTGTGTGTTGAGTCAAAAAGCAGCCATAAATGATAATAGTGGTATGTCCTCAGATTAGGAAAACACTTCAGACTTTTCAAAGCCTTGCCATGAACATTGTCTTCTTAATCCTGACCACAGTCGGGGCAGGGAGAGACGGCACCGTGCTGGAACTGGGTCACGTGAACCCGTGAGAGCAATGGCAGGATTTCCAGGAATTCTGTGAGCTGATTGCTGAATTTAGCCCATTAAATCACATAAGCTTACAATGAAATAAATTATACTAAAAACAAGGCTAATGGAGTTCATAAAGAACTTCTACAACTCATCATCAACAAAAGCCAAACAACCCAATAACAAAACGGGCCAAGAACTTGAACAAACATTTCTCCAAAGCAGATCTACAGGTAGAGGGTGGGGCAGATCTACAGATAGAGGGTGGGGCAGATCTACAGATACAGGGTGGGGCAGATCTACAGATAGAGGGTGGGGCAGATCTACAGGTAGAGGGTGGGGCAGATCTATAGGTAGAGGGTGGGTAAATGCAGGTGGGCATCACATGACCATGTTTCTGCCAACCACGGACTGAATAGATGGCAGTGGTCCCATAAAATTAGAATACTGGGCCAGGCGCGGTGGCTCACGCCTGTAATCCCAGCACTTTGGGAGGCCGAGGTGGGTGGATCACGAGGTCAGGAGATCGAGACAATCCTGGCTAACACGGTGAAACCCCGTCTCTACTAAAAATACAAAAAATTAGCCAGGTGTGGTGGCGGGTGCCTGTAGTCCCAGCGACTTGGGAGGCTGAGGCAGAAGAACGGCGTGAACCCAGGAGGCGGACCTTGCAGTGAGCTGAGATCCCACCACTGCACTTCAGCCTGGGCAACAGAGTGAGACTCCGTCTCAAAAAAAAAAAAAAAAAAAAAAAATTAGAATACTGTGTTTTCACGGCAACTTTTCCAGGTTTAGATAACAAATCCTTACCCTTGTGTGTGAACTGCCTACAGCATTCAGTACGGTCCACGCTGCACAGGTGTGTACCCTGGGAGCACCAGGCTGTGCCACATTGCTTAGGTATGGAGTAGGTTGTGCCATGCAGGTTTGTGTAAGTCCAGACAAGGACTGTGATGTTCAGACAAGGACAAAATCCCCTGAGGATGCATTTGTCACAATGTGTCCCTTTCATTAAGTGACATGACTTACATGACTTTCATGACTATACAGGAAAAGATGTTCTACCTCAGTATTTGTTAGGCAAATCACAATCTCAAAGAAATACCACTTCACACCTACTGGGATGATGTTCATCAGCAAAACAGACAATTGCACATGTTGGTGAGGAGGGGAGACATTGGAGCCCTCGCGCTTTGCTGGTGAAGATGGAAAACGGCAGCCTCTGCAGAAGACAGGCAAAGAGTCATCTGTTGACCCAGCCATCCCGCTCCTTCCTCGGCACATGTCCAAAAGAATCGAGCCCAGGGACTCAAAAAGGTATCTCCATGTTCACAGCAGCATTCGCCACAATAACCAAAAGGCGGAGACAGCCCGGGAGTCCACCAGTGGGTGAATGGATAAACAGCATGTGGTCAGCACACAACATGGAAGTATTCAGGCGTGAGACAGCAGGTGACAGCAGGGATAAACCTTTTCCACTCCACATGTGGAGCAAAAAGTCCCAACACAAAAGGGCAGCTGTGGCAGGATTCCACATCACAGGAAGGAGAGGCCAATTCACAGAGGCAGGACGGAGAATGGTGGGTGCAGGGGCTGCCTCAGGGAATTCACAGAGGCAGGACGGAGAATGGTGGGTGCAGGGGCTGCCTCAGGGAATTCACAGAGGCAGGACGGAGAATGGTGGGTGCGGGGGGCTGCCGCAGGGAGGCCGTGGAGAATGGATGCTTAATGGGGACAAAGTTCCAGTTTGGGAAGACAATAAAGTTGTGGAGATGGAAGATGGTCACAGTTAGACAACATGAGGAAAAGCCAGGCACAGTGGCTCACGCCTGTCATCCCAGCACTTTGGGAGGCTGAGGAGGGTGGATCACCTGAGGTCAGGAGTTCGAGACCAGCCTGGCCAACATGGCGAAACCCTATCTCTACTAAAAATACAAAAATTAGCTGGGCATGGCGGTGCATGCCTGTAATCCCAGCTACTCGGGAGGGTGAGGCAGGAGAATTGCTTGAACCTGGGAGGCAGAGGTTGCAGTGAGCCGAGAGCATGCCATTGCACTCCAGCCTGGGCTGGCAGAGTGAGACTTAGTCTCAAAAAAAAAAAAAAAAACCACATTAGGAATGTATTGAATGCCACTGAATTATAACTTAAATGACAAAATTTGCATTATATATTATTGTATATTTTATTATATATAATATTACTTTTAAAATTATATATTTATATGGACTATATGTCATATATAATGTGTTGTACTTCAGTAATTATACCAAAAAATTACTATATTTGCTTTTCTGTAATCCGCTGTTTTTCTCTTCCTAATATAGCATGAATGGATTTCCACGTTAAACATTTTTTGACATTATGTAATACATTGAATGTGATATATATATACACACACACATACATCTATTTTGTATACCCACAAAGCTAGATAGGAAATATATGGTATACACACACACACATACACATATACACATATTAAGTTTAAATGCAATCATCCCATCCCACCAGTTCCTGCCTTTGCAGTGCATCTTACCATGACCTGAATCCTTGGGGTTGTTCACGTCTGTGAGCTCTTGTGTATCTGTTGTATCTGGACTCCATCCTCCAGCAACCACTGACCCCACAGGCTCTCCACAGACAGGTCAGAGCTGGACTCAGGGACACAACCTCCTCAGAACTCCAGTTCACCTGCCTCCTCCTTCCAGGAATATATGTTTTATAGGAATGTTGAAAAATCAGCCCGGGTCACCCAGAGGGCAGGGTGGTCCCCACCCAGACCCCCGAGCTGTGGAGGCCTCTGGGATTTCCAGGTGGTAGCCGTCTATGTTTCAGAGCCAGCGCTGTTTTTATGGAGGCTCCGAAGACTCATGCAGGACTCACTGTGAACAGCAAGATACTGAGTGATGAGCGTCTAGCTTAACTTGTCCCACGCTTGTGTGCTGAGCCACACACAATTGCTCCTGTTGAACCGTTGACTGACCTGTGCAGATGCCATGTTCACATGATACATCCTCATACACAGAGCTTTGCACTTTCATTTCAAAGAAATGGTGGTGTCCTAATTGAAGGAAACATACGTATTCCAGGAAAGCTTGAAAGTGCAGAATTGTACACAAAATAGACATTACTCAGCAGTAATTCCATAGTCTTTCTTAACAACTGGCATATATTCTTAGAGGCTTCTTTCCATAACAATATATCATGTCTCCCTAAAATTGGAATTGTGTTTTCTATCTTGTTTACAACCAGGTTTTATTAAATTTTCCTCTTTACAAAAAATAATATATATATCTTATGGGAAACACAGAAAAGCTAAAGAAAAAACTAAAAAATGATTCTAAGGATTATTTGGGAGAATTTCTGTGGAAGGATATTTTGGAGAAAAAGTGAGTAACAAAGCAAGACTGAAGATCCTTGGTAATTAAACGCCTTAATCAGCAGGCTGGAGCAAGTTCGGGGTCCTAGAATGGATTGGGAAGAGAGGCTTTTAGAATGTACTTAGAACCTCCGAAACCATCAAACCCCAAATATAAAAGGAGAACAGAAACAAATACAGAAATCTACCCATAACTCACACGGGCTGCCACAGGGCTTTCTACTCCAGGAGAAAAAGGAATTCAATACGTTGTCTTGAGCTAATTGGCAAATGATTTAGATCATCAACTCACAGCTTACCTCAATGCAAACTTCCTCTGGATTAAAAAGAAAGGCCCAGAAGCACTAGAAGTGTGTGTAGGCAACAATTTCTAGACTCTTGGGGGACAGTGTAGAAGACTATTATAATAAGCAGAACAAATAAATAGAAAAAAATAAAAATAACACATACAAGAAACAGACACATTTGGCCAAAAAAAAAAAAAAAAAGCGATTTCAGCATTCATCAAGAGGACCATTTGTTATTCATCACCTTATCGGTGTCCCAGTGCACATGTTTGTAGATCTCGAGACATTTCCGTTACAAGAGGAAGCTTTATCTGGCCCCAGTGGAATATTCTTCACAAGACTGAGGTATATTTGGCAGTAGTGGAATGTTCTTAATGCAGCTGAATCTGATTTTCCATTACTTCATGTGAATGTTCACGTCTGAGTTCACAAAAGAGGTGATCTCTTTCTTCTCAATTATTTTAATTTTATTCTTCTTGTCTGAATTTGGAATCATGGTTGTGTTGAGTTCATGAAAGCAAGTGGAAATTTTTTTGTTTGTTTGTTTTTGAGAAGGAGTCTCACTCTGTCACCCAGGCTGGAGTACAGTGGCACGATCTCGGCTCACTGCAACCTCCACCTCCACCTCCTAGGTTCAAGCGATTCTCCTGTCTTAGCCTCCCAAGTAGCTGGGATTACAGGCATGCACCACCAAGTCGGGCTAATTTTTTTTTTTTAGTGGAAACTGGGTTTTGCCATGTTTGCCAGGCTGGTCTCGAACTCCTGACCTCAGGTGATCCACCCTCCTTGGCCTCCCAAAGTGCTGGGATTACAGGCGTGAGCCACTGCGCCTGGCCAGTAAGTGGAAATTCTGTGTGCCTATCCATTCTTCTGATCACTATGTATAAAACAAGCTTGTTCAACCCACAGCCTGTGGGCCCCATGCGGCCTAGGATGGCTTTGAATACAGCTCAATGCAAATGTGTAAACTTCCTTAAAACATGATGAGAATTTTTTGAAAATTTTTATTTAGCTCATCAGCTATCGTTAGTGTTAGTGTATTTTATATGTGGCCCAAGACAGTTCTTCTTCTTCCAGTGTGGCCCAGGGAAGCCAAAAGGTTGGACACCCCTGATGGGTATGCTCTTAAGTACATGAAAATAATTTGCAGCTTAATTTTTCGTAAAGACTCTATAGGGTCCTCTTGCTTTTAAGGGAAAAATGCCATGTCCTCCTTGTGGTCACAATATCTAATCTGAGGTGATTTTCCATCTATCCTTGTATGTGTGCTGGGGCCCACCGGCATGCAGAGAGAAAGAAAGAGAAAGGAGAAGGAAGGAAATAAAGAGACAGGAGACACCGAAGAAACCAGCCGTTTCATGGGAGACCCAATTGTAATCTTGGATGTGGGGAGTTTTCTCTCCTTGCTTTAAAATTTCTGTGTTATTCTCCCTCCCCAGTTCCTGGATTTTGCCTGAAAGGGACTTGGATTTGCAAGAAATTCATTTACTTATCTTTTTCTCAAAAAATGAATTTATTCTAATTGCCTTAGAAATTAAGGTTTATTTTCATTTTCCAATTTCCTATGTTGGCTGTTTAGTTAGTTTTTTTTTTTTCCTTTCTGTTACATGAGAAAAGTAATTAACCTCTAGGTACAGCTTTGGCCACATCTGCTGGAGTTGCATCGTGCTATTCATTTTCATTTTGTCCACATCTGCTATCACTGGTTATACATGGTTCATTTTCATTATTAAAAATTATTGTTATTATTACAGGAGTGTTTCCTGCTAGCCCTAGCTCCAGTGTGTGATTGAAATTTTATTGTATCTTGGTGAATGTTGTTTGTGTGATTTCTATTTCTTGAATTAGCTGAAGTTTTCTTGGTGATTTTTTAAAAACATGTTTCAACACTGGGAAAAAATGCATGAATTCATTCCTTTAATGAATATTTACCAAGCATTTACTGTGCACTTGTGCTTTTTTCCCTGGTTCCCCTCAGGGCAGCTTTGACAGAGACTGGGGACATTTGGACTGTCCCAGCCAGGAGGATGCTGTCTTACCCAGCGGGTGGAGGCCGAGGTGTTTCCAAAGAGAAACCGCGACAAGTAACTATTCCGGCCAGATGCCATGACTGTTGCAGTTGACAAGTCCTGCCTCCACACCAGGAATCCTGCAGCCCTGGATAGCCTCACTCCATGTTGATTTATAGAATCTCACATAAACTGTTGGTCAAAAGAATCTTAGCACCTTCTCTGACCATGTCCATAAGTATTTGAAATGGAAGTTGAGGCTTCTGTGGGATTCAAGGGAGTTGCCCCATGTGTTGATTTCAGCATCGAAAATGAATGCCTGGTGTCTTCCAACTGGTGAACTCTTCATTACCCAGGCCTAGTGATTTTGTTTCATACAAGATAATCACCCCGAATGTGCGAGTTATAACTGCCCATCTCTATTTTTAAACTGGGTCATTTGCTTAATGTTATCTTTTCTAAACTCTACTCCAAAAAGGCTTTCTTTAAAAGAATCTGTCAGCATCAATATTTCTCAGTGGGAGGGGTGTGGTTGAAGCATTTATATTTTGGGCTTAACTGCTGTATTTCACACTCCTGCTGACAACTGCTCTTACGTTTTTATGGCTTTTGACTTTCTTCTTTTGTTTTCTCCATTTTATACATAAAAAGTTTTATTTTAATCTACTGCAATGATTTTGATTATTTACACTCAATTTAAAATTTCTGTTTGGGGCCACCTTTATGGTTCTGAAATCTACAGGTAACGTTTCCATTTGTAAATTCACAAATAAGGTGGTATTTATTGTAATATCCCTAGGTAAGTTAAGGAATTTTGAGTTTTGTATTACCCACACCCCTCTCTCATTATTAACTATACCTGGGATTGATTTATTTAATGTTAAGGCTCTCTTTTTAAAATGTTTTATCTGCATTAAACTGTCCAAGCACACAGCACAGTTGTTGAGTCTTATGTCTCATAGATGTACACTCTGATTTATCATCAGACATCGCATTCCTTGGTGGTTTACCTGGGACAGTGGAAGTGCCTTGGCCTGGGAGCCCCTCTGGACAGAGGCCACCCTGTCTGCCCCCATCCTGGGCGTTATTATCAGAGACAAGTAAATCCAACAGAAGAAAAGTTACAAATGAACACAGAAAAATATCAGCAATGCTCCCCCCTGGTTCTTTCCTCCACCTTTCCCTTCCCTGGTCCTGTGTCTCAGTGTTGGTCACGTTACGAGATGCATCCCAGCTCACCTCCCCAGGGGCCCTGCACACCCCTCCCTAAGAGCAGCTCCCTCCCCAGGGACTTTGCACACCCCTCCCTAAGAGCAGCTCCCTCCCCAGGGGCTCTACACACCCTGCCCTGAGAGCAGCTCCCTCCCCAGGAGCTCTGTAGATCCCTCTCTGAGAGCAGCTCCCTCCCTAGGTGCTCTGAACTCCCCTCCCTGACAGCAGTTCCCCACCCCAGGGGCTCTGCACACCCTTCCCTGAGAGCAGCCTTTTCAGGTACCCTGGAAGGAGAAGCATCCAGAGCCTAGAGTTTCTCCCCAGATTTCTTGGTAGTGTTTCCTCGCTGGAGCCTTAATGTTGGGCTGCGGAATCAGATCTGGCTGCATTTTATTATTTCCAGGAAGGATTTTCCCTCCACAGCTGGCTTGGATATGTTAATCTCCAATACTAACACCCAGGATGATTCTGGAGGCCGTCTCTGCAGGGTGAGTGGTGTAGTATCCAGTCTGGGGACTTCTACCCAAAGTGTGCTCACCTGGGACACCAGGTTTACCCAGAGGTGCCCAACCTGGTGAGAAACGAGAGAGCATGGGGCCAAGACCCTCATTTCCAGCTCTTCCTCTTCAGGCCTCCCCAGGAAAGCACCTCCCCATGGTGTCCCCTGTGGACTTTTGGGTATGACAGAAACCACCACCTGCTCTGGCCTCCTGGTGCCTGAGGCTTCTGAGTCCCCTGCAGAGCCACCTCCCACCCTGGAGCCCTGATGGGCCTCTCCTGTGTGCCCTCCGCGTGCTGATGTGGAGCCCATGTACTTGGTTGATTCCATTTCCTCTACTGCTCTGTCTCCTGGACTCAACAGGAACCTGCATCTGGTCATTCCCTTTCCCCCAGGGCCAGGCCCCACATCTGCACACAGTGTTTTCTGATTCATAGTTAAATAACTCTTTTGTTTTGTTTTCTGAGTCTGTTTTCTTCTCTCATGACTGCTTCACCATGAGAAGAATGCGTGCCCGTGTTATGGGAGCTGTTTCCTCTCATGTCTGCTGGAAACCAAGGGAAGGTGCTTGCCAGGCCCTGGCCTCCTCCCAACAGCGTCCTTCAGAAGGTGGCACTTCCAGGACCTTCTACGGTGGCTCCGCCTCTGCCGTCTATACCTGGGTGCTGGAGAGCCACAGCTGCCATCTGCAACTGGGGCCAGGTGGAAGGGGGATCTGCCTCTCTCCCGTCTATACCTGGGTGCTGGAGAACCACAGCTGCCACCTGCACCTGGGGCCAGGTGGAAGGGGGAGTCCTTTTCCCACCTCCCACTGCCTGCAGAGGTCACTGAAAGACAAGCTCCATGAACCGGGTCTCCACGGCCCTCACCCCGTCACCATCTCTGTTGCGGAATTGTGCGGTCACTCTGCACCTGCCACTGTTTACGGCGCTGTCAGCTCCACAGAATCTGCATTTCTATGCAGAAACTCTGCAAGGGGGCCTTGGGCCCCGGTCTCTCTGCCTGTGCCACCCTCCCTGAGATGTGGGCTCCAGGCAATGGGCCTCATGGAAGAGGGGGGCCACCTCGGCAGAGCCAAGGGAGGAGAGAAGGTGGGCTTTTCCACCCATCCGGTCCCTGGAGGAGCCGCCTCATGGCTCAAAATGACCTCATCATGGTTCTATTTCTCCCCCAGTTGCCCGCTGGGGCAGCCGCAAGCACACACACCTCTGCTGAGAGCCTCTGCTCCCATCCCCGGTGTCCAGACCCATGTAGGCATTGAGACTCAGGAGCGCAGGGGTTTTCTGTTCACAAATTTAAAGGAATTAATGATAAAATTCCTAATTGCTTTTTAAAAATACTGTTTGTAAGTCAACTTTTCTTCAGTGCACACACTGAGCATATAAAGTTTTAGAGTCCATCATTATAATGAATTTAAATACAAGTTAAAGAAGGCAACGCACCACATCCCCCTCCTTTTAATTTTGCTGCTATTTGGATGTCTCTGATCAATTTCAGGGTAGGGGGAGTACTCCCAAAGTGAAATGTAGTAAAGATTTTCTTTTTCCTGGAGTAATTTATTTGAAATCATTAAAATCACCAAGTTCACAGTCGTTACCTCCTAATGGTTATCGAGCCTGATTCTGCCTCCTAGCGATTGTCATTTGGAGGAAAATCAGTCCTCCTGGCCCTTCAGCTTTACTGAAATTCAAAGTCAATGCATGTTGGCTTTATCTGAGGATGGGAGGCATTTCCAAATTGCCCCAGAGCTTAGGTTCAGAAAACTCATAGCTTAATTAATAGAAATCATTGTTAAACCACACAATTAACATCTTAGCACAAAACTAAGCCTGTAGTGAAACTCCTAGTTGTGCTAATGGATAGACTTAGTAAACCTTCATTGAGTCTCTACTATGTGCCAGATACACATTATTATTACTATTACGTCTATTGTTGCCAGATGCAAGTGTTAAGGACAAATTGCCTTTGCTCTCAAAAAGGGCTACCAAGAATATCCTTAAATAAAATAAATCGGCATTTACCAAATAAGAAATAAAAGTGAAAACAAGCACATCAATTACGTCCATGTGTCAGGGCAGCACACAAAAGGCTTCTGGCCACCTATGTGAGGTTGTCAAAGATTACAAAGCATCCTCTGGCTCCCACCCAACCCATATGTGCAGGAATCCAGCCTCCCTAGTTCCCACAGGTGCTGGCTGGGATGCAAACTGGGCAAGCAGATTGCAGGTACCACTGGCATTGCAGACACAGTGCTTAAAAGTGAGAGGCCACTCAACCGATTCCACCCCCATGGACTTGCCCCAAGGAAGTGGTCAGAAAAGTATGAAGGGGTGTGTTTGCAGTGCTTTCTCATTGAAAAGTTAGCAAGCAAGGGCCATGCTCACTCCTGTAATCCCAGCACTTTGGGAGGCCGAGGCAAGTGGATCACCTGAGATCAGGAGTTCGAGATCAGCCTGGCCAACATGGGGAAACCCCGTCTCTACTGAAGAAACAAAAATTAGCTGGGCATGGTGGTGGGCACCTGTAATCCCAGCTACTCAGGAGGCTGAGGCAGGAGAAACGCTTGAACCCAGGAGGCGGAGTTTGCAGTGAGCCGAGATCGCGCCACTGCACTCCAGCCTGGGCGACAAGAGCAAAACCCCGTCCCCACCCCCGCACACACACACAAAAAAGTTAGCAAGCAACGATGTGTCCAGCAACAGTGCAGTGGTCACACAGATGATGGTGCACCCACATAATCCAGTGCCATGTGGCTCTTGGCAATGGTGGAGCACACATTCATTGACATCGGAACATGTGTCTCATACAGCAAGTAAAAAGGAAAATGATCTATGAGATTGTGCCCAAAATATAATCGACATTTTTATGGGAAACTATCTATCTATGTATCTACCCATGCAAACACACACAAACCAAACATCTGAAATTTTATCCACGTGAACTATGACAGTCTTTGCTTACTTCAGAGCAGGGAAGAGGGCTCACCTGGACAGAGGGCGAACTGTGCCGCTGTCCTCTGGGGCAGGAGGGCTGGAGGGTGGAAGGAGAAAAGCCCGACTATGGAGTGAGAGGAGAGAAATGGAGGCCATTTACAGGCAGGTGCCTTCATGGTTCCCCACTGCAGAAGACAGACCAAGTCCAGAGGAAACCATCTGAAAATACCAACTATGCCCTTCTGGATGCTCCTCTGCCAACTATGTCCTCAGAAATGAAGAGGGGTTGGGTGTCATCCGTCTCTGAGGGAGATAAACTCAGTGCCCTGTGCTCTGTTCCCATCCCATGCTGCTGGAATTAAAATCACTGTGAAGCATAGACGCTTTGCAGGTGACAGCATCACACCCCCAGCCAAGTCCCCCTGCAAAGGGAATCTCCTCCCTTCTCCGCCATGCCCCATGAAGCCAGGATCCTTTATGCCCACGTGGAACGAGAGGACAGACTTGATGCATATTCTTCTCCTCCAGTGACATTTCTTGGAAATTCTCTTATCAGCACCTTTTGCTAAACATATGATGGGGGACAACCCCAAAAAATGGAGGAAGTGAACTGAGACATGAGCCCCAGCAAGGAGGATGTTGGCTGAGTCCACAGTGCCTTACAGAGGGATTTTACCTGCTACGCGAGGTGTAAAATGACTCTGTAAGTGGCCTCTGTCCTCGCGAACTCTGCAAAGCATTGGGAAGCAGAGCGCTGTCCACTCAAGTGTAGGCTCCATCTGGAACACACATGCTTCCCACCATTATGGCTGCCTGGTTCCTACGGTCCCCAGGCTAATCAAACAGGCACAGCAGGTCCGCCAGGTTCTCACAGCCAGGCCTTGGGGTCCCCGGGTGTGATCTCTGCCTGGGAAGTGTCCACCATAGATCTCCAGGCCTCTCTCTCTGGGGGAAATTCTCCTCCATGGAAGGAGTCCTTCCAGGACTCAGATGCAGCCGCCATTGTGAAGTCACGCGAGTCTCATCTGACAGCAGTGTCTTCCACAAATGCGCTGTCCGCTGTGGCGTACACCCTGAAAATCCTCGTCTGTGTCTTCCACAAACGCGCCATCCGCTGTGGCTTACACCCTGAAACTCGTCACCTGTGTCTTCTACAAATGCACTGTCTACTGTGTCTTACACCCTGAAACTCTGTCTGGCATAAAAGCTGGCCACAAGGAGTCCACAAGGAGTCCCGCAAACATCATGGATATTTATCTGATTACAATCCTAACGCAGTCTATGGTCCTTCCAGAGACTCCTCCAGGTCTCCGCCGCGGCTGGAGAGGAGCTGCAGTGAACCGGCTCTTGGAAGGCATCGGGGAAGTGTCCTGGGTGAGGCAGCTGGGGAACCGGCTGGGAGGTGTCCTGGGTGAGGCAGCTGGGGAACTGGCTTCTCCCCAGCACCCTTCAGCGTCTTCTCTACTCAGGAAACCGGCGCCATTTCTCTTCTTGTTCGTTTACATTCAGCCCTTTAGAAAGGATCTGAGGTTGCTCAATCATTTGCTCAGTCAGTGCCATTAAATGTACTCATGGTTTTTTGTTTGTTTGTTTGTTTGTTTGAGATGGAGTCTCACTCTGTCGCCAGGCTGGGGTGCAATGGCGTGATCTCAGGTCGCTGCAGACTCCCCCTCCCAGGTTCAAGCGATTCTCCTGCCCCAGTCTCCTGAGTAGCTGGAATTACAGGCACGCACCACCACACCCAGCTAATTTTTGTATTTCTGGTAGAGACGAGGTTTCACCATGTTGACCAGGCTGGTCTCGATCTCTTGACCTTGTGATCCGCCCACTTTGGCCTCCCAAAGTGCTGAGATGACAGATGTGAGCCACCGCGCCTGGCCCTCATTGGTTTTTAAATCAAGTTCTGATCTCAGAAAGGTTAAATTGTTTTTAAAAATAGAATCTTCTCATCGAGGATATTTGGAAATGAGAGTAGCTTCCATTTACCTCATAATTCCCATGTGTGGGGCCCCGGGTGGAAACGTTGTATTCACCAGCCCAGAGGTCCTTGGAGGTGACCCTTGTTTTCTCCCACGTGGCCCCGGAAGCCCCATTGCGCTCCCCTCTTGAATTCTGAACCAATAGGAAGTAAGACAAAGAGTGGGACTGAAATATCGCCTTTCTTCAGACAGTGAAAGGGGTTGACTATGGCTTATGGAAGAACCTGGGAACTTCCTCACACACTTCACCAGAATTAGACATTCTCACCACCATCTCCACCGTCCATGGCTCCCTTGATTCCAACCATCATTTCAGTGACTATCTGCTACTGGCGGGCACAGGAGATTCTGCTCCCAGAAGCTCAGGAAAGGGTAAGGATCATTGAACTCACTCTTTGGCCACTCTGTATCCAAAGCTGAAAACGTGTTCCCTTCTCTCTTTCCGTCCTTACCGTGTCAATCTCTGGAGTCCCTGCAAACCAGCAGAGGATTTGCACTGGGATTAAATGACAGCATCAGTGTGAATGCATAAAGCCATCAAATAAGAAAATGCTAACTCTGTACCAGGGTCCACTTTAATAAGCCCACTCCCATTATCAAAGTCTTGTGGATTTTTTTGTTTGTTTTGGTTTTTTTCATAGAGTCTTGCTGTCTCTCTCAAGCTGGAGCACAGTGGTACGATCTCAGCTCAGCGCAACCTCCGCTGCCCGGGTTCAAGCGATTCTCCTGCCTCAATCACCTGAGTAGCTGGGATTACAGGTGTGCACCACCACACCTGGCTAATTTTTGTATTTTTAGTAGAGACAGGGTTTCACCATGTTGGCCAGGCTGGTCTCGAACCTCTGACCTGAAGTAATCCACCCGCCTTGGCCTCCCAAAGTGCTGGGATTATAGGTGTGAGTTACAGTGCCCAGCCCCATTATCAAAGTCTTGGGGAGAAACTAAAACCTTTTCAAGTTAAGCTCTCAATACCAAAAGAAAAAGGTCCAAGAATAAATTTTATTATTAGTTATATATGTTGATTAAAACCCTCTCTGAGTCCTCATTCTCTGCAGGCTTCCCTGGGAGGCCCAAGGTCTGGGTAGTGGGATTCCCCGGCAGCCCCTGGGGATGGGAGTGGGTCCCTCAGGACCTCAGAGGCTGGGTCTGTGCCATTCTTTAGAGCTTTGTCTCATTTTCCAAAGTGTTCTGATCTTGGCCAAGGAAGAGGGATGTCAGTTATGGAATCCCACCAGAGACTCCAGCACTGGGAACTTATGCCGACTTTACAGATGTGGAGACTGAGTCTTGACGAGCTTTGCGGCATGATGTCTCAGTAGCTGACCAAAGCCAGGCTCGAACTCCTGCCTTCCTGACTCCAAGGACTGGCTCTTCCAGTCCTGCAGCAGCTCATGGATGGGGTGCATAGGGTCAGAGGGGCCCACATCGACACTCAAGGGAGCCAGAGGAATGTTCAAGTCCAGGCTCTAACAGAAACCATCTTGAACCCTTGCACAGATGTACATAAGAAGGAGTCCTCGGTAACTTCCCCTATGTGCAGGATTGTGACATTGGCGACTTTTTGCCCAAAGAAGGACTTATTCCAATATCACTCATTCGACCAATGTGGCATTTCCCTGTTTTCCACTCACTGCCCTTGGCCAGGTCCTGAGAAATACGGAGTGGAAAGAAACGGCCGTCCTCAGATGACTCACAGGATGGTGGCCAGCTTTCAGGACGGCCACCCTGCCTCCTGTGCAAGGGAGCCCACCACCCTGTAAGTATGCATTTTTTGTTAATGTTAAGGTTTTTTGATATTCATTTCTCATGTTTCTTATGCCAAGTTAGATAACCCCATCTTCAAAATCTTTCAAAAATACCTGGTGCTTGAGCCGCAAGCATTTCCAGTGGCCTGAATGTGAGCGAGCCCAGGCGAGAAGCACCGGCCGTGGGCCAGGCGGGGTGAAGACCAGAGGGAGACATCCATAGAGGATGATGTTGATGAAAGATTTGACTCAAAGAACACACATTGGTCCCAAACACAGGAGCTGTGAGCCATCCGGGGCTTATTTCTTTGAGATACAGGAAGGGGAAGCAGGCTCAGAGCTCCACATTTAAACCCCAGCTTCAGTCCATTCCAAGTGTTTTATATGCTCAACAAATGCTCTTTGGTAATGAAAAAATTATCCCTTAAAACAGGAGGTAAGGATTCAGAAATCATTTAACACTCAATCCAATTCAACTCAACAATGAGGAAGTGAATTTCCCCTGGCAGCTGCAATCACCATCCCCAGTGCAGAGAGGAAGCCTTTCCCTGGTCCCCTGAAAGACACCAAGTGGCCCCCTGCTGGTGGAGGCTTCAGAAGAGCAGCGTCTGCTCGTGGGACCTATGTGGGATCTCTCGTGGGACCTGTGTGGGATCTCTCGTATTTATAGGTTGTTGTTGTTTTGTTTGTTTGTTTGAGACAGAGTCTTGCTCTGTCGCCCAGGCTGGAGTGCAATGGCGCGATCTCGGCTCACTGCAACCTCCGCCTCCCAGGTTCAAGCAATTCTCCTGCCTCAGCCTCCTGAGTAGCTGGGATTATAGGCACACACCACTACACTTGGCTAATTTTTGTATTTTTAGTAGAGATGGGGTTTCACCATGTTGGCCAGGCTGGTCTCAAACTCCTGACCTCATGATCCACCCGCCTTGGCCTCCCAAAGTGTTGGGATTACAGGTGTGAGCCACAGCACCCGGCCTATAGGTTGCTGTTTTAAAACTTCCAAAGAGCTTCTATGTGATCTAAAGAAATGTTGAAAGTCTCTGCGTAAAGACTGCATGTGCCGGGACAGAGCAAGAAGAGCAAGGCTCTTGGGAAGAGAGGAATACAGGCAGCTTCAGGAACAGCTGGATCCAGACACAAAGCCACCCTCAGCCTTGGCTTCCAGCAGCACCCTGCTTTCTTCACCACACAGGGCACATCATCTTCCCACACAGCAGGGTGGGGCTAACAGTTCCTGCATTTGCACCTTCAGTTTTGGCTGCTGGAGCAACAACATTCACCACCAAGGCTAAAACCACCTTGGAAGAAAAACTTGTTGTCCAAGATTGAGTGAAAGGCTGATCCTAGGGCCATGATGCCGTGGTCAGGGCCAGGAGCACCCTGCTCCAGAGTATTTAGGAGGGACACTCACCCGGCTTCGGCAGAGTGTGAGCTGTGGAGAAATTGCCCACAGCAGCCCCACTGGAGGCTGCCTCCCGGAGCATCACGCTGACTACCCTGTGTTTCTAACCTGCTGGTCCTTGTGTTCCCCAGGAAAAAGTATGCAAGAATAGGGAGCTAAGAAAGTGTATTTTCTTTTATTAAGGGTCAAAAAAGTAAAGCAGTCTAGAGTCATTTTCCATGAGAGGATGGCCCTGCAACCTCTGTGAGCCCCGCCTGCAGAGTCCAGGCTCCCAGCGTGACAGCAGACAACACCAAGGGTGCCCCAGCCCAGCACATGCAGCTGGATGACACTTCATGTCTGCAGTGGACCAGGAAGTGTCCAGTGTCACATCCAAAATGAAGGAAGTTTTATCCAAACTATCGCTATGGGTATGTCAAGGCAAAGGGTGTCTTAGTTTGAGCTGCAATCACTAATTACCATAGACTGGGGGATGAAACACTAGGCATTTATTTCTCTCAGGTGTGGTGTCTGGGAAGCCCAGGATCATCACGGTGCTGACTCAGTGTCTGCTGAGGGCCCCCTTCCTGGCTTGGAGATGGCGCCTTCTCGTTGTGTCCTCAGTGGCAGAAGGGAATCATTTATCTTGTGTCTCTTATTCCAAGGGCACTAATCCTATTCCTGAGGGTTCATGACCTCATCACCTTCCAAACGCCCCATCCACAAATAGCATTACATTGCGATTAGGGCTTCAACAGAGGGATCTGGGGATTCACAATCATTCAGTCCATAATAGATGGAGAGAAAGAAAGGGAGGGAGGGAGGGAGGAAGGGTAGGGTGGAGGGGGCAGAGGAAGGGAGGAAGGAAGAGGGAGGAAGAGAGAGAGAGGGAGGAAGAGAGAGAGAGGAAGGAAGAGAGGGAGGGTGGGAAGGACAGAGAGAAGGGAGGGATGGAGGGAGTGAGACGAATTTCCCATTGAGAGTGATGCAGGTGCCGTCCCTGGTCCTCGTCACAGAGGCTCCTGTAGAGGGGTCAGCCCGGGTGCTAAGGAGACCAGAACCCTGTGTCCCTATGCTCAGTACAGGGGCAGGGCACCACTGGCCTGCAGTTGGGAGGTCCCCATCAACCCCAGCTTCCAGGAGACAGGGCCGGGGCACTCTCATTCACCATTGTGTCCTGAGTGCCCAGATGTGATGGCGCTTACTCAACATGGACGAAACGGAGAAGGAATTTCAGAGAAGCAGGAGGCTCCTCTCCTGTCCCTGTCCCTGTCTCACTTTACGTGTCCCACACCTTTTCTGAAAGCCACCAGCCCACCCAGCTCCAGTCCTTCAACCTTTTCCAGAAGTGTCACAAGGTCTCCAGGAATTACCTTCAAGCTTTCTTTTAATAAGCATTAATTTTGTCTTATTTTTAAATTGGCTCAGCTTGAGCATCGGTCAGAATAGAGTTTTTCATTGGCCCTCTATGAAACCTCAACAAAGAAACCTTGTAAAACGGGAAGGAGATTGTTGGAGTTAACATGTTGTGTAGGTTTTGTATAGTTGTAGAGGGAGTTAAAGTTACTAGGTACATTTAGATGTTGATAGGTTTAGTGTAGATATTATGAAATTTAGGTGTAATTGCTTAAAGAATAGAAATGATGTATACTACCTGAACCAGTAAAAAGCTCAAGAGAGAGACGTGTTAGAAGTATAGGTAGTACAAAGCCCTAAGTAAGGTTGCATAACTGAATTTACATAACTGAATTTAATACATTGTTAATTAAAAGAAATGCAAGTAAAGAAATTTATTAGAGAAAATATAGGAAATCTACCTCCCCAGATGTCTACATATATGTAAAACAAGCATTGTTGACAAGAGACATATCAAAAAGAACATAACATGGAAAGAATGAAGGCAAGATACAGAAAGTATGAGAAAAACACTAACCCAAGCAAGGCTGGAATCACCTGATTATACCAGACAAATAGATATTAAATCAAACCACATTATCAAGAATAAAGAGAGACACTACAACACGAGAAATAAAATTATTTATCAGGGTCATAGCACAATTGTGAAACTTAGTATATTAACATAATTTCAAATGGATGCAATGGATAAAATCTCAAGGAGAAAAACACGAATACAAAATCATGATGAGAGTGTTCGACACAACTCTCAATCCTAAAGTGGCTACACAGACCCAAAATTAGTAGAGAAGGATTCTTGTCAAGATAATTAATAAGTTTTCTATAATAGCTGCTTCAAATCTGTGAACCTAAGAATCAAGCATTCATGAGACATTTAGAAAAATTCCAACAATTACTAAAAAATAAGTATTTATGGACTACATTCTCTGAACTCCACATATCGAAATTAGAAATAATTAGAAAAACAGCCTCATAAATATGGAACCATAAAAACCTATTTCTGAAGGAATTGTAAATCAAGGAAGATTACAATCAAAATTTGAAAATATTTGAAACACAATGACCACATAAATGCTGCATATTGAGACTTCTGGAGTGAGTGCAGAGAATGCTTCACCTAGGAAGGGTCAGCAAACTGTCTCTGTGGAGGGGCAGGTAGTAGCGTGCTTGAGGCCTATTGCAAAGCAGGTGACTCTGGGTAATAATAATGTGTTGTATATTTCAAAATAACTAAGAGAATCAATGGATATATTAATTGGCTTGAATTAATCACTCCACATTGGGCACATACATCCAAATACCACATGGCATTTCACAAGTGCAGATGATGATCATTTCCCATTTAAAAATATTATTACTAATGTTTTTTACAAATAAAAATAAAAATATATTTGGCTTTGTGGGATAGTCTCTGTTGCATCTCCTCATCTCTGCTGGGTTGGTCAGAAAGCGACCATAGGCAGTATGAAAATGAAGAGGTGTGGCTCTGTTCCCGTAAGCTATGGTTAGCAGAAATCCCTCATTTAGATGAAAATGTGTCACCTTTAACATATGTAGGAAGTAAGAAAAACTTTAAAATAAAGCTTGACTTAAAACATCAGAGAATAACAAAAGAAACCTAAAGAAGCTAATGAATAGAAAATCTATAATTATGTCCTTAAATTCGTAAAAACAGCCACAAAAAAATAACAGAGAGGACCACTGTCTTATTCTGTTTTCTGTTGCTGTAATGAAATGCCACTGGCTGGGTAATTTATAAAGAAATGAGATTTATTTGGTTCGCAGTTCTGGAGACTGCAAAGTCTAGGACAATGGTGCTGGCATCTGGCAAAGGTCATCCGATGGGAGAAGGACGGAGGGCAGGAGCCAGGGCCTGAGTCCGAGCAGGAGAGGTCAGGCTCACTTTAGAAACCCCACTCTTGAGGTAACTAACCCACTCCCTTGATAATGACATTAATCTGTTTATGAGGGTGGAAGCCTGATATGGTTTGGCTGTGTCATCACCCAAATCTCATCTTGAATTGTAGCTCCCATAATCCCCTTGTGTCACGGGCAGGATCCAGTGGGAGGTAATTGAATCATGGAGGCGGTTTTCCCCCATGCTATTCTTCTGACAGTACGTTCTCACGAGATCTGATGGTGTTTTTTGTTTGTTTGTTTGTTTGTTGTTTTTTTTTTGAGATGGAGTCTAGCTCTGTTGCCCAGGCTGTAGTGCGGTGGTGTGATCTCGGCTCACTGCAAGCTCCACCTCCTGGGTTCACACCATTCTCCTGCCTCAGCCTCCCAAGCAGCTGGGACTACACGCTCCCTCCACTACGCCTGGCTAATTTTTTTTTGTATTTTTTTAGTAGAGACAGGGTTTCACCGTGTTAGCCAGGATGGTCTCGATCATCTCCTGACCTTGTGATCCACCCGCCTCAGCCTCCCAAGATATGATGATTTTATAAGCGGCTTCACCCTTTGCTCAGCTCTCATTCTTCTCTCTCCGGCTGCCATGTGAAGAAGAACGTGTTTGCTTTCACTTCTGCCATGAGTGTAAGCTTCCTGAGGCCTCCCCAGCAATGAGAAACTGAGAGTCAATTAAACCTCTTCCCTTTATAAATTACCTAGTCTCAGGTATGTCTTTATTAGCAGTGTGAGAACAGACTAATACAAGGCTCTTAATCTAATAAACTATTAAACACCTACCTCTTAATACTGTTACAATGACCATTAAATTCCAACATGTGTTTTGCAAGAAAAACATTGAAACCACAGCAATCGTGAAGACTAAAAGCTGTTACTTTATCAAGACAAAAAAAAAAGATACTGTTCTAGCCAGACTGATTAAAGAGAGGGAGAAAGGAAGGTGACAAATAAGCATTATTAAAAGAGAAAACAAATCTGTAAGTGCAAATAAAATAGAGGTTTTTAAGATAATACTATGAACAATTTTAACTCAATGATTTAATAACTTTGAATCAGAGTCAATAATTCAATATATAAATTACCAAAGCCACTTCAATCAGAAATAGACTAAGTACATAAATTTATAACCATGAACAAATGTAAAATGTATTTTAGGTCAGGTTCGGTGGCTCACACCTGTAATTCTAGCACTTTGGGAGGCTGAGATAGGCAGATCAATTGAGGCCAGAAGTTCAAGACCAGCCCGGGCAACATAGCAAGACCTCATCTCTACAATAATAGTAATAATAATAATAAATAAATTTTTTAAATATGAAAGTATTTTAAAATCAACTGGCATTTCTCTCCACAGCCATTAAAAACTTGTTTCCTCTCCAGTAACAGATAATTTCCATTTTATATCAAATTTTCAAGAAATTGAGAAAGATAGAAATATTCTTGACTCTTTTCATGAGACCACTATATTCTCTTAACACTAATATTATATGGGAAAGAAAAAAGTTCAATTGAGTTATAAACATAACTTCAAAATTCATAAATTTATGAAATATAAACAGACCAAATCTAGAAATGTGTAAAAAGTACTATGATATTCAACAAAGGTTTAATCTCAGAAAAGCAAACATTTAATGTTATGGTAGAAAATATTGGTATATACCTTCTCTCTTCAATAATAACACAAGCTAATATTCACGCAGCACTCCCCCTGTGCCAGGCAGCTCTCTAAGTGCTTTGAGGGCACGAACCCACCACACCCTTAACTGCTGCACTGTGCTGCCTCTTGTTTTAAGAGATGAAATCAGTACAGCCACAAGCTCACCTCAGTCGATGCAGGAAAGCCTTTAATCAAATGTGACCTCCTTGAGTGATAAATAGAAAAGATTCTTGGGCCAAAGTGGGCAGATCACTTGAAGTCAGGAGTTCAAGACCAGCCTGGCCAATGTGGTGAAACCCTGTCTCTATTAAAAATACAAAAAGAAAATTAGCCAGGCATGGTGGTACATGCCTGTAATCCTAGCTACTCAGGAGGCTGAAGCCTAAGAATGGCTTGAACTTGGGAGGCGGAGGTTCTGGTGAGCTGAGATCAGCCTGGGCAATAGAGCAAGACTCTGTCAAAAGAAAGAGAAAGAAAGAAGGGAAGGATGGAAGGAAGGAAGGAAGGAAGGAAGGAAGGAAGGAAGGAAGGAAAAAGAAAGAAGAAAAAGAAATAAAGAAAAGAGAGAAAAGACACATGGTCAGTTTAATTTAGAAGGAACTTCCTTTACTTCACAGTGAGCGAATATCCAAGTTCATGTGAAATGTTATAAATTTTAATTGAATAAAACAAAAGATATTAACACAAACCATTTTTGGTCAAAATAGTACTGGAAGAATCAGCCAGTACAACAACACAAGTAAAATCAACAAGTGTAAAAGATTAGGAAGACATTTAAAGGCATCTTAGTTCTCTGCCCAGAGAATTAAAAAAAAAAAAACTGTGGAAAAATAATAAAAACTCGAACGTGATGATTATTCATTTATTTATTTATTAACCTACCTCTTACCGTGTCTCTCCACCAGGATGTGGGCACCATGAATTTTCTTCTGTTTTCTTCATAGTGTTTCTCTAGCACATCTAATCATCCCTACCACATGGTAGCACTCAGTGAGTATTTGCCGAATCAATAGTAAGCAAATTCATTCACACTGAATGAAGAAACTTCCTATGTTAGGATCCCTCAAACAAGCGTGCAGGATATAGTTTAATAAACAAAAATCAATGGCATCTCTATACATAAGCCAGGACAAAGAGAAAACATATTTTTAAAAAATGTATCATTTATCATAGGAAATATCTACATTACTTAAAAGTATATCTAACTAAAAGATCATAGAAATTGGCAAAAATATTAAAAAATAAACCTAAATAAATGCTTCATTGTTTGAACGAATATCGAAAATATTGTATTTATTCCCCCAAGTTAATGTGTAAGTAAAACCACAATTAAGATAAACAGTAAGCACTTTTGCAAATTTTGTGAAGCAGATGCTAAATTTGCTTTGGAAAAGTAAGGGTTAATGGGTGCAAGAGAGTATGATGAAGGCAGACAGCAGACAGTGGGGTCTATTAATAAGTTAATCCAATTGACAGCCAATGGTGGGCAAAGGAGGGGAGGGGAGAGTTGGGGTTGGCAGGAGAGCAAAAATGAAAAATACAATTTAAAGCAAATATCCAGAATACTAGCATGGGTTTATTTTATTTCATTCCAGACAACCGGAACAGAAGACAGAACACACAAACTCACCTACATGGAGATGGAAACTTGTTCCTAGTAGAAGTAGCTTTGTTGTCCCAGTGAGGGTAGGGTGGGTGACTGCATTTGTGTGTGTAAACTAACGCTGTTACTATGGAAGGTACTCTTCTCATGCGCACACACTGGGAATAAACAATGTCAAGATGCTGCTGTGTTTGTTTTATGCTTCCATTTCACACTATACACAAATATAGACTTCTGGCAGATAAAAGATCTAAACAGGTAAAGAAACATAATTACAATTTTAGAAAATATCTAGGAGAACATTTTCATGCCACTGCAGTAAGGAAGAGTTTCTTCGACAAGGCACAGTAAGCACTAACCACAAAGAAAATTTCTTCGACAAGGCACAGTAAGCACTAACCACAAAGAAAATTTCTTCGACAAGGCACAGTAAGCACTAACCACAAAGAAAATATTGGATGGATTCGAATACAACAACATTTAAAACTGAATGACAAAAGACAACATTCACATAGGGAAAATATAAACTCCAGAGTGGAAGAAGATATTTGCAATGCTTAAAACCAACCTTGAGTATAAAAAAGAACTATAAAGTCTGAGGGAGGGGGAAGGCCCAGGAGCACGGCTTCAGCTGTAATTAGAACATTCTAAAAAAGTTAAATGGGGTTGCTGCAGAAGACATTGTTTCCGTCCTTTTTATGGCTGAGTAGTATTCCGTGATGTTTATACACCACATTTTCTTACCCACTCGCTGGTTGGTGGGCATTCAGGTTGGTTCCCTATCTTTGCAATGGTCAATTGTGCTAACATGGACTTATTCTTGGTGTGTGCCTATAGGCCTTATTCGATTGTTTTCTGAATTTTTATGTATGTTTAAATATTTTATAATTAATATCTTTAAATATTGGTATTTAATAACGTGCATACACACTGACCTAGGAACTCCGTGTCTCATTTCCTGCCCTAGGACACAAGAGCGTTTATGGTTCTGCTTAAAAGTCACTGTGAGAGCTGTCTCTCACCACACAGGCTGGAACAGCCCCAGCCACTCCTTCCGCGGCCGGATTTCTCTCCACCTCTCTTATCGCTGCTAGAGATGGTATATTTATTTGTTGGTTGATTATGAGTTCCCCCTCCACAATCAAATATAAGCCTCCCCATAGCAGGGCCGGGTGGGTAGTGACTGTTGGTCGAGGGGTGGCTGAAGGGTCGGCAGCCACAAGTTCAATGAATGCCTCGCCACCCAGGAAAGAAGGCAGCAGGTCCACGTGCAGCCACGCCCTGGGATCTTCAAGACAGGTGTGGACTGAAGCGGATCACAGACCAACACATACAGGGATGTAAACGGTGCTATGTGTTTCTGTGGATGCACAGAAAACGGCACGGAAAAAGGAGGCTGCACCCCCAGCTGCTTTTAATCAGAAGGATCGGGGAATGTAAAACAGGAAAATTCAGCTTCATTGTCGTCTGAACTTTTTTTTTTTTTTTTTTTTTTTTTGAGACAGAGTCTCATTCTGTCCCCAGGCTGGAGTGCAGTGGCGCGATCTCGGCTCACTGCAACCTCTGCCTCCCGGGTTCAAGCTGTTCTCCTGCCTCAGCCTCCTGCCTGGACTGGTATAGACACAAATGTGCTAACATTGAGTCTGAAAACACTTCCTTGGATCTTGGATCTAAACTCTCACTGTTTCTCTTCTGATTATAAACCATTTCACAGCCCCCAGCAGTTCTGAAGGCCCTGAGCCCAGGCGGGAACTCAGACTGAATCGCGATGTCATTCAGGCATTAAAAACACGCATGGGCTCAGAGTGCTGCGTGCTTGAGGTTTCCCGTCTGCGAAGCAATTTTATTTAAATTCTACGCAAAATAGCACCCTTTGCTCTTCTTCCCAGAGTCCCGCTCGGTGGGAAGTTCGCTGGAGGCGCAGCAGGGAGCAGCCTGGCTTTTCCTACGGGGTCATTAGAAGCCTCGCTGGGAGAATTTCCCCAATATTTTGCTGTTTGCTCAAACACACTTTTATATTTTAAATCCAGGCATTTGAGAGAGAAATCTGTAGCGTCTGAAGCATGGGTCTGTGGTTTTCAGCGGAACACACTGTCCCAAAAGGCCCTTCCCAAGATGGCCGGAGCTTCCGCCTGCTGCCCTCCTTCCCGTGGTGCTGAGCGCCGGCTGGGCGCGGCCATATCACCCTAAGGGCGTGGGTTTTGGAGTCTTGCAGGCTGGGGTCCCAGGTGAGAAATGCAAGCAGGGAGCTCTAGATGGGGAACTGGGTGAGCCTGGCTCGGTAAGGGCGTGCTCAGAACACCCCATCCCCGAACACGGTCTTGTCTAATAAAATGTCACACAAGAAGAATCTGAAACCGCGAGAAGAGGAGGACACGGCCAGACTGCACCGAGCCCCGGCACCTCTGTGGGGAGAAGCAGGTCGGGTTGAGCGGGGCCGGCGGGGACACGCGCTCCTGGGCTTCTCCAGAGTCGGCCGGGGCCAGGCCCAGGACTGAGGCTGGGATGCGCTGTGCAGTCCCACCCCTCACACCCCTGGAAACACCCTCAGGGCTAACACAAGTCGGGGCTGAGTTTCTGGAACAGAAGCTGGCTGCATCCTGGAGCCAGGGAAAGAGGAGCACAGGGGCCAAGCGGTCCAGGGCCACGGAGGAGCAAGACCCCTGGCGAAAGGCCCAGGTCTAGGCCGGGGCCAGGGGAACGTGGTGGAGACCTCAAAAATGGCAGAACACGGAAACAGGGCGAAAAAAAGTAAACGTAGTCCTTGTGGCAGTTCAAAATACACAGGGGCAAACGCTGTGACTCTGCCCGGATTCAGAGTGGGGGTCTGTGTCTCTCCCCACAGGCTGCAGGGAGCGGGCTCTGGGTAACCAGCAGAAGGTAACAGAACGAGGCTGCTTTTCCTCCAGGCTGTTCTGGTGCCGCCACGCGGCTTGTTCGCTGACTCCTGACTTAGAGCCCCGCGCGGCCAGAGAAATCTGGGTGCCCCCAGGCCACCATGGTGAAAGGAGAGGCCGCCCCACGAATGGAAGAAGCGATGGAGACGGTCTTTACGACCTAAGAACAGAAAGAGTTTCTTATACACAATCTGAAAAGTAAAAATTGATTGATTGATTGATTGATTGAGATGGAATCCCACTCTGTCGTCCAGGCTAGAGTGCAATGGCTTGATCTCGGCTCACTGCAACCTCCACCTCCCGGGTTCAAGCGATTCTCCTGCCTCAGTCTCCCGAGTAGCTGGGATTATAGGCGCCCGCCACCACGACCGGCTAATTTTTATATTTTTAGTAGAGACGCGGTTTCACTGTTGACCAGGCTGGTCTTGAACCCCTGACCTCAGGTGATCCGCCTGCCTCGGTCTCCCAAAGTGCTGGGGTTACAGGCATGAGCCACCGTGCCGGGCCAAAAATCAATTTTAAAACGACCACATGAAAAATAAATCTCCTGTATCACAGAGCATGTTCTGAGGAAAATGAAAGCCACAGATCCAGAAGATATTTGTGACACATATGAAAAACAAAAACTCGTATTCAAAACATACACAGCATTGCTATGAATCATTAAGAAAAATGATTTCGTCTCCTCTGCAGAAGCCTGTGTGAAGGACAAGCACAGATCATTATAAACCAGGGAGCTTGAAGAGCTAGTTAACAAGCACAGAAAATATGTTCCCCACACTGTTAATCACGAAAATGAAAACTGTAATGAGATGCCACATTGTATCCATGGGATTACTAAAAGTACAAAGTTCCACAATACCCGTTGTTGATGGAGCAGGGGGAACCCCAGGAGCCTGCAGGGGATGAGATTGTAAACGTGCAAGGACATTTTGGAGAAGAGTTGACAATATCTCACTCACGTGTATCAAGCCAACTGCCGAAAGAAGAATTGGTTGTCATAAAGAAAACAGAAACCTAGACTGGATGTAGCTTATCCCTCCAATGGAAGGTTACAAAGAAGTTAAAATGAATGGGCTACATCTCTGTGTAACAATTTGGATCAATATCAAAGACACATTTGTTAAAGCAAGGTGTACAATGAAACGTACAACATGAAACCATTTGTCTGTTTACTAAAACACAGAAAATCTAACTCCGCCTGGCTTACGAACACACACATGTGTTAGAATTTGGAAAAAGGAAAGGGAGGGAGGCTGGCTACACGTGAACTTTTGGAAAATTTCAGACTCTGAGGGTCTGGGGCACCAGGTGGAGACCATGGCAGCCTTCAGGGATATGAGGTCAGTCCTTCAACTACATTTGCAAGATTTTATTTCTTAGGAAAATATTTAAAGCAAATATTTCAAAAATGACTAAATCTGAGTGGTAGGGAGTCGCTGTTTTATAGATTATTCACTTTTCCCTGGGCTTGGAATGTTTCGTTTTTTAAAAGGTCAAAGAGATGCTGCCTTTCCACCAGATAAAAACTTACCTGGTGCCTCTGTCACTGCCCAGCAGTGCCTGAGGATGCGGGGGCTGCTGCCCAACACGGAGGCTGGGCTGGCCTGGTCCGTGGGCTCAGGGGTTCTCTTCCTCTGCACATGCATCTGCCTCCTGTGCATCTCTATGCACATGCTTGTATCTGGATGCAGAGTCCTGTGCCCAGTGTACATGCACAGATGTGTGCATCTGGGTAGATGTGCTGGTTCACTGTGTGAGCATGAACAGACACTTGTTCAGAGTGTGTGCACATCCGTGCAGTGTGTACATCCGGCAGGACCCCGTACTCCCTGTCTCTGCCGCTGAGATGTTTCCTAGCTGTGCACAGAATTCACTCTCCTACTGGAGGGCTCTGACTGAAAGCTCTGATGTGGCAGGCCTTCTCTTGACACTTGGTTAAGGTATGCCTCTCACATCTGTGTGCCCACATCTGCTCTCCTCCCTCCCTCCTTCTCAGCACTTAGCCCTCTGATATGGTTTGCTAGTGTACCCACCCAAATCTCATCTTGAATTGTAGTTCCCATAAATCCCCATGTATTGTTCAAGGTACCCCGTGGGAGATAATTGAATCATGGGGATGGTTACCCAGATGCTGCGGTTCTCGTGATAGTGAGTTCTCGTGAGATCTGACGGTTTTACAAGGGGCTTTCCCCCCTTTTTCTCGGCACTTCTCCTCGCTGCTGCCACGTGAAGAAGGATGTGTTTGCTTCCCCTTCTGCCATGATTGTTAGTTTCCTGAGACCCCTCCAGCCATGCTGAACTGTGAGTCTATCAAACCTCTTTCCTCCATAAATTACCCAGTCTCTGTATTTATTAGCAGTGTGAGAATGAACTAATACATTCTCCTAATGTAGTATATATGTGTTTGCTCATTTGTCACCATCTGTCCATCTCTAGTCTCTGGAATATGAGATCTGTAAGAATAGGGACACCTAGAATACGAGATCTGTAAGAACAGGGACATTGTCTATATCAGGTGTTCATGGCTCAATCCCGGCACCTAGAACAGCATGAGGCACCTGACAGGTGCTTGACAGACATTTGCAGGGAACATACGTGCATGAACCTGCATGTGTGGGAACAGGTGTGTAGGAGCATGGATTGTGGACATGCGTGTATGTGCGTGCATATGTATGCCACTGTGTATACATAGCTTATTGTGTCTTTGCAGTGAGGTTTTCAAACCTCTGTCTTGTTTCCAAGATTTCCTGAAGACACCATCACAGTCGAGTGGTCTGCCTGGTACTGAGCCACCAGACCATCCAGCATGTCTTCACCCACGTGGACAGGTGACAGGGGGCTCTGAGCATGCCCCAGTGCACCTTACGCACCTGTGAAGGTTGAGAGCCCCAGTGTGGCTCCTGTGGCACTGCCCATGGCCAGGGAGATGCCTCCTCAGTGCCCTGACCCTCGGTGGAGGACTGGCCAGCGTGTCTGCCAGCTGGGTGTCCACACAGGTGTGCTGCACTCAACGGGCAAGTCGGAAACAAAGGAAAACGCTGTCTGAAGGAAAAGGCAAAGCAATTTGGATTTCTGCGAGGAAATGAGACTGCATGTGGCACTGTAAATACCCTTGCTGTTGAACTTCTCGCTCCCCCCAAGTACACCCTTCATATTGACATGTCTAGAACCTTAAACTGAACCAAGTTGAAAAGTGAGATTAATTAGGGCTGAGTTAACAGTTAACACATACAATGAAATATTAAATAAGGCTTACTGAGCAAACAAGAATATACAGAAGTGGAGGAGACAAAGAGGATATTAAAAATGCAGACAGTGATGAGGCAGATAGCTGGGACAAATAATGAAAAACAGTAAAGGAGATAAGGCAGATACTGGAGGAGCAAAGAGTCTCTGAAATAGATATCGGTATTGAAAGATGCTAAACACGCTTCTAAAGAGACTTTCTAGCCGACACAGGGAGCTCACTGATGGATGAAGTAGAAACATTTTTAAATGGAATCAAACAGGGCAAAGCGGGAGAAGAAAAAGAAGTAGGTAAACCAGTAAATTAACTTTTCTCACGTGTGCTATGTACTATTTGTGAGTGAGCAATGAACCCTGTGACTCCCTGGAGGAGCCGTGGTGGGAAGTTTCGCTGTGATGAAGTAGAGGTGGTGCCTTTGGACCTCTTCTCCTGAACCTGCAGGGAGAGGCGCAGAATATTCACAAGGTGAAGATGCAACAATTCAAATGAGTGTCCAGGTTTTCAGGGTGGTTGCTAAACCCAAAAAGACCAATAGCTTCGGGCAAAAGACTGCAGAAAGACCAGCTTTACATTTTTACGGAAGCAATGGGAAATTTACCCTGTAAGCCTTGAAAAATTCCCGAAGGGATTCCTATTCGTTCCTGTGGATCCTAATGGGCCAGCATAGACCTGTTACCCAAAAGAGGATTTATCTGCATTGCACACTCATTCGGGCAGGCAGGGAAGTCAATGCCACTTTTAGATGTTGGCAGAGCATGAACCCTGTCCCTTCCCACGCCCTCCAAAGGCTGTTACACAGAGATGCCCACTTCTGGACAGAAGTGATTCAAGCAAGACGAGAACCAAGACCACAGAGGATTTTGTGCATGTGGTTATTTCAATATTTAATTTAAGTGTATGCATGAATGCTCAGGATAAAAATGCTTGGAGTGTACCTTAATTTCATTAAAAATGTATACATTATTCATCTCCTATGGACGGTCCACTATGTAACTCAGAGAGCTGAGGGGTAGAAATATATTCATTCATTCACTGTCTCCTTAAATATTTACTGAACACTTGTTGCACGTTGAATAAGTCGTTGTTTTAGGTTCCTCATGGTAGCTGTGCAGGAAGGGTGCAGAGTGGCCTGAGGGGCTATTGGGAAATTCCACCCTGGGTTGAGGGTTCTGGGAGGGCTCCCTGGAGGAGGTGGTGTTGGACTACAGCGATGGGAACATGAAGGAGCTGGAGAGAGATTTGGGTGCCAGTCAGCACACAGAGAAAGTCAGGCTAGGCGAGAGTGAGCCCCGCAAGCTGAGAGCTCAGCCTGAGAGCATGGGAAGCCATCCAGGAGCTGAGAAGCCAGGTTGGGTCTGACCCCACTGATTCACATTCCTCTGTGGGCTTGGGAAAGGCCAGAGACAGGGCCGCAGGTGGGGGCTTTGGTGAAGGGAGCGAGAGTGTAAGCCAGTGCCACGTAGAGAGGACAGACGCAGGGATGCCAGCCAGGGTGCCGTCGGCCAAGAAAGGAAGGTCCAGCAGGCACAGTGTCAGAGGAGGGTCCCAGAGGAAGGCACCAGGGACAGTCCTGGCTTCTTACCTCGGCCACTAGGCAGATGGTGATGCTCTGAGGGTGATGTGCCCACAGGGTGGGAGGGAGGAGGAGGGGCCTCCCCCTGCAAGCTCCATTAGAGGGGGTACACATCAGTGGCTCCCCACCGCCCTCTGGAGGAAGCTGAGAGCACAGAGCAGTTGAGGCTCCTGGGTGTCCCTGGTCCCTGCTCCACTAAGTAGCTCCCCTGTTCCTCGCCTAATCTCCATGGCTGGGCGTTCTGAATCCACGCATCCAGCTCCCAAATGGTTCACAGGCTTCCAGCCCAGGCCATGTGTATGTGCTGTCTCCCTATGGGAGCAGGCTCCTGTCCTAGCCCCACATACCTGCTCACAGCTCTGCCCTCAGGTTAAAGCCCCTTCCAGGGTCAGGGTCCCAACTGGGAACCCCCATTCTGGGCTCTGCAAATGCCTCCCAGCATTTACCCCTCAAAATGTCACTGTCCGAGGGTCTTGACCTCTGGCTTGTGAGCTCACAGAGGGCAGCGCCCTTGCACTCACCTTCCTGTTCACCTGCAGGGCCGAGCATTGTGCCGGACATAGGGGTGAACAGGCACATGCTTCCCACCTGTCGGGGAGATTCTCGCTCTCCTGGCTCTGCCTCACCCCTGGGGGCTCTGCCAGGTCCTCAGAACCCTGAGTCCAGGGCAGGGCACGGTCTCAGGTCTTGGCCTGATGATGTAGTGCAGGCTCTAGGCCCCAGGAGGGACGTGGCACTTCCTGCATCAACTCTGTCACTGGTCTCACCAGGGCTTCCCTCCCCAAGCCTCAGGGGCTGTGGGGTACCCCATCCTCTCCACAGAACATGTGCATGGGCCTCCAGGAGATGGTTAATAGAACGGAGAGGTTTTAGGGAAGTTTATTTCTATAGCTCTTACATTTATTTATATTTATCAAATACGTACCCATCACTAAAATCTCTTTGGAGCATTTTCAAAAATTAAAGAATTGCATCTAAAAATACTGACCTTGATGTTCAGTGTGCATGGGTAACTCCCCAGGCCCAGCAACATCAAGAGGCAGATGTGACAGCAGCCGTGGCTGCTCAGGGGACCGGGAATGCAGGAAAGGGGTGGCTCTCAAATAGTCTTGACAAGCGGCTGAACATGACTGTGTCAGATTTGGAAAGTGCAGCCTGAGAATTTGAAATCCATTCATTCCCCACCCCCCAACCATTTTTTCATGTATTCATTCATTCAGCACACCCTGAATGAACACTCTTTTATTTGATACCTATCCAGGGACACTACACAGGCCCGTGACCATCACACGCCCAGCCACGTGGTGTGCCTGAGCAGAGGACTGTTAGCAGATGGTTCACTTCCACCCTCCATGATAAATGCTGAGAAAAGAAAGATCAAGGGCTTCAGAGCCCATTGGAGGGAATTCATACAGCCGGGGGCCCAGGAAGCTGCTAAGGAAACTGCCTGCATGGCAGGGTGACCGTGACCATGGGGAGGGGCAGAAGGACCCAGAGGAGCTGAGGAATCCTTGCTGTGGAAGGCATCATATGAGCTGCGTGAAGTCAGAGTCAAAAGCAAACCTGTCTCTTCTTGACAGCGGGACCCAGGAGGCAGGACAGCCTGCCAGAGAGGCTGAAGGAGGTTCTCTCGGGCTGGATCCCTCGACAAGAAAAAGGAAGAAGGTCTCCCTGATTCCCTCGCCAACAACAGCTGGTCTTCCAGAAGTCAGCGGTCTCTTGTCCCTTGTCTTCAAAAGCCTGTGGAGCTGGAGGCAGGCAGCTGAGGTCAGGAAGAGAAGGTACAACCCAGTCCAGGAAGGTTGAGTCCTCGTGAACCCTCAGGGCTGGGGTGAGGGGCCAGTGCCCGGCCCAGACACCAGCACAGCCTTGCAGTGGGAGTTGATCTCAGCAGATGGACGGGCACTGCGGGGTCAGCACCGCAGTGGCCCCTTGGCCTAATTTGCCCACCTGAAGAGCTGCCAGGTCTCCAGTGACCCTAGTATCATGGCCAGGAGAGGAGCAGGGTGACCTGAGGGTACAGAGAAGGTTCTGCTGTAATCAAGTTCCCCTGCCTGGTCAGAGGGCTCAGAGGTTTGAGAGGGGAGGGATTTCCTTTTAAAGCTGCAGGATCCCTGTGGGCCCAGAGGGAAACACAGCCATTGTGGGCATCCTGTGGAGGGGAGTGACCAGGAGCAGGACGAAGATGGAAGGTGGGCGGAGCCCCCACACGGGCTTCAGGTCACATTGGACATGTCCTCAGCAAGCGTCACCTGGGTGGTGACGAATGGGGGAGGAGAACAGACGGAATGCGGAGAGTAGCAGTGTGAAGTTGCACTGCCTGGTCACCACTCGAGATACACAGGGTTTGCTCTGCCTGAGGAACCCACGCTGGCTGCAGACATGGGGCAACCATGTGAGAAACGTCAGACCCAGGCCCACTCGCCTTCCATATGCATCTTAGGGACGGGGATGCCTGCGCCAGCAGCAGCCTTGCTGCCCCTGCATCCGCCAGTGCACCTGCCAGGGCAAAGCCAACAGGCAGTGCCAAGGACCTGAGGGAAGAGGCGGGCTTCACTCCGAGGCAGGGCACAGACACCAGACCATGTGGAGGGGCAGCTGAAACAGGGCCGGTGACAGCAGCCGCCGGTGAGATGTGCCAACCAGTGATCCTTGTTAGTTTGCCATTGCCATGGCAAGACCCAGAAGTTACTGCCACTTTCCACAGTAAAAACCCAATGACCCTGAGGTTTCTGCTCCTTTTCTAGAAACTTCTGCATAAACTAACCCTTAGTTAGCATGTAGTTAAAAGTGGGTATAAATACGATGCGGAGCTGCCTCTGAGCTGTGCTCTGTTCTGGGTGCACTGCTCTCCTGGGGGCAGCCCCTCTGCTGCCGCTGCAATAAAAGCTGCTAACAGCACCCGCTCACCTTTGAATTCTTTCCTGGGCAAAACCAATAACAGACCTGGGCTAAGCCCCCGTTCTCGGGTCTGCCTGCCCCACATCAGACCTGCCCAGGGTTGCCCCACCACTCCTAAAGGAAGATAGGAAGGGGAGGTGGCAGCCGCCCAGCCGACCCTTCAGATTGCCCAGCCCCAGCTCCTCTGCATCCTGGAAACCTTGCTCACACGGAGGGGCAGGGCAAGCCCCAGCGCCTGAGTGCCCACAGGAACCTGGGGGAGGGCTCCTGAGAGGTGGCCAGGCAGATCTGGTGGCCGCTGGGAACCTGGGGGAGGCTCCTGAGAGGTCGCCAGGCAGATCTCGTGGCTGCCGTGTACCTGGGGGAAGCTCCTGAGAGGTGGCCAGGTAGATCTGGTGGCCGCCGGGAACCTGGGGGAGGCTCCTGAGAGGTGGCCAGGCAGATATGGTGGCCGCCGGCAGACTCTTGGGTTTGGGCCCCTCAGCCCACTGCCTGGTCAGGCCCCTGCTCACCTGAAAGCACAGGAACGGATGTCAGGCTTTGAGTGTGGAAGCCACGTGTGCAGGCACCTGGAATGGGAAGCAGCTCCCAGGCCTGGCGTGAGGCCCCTGGCATCTCCCACAGAGGGGAGCAGAGGGAGCCTCTCCTGGGACCCCACTAGCTTTGCTTCTGGGCCCTGTGCTCTTGTGTGAGTCTGTGTGATTCTGCCAGATTCCGCCTTGCTCTGCGCTGGTCTTGCCTCAGCCACGCTGGCCTCTGGAATCCAGCCCTCCGGCAGCCACCCCTCTGTCTGGCATCTTTCTTATCCTACCTTTTGTTTCCACCCAATGACTGTTCTTTCCCTCCTGGAAGTTACCACCAGGACACCTCCAAGCCCAGCCCCTCTCTGGACATCACTCCGCTTTACATCATTCCTGCTGTGGTCTGAAGGTTTCTGTCCCCTCAAAACCTATTTGTCGAATCCTTGCCCCAAGGTGATGGTATTAGGAGGTGGGGCCTCCGGAGGGTGGTGAGGCCATGGGGCGGAGCCCTCATGGAAAGGATTAGTGCCCTTAAGGAAGAGGCCCAGAGAGCTCCCTCACCCCTTTCTCTGCAGGAGGACACACGCAGCACCAGCTTCTATGGGGCACTGGCCTCAGCCGATGCTGACTCTGGTGGCACCTTGACTTCCTGGCCTCCAGGACCGTGAGAAATGAATTTCCATGGTTTATGTGATAGGAATTTCCATGGTATTTTGTTACAGCAGCCCAGGCAGACTGAAACAATTCCCGTGCTAGCTGGAGAATCAGAAGGTACGTTTGCTCCTTAAAAACACCTTCAGTGGCACCAGCTTCACCCCACGGCACCTGTTCTCATCACTCTTTCAGAGGCTGCCCTCACCTCCACAGGCCTTGAATTGTTAAGAGAATTTAGCCACAAACCAGGCAAGAATCTTTCCTACTTTTCAGCAGCCAGAAGGCTTTGTAGTTAATATTCTTCTTTAAAATTCAGTAATTATCTAGTTGCTACCAACCACAGAGAAAAATATGCATATTAAAAAGTCCATAATTACATAATAAGCACTTACTGTCAATGGTGTTCTGCTGCCATGCACTCTCTGCCTCCTTTATCTTAAAAAAATTCAAAAACAATTACCACAAACACTAACATAAATCAAGCACCACGTGTCAGGTTAATGCAAAATTACGTGTTTGCTTTGAGCACATAGATAAGTTCTAATTCAGACACTGTCAGTCCTAACCACAACCACATAGGATCTGTGGCCCTCTCGGGATGGCTGGGGAGCTGGAAACACCTCGGAAAGGCTGAATGACAAAGGAGTCAGGAGGACACCCGAGGAATCACCTGCTTGGATTTGAAGCTGCCAGAGTGACAGGTAATTTGGGGAAGGTCTGTAGCCTCCCTGAGTCTCAGTGTCTTCACAGGGAAGATGCAGTATTTACCTCATAGAGGTTGCTGTGGAAACTATATACCCAGATTTCACCACAAGAACAAGCAAAATAAGAGAAATGGGGTGAAAAACGGCACCTCGTCCCAGTTCTCTTATCGCTGAGTCATCACATGACCCAGTCCTTCCCAGGGGGTACCAGTGAAAGTGCCTCTGTGAATCCTGAGAAAGTCCCTTTCACGGGAACACGTTTGGCCGGCCCTTGCCTTTGCCCTTTTCTGTCCTCTGTGGAGAATGCGGATGCAATGCTGGAGGTGCAGCTGCTGTCTTGTGTCTTTGAGGCAGCCTAGAAATGACCGAGCAGAAAGATTTGAGGAAGCCATGTCCCTGATGGCACCCTAGAGCCAATAGGCCACCCTGGACTGCTTCCCCCTTGATCATCTTAGTAGTTGAGAAAAACAACCTGACATTGTGCTTCTGTCTCGGGAATTGCTCTTACTTGCATGTTAATGGAAGGTTGCTATCCAGTGGGCGTGCAATGTAGAAGCTGTTATTATTTTGAGGCAGGAATGATGTCATCTTGAGTTTTTAACATCCTAAGCCTGTGACCTAGGCATGGGGAGAAAATCAAGTCAGGCTGGGCGTTCTGGGCTTCTCGCTGCTGAAAAGCCCTAGGGAGTCACCCTGCTTCCACTGATGGTGGACAAACCCCACTGCTGGCTCCAGAGATGTCTCCTGATTCTTAGCTCAGAGCGTATTCCTTCCTCCCTGACCAAACCTTCCGAGGAGCCCACTGGCTCTGGGGTGAGATTTGCGTTTGGTTTTGAAGACGCTGAGCATCAGTTCCTTTGCATACCTTGCCTGCGTGTTTCCCTGCACAGGTGGGCTGGCCGCTCCTCCTGCCCATCCTCGCCAGGGCTGATCTGCCCTGAGTCGGGGGCAGTGCTCAGATGGCGGCTCTTTCTGTCTTCTGCATTTGTCCTCCCCTGGGTGTTCCTCCAGTGTCATGTTGTCTCTCAGAGCCCTGCTCAGGACACCAAGTGCCTCCCTGCAGCCCTCTGGGCAGCAGAACTGGGCCAGGGCTCAGCTCTGGGTACTGGAAGCTACCACCTGTCCACCATTCCTCCCAGCATGCAACACAAGCATGACCGTGTTTCACGTCTGCCATGGCATAGGAACGGTGGAGGATCCCTAGTCGGACTTGATCCAGGGAGCACCCCAGGGAAGGGAGCTAGGAGCATAGAGGGCAGAACAACCTCCACCGGCCTTCAGCCTCCGCTCCTCCAGGTGCCCAGCGAGCAGCCTTAGGCATCAGAGCACCTGCGAGGGCTTCCCCATCTGCCCTCAGCCCTCCCCAGACACCCACAACTTTCACTGTTGATTGGACCTCAATCCAACGCCCCACTCAAACGACCTCCCCCAGGACGCTTTCTACCACGCACCTCATGCATCCTCTTCCTGGACTTGGCTCTATTTTTTTATTGACCATCAGTCACCCCGACTTGCGTTCATTGGCTCCATTTGTTCAATACCTCAGTCCACCACCAGAACCGGAGCCACTCAGGCGGGAATTTGGTCTGTCCCTGAGCTTGGAAGGTCACATGGCTCTCAGTTGTTTCCCAAAGAATATTTGTGAATAAGTGGAGAAACGAATGAACATGTGAACAAATGAATGAATGTATAAAAAGTACTTCCTCCAACTTGCTGTTCTATCTCTACTGCCCTTCCCTGGCCCTTGCTCCCCAGCTGTCCTGGGTCCACAGCTCCCCTTCAGTTCCCCGTGCCTCTGTGGAATATTCCACTGCCCAGGGCTCCGCTGTCTCCAGCTGTCCTGGGTCCACAGCTCCCCTTCAGTTCCCCGTGCCTCTGTGGAATATTCCACTGCCCAGGGCTCCGCTGTCTCCAGCTGTCCTGGGTCCACAGCTCCCCTTCAGTTCCCCGTGCCTCTGTGGAATATTCCACTGCCCAGGGCTCCGCTGTCTTCAGCTGTCCTGGGTCCACAGCTCCCCTTCAGTTCCCCGTGCCTCTGTGGAATATTCCACTGCCCAGGGCTCCACTGTCTCCAGCCTGCCAAGGCGTGTGTGAGGCTTTCCAGTGGCGCTGGGGATGCTGGCTCTGTACCCACTCCCAGCACACTCTGTCTCTCTCTCCCTCTGCACCGGGTGACTTTAAACTCCAAGTCCCTCACCGTGACCAGCACTTGGCCAGGATTCCTGTTGAATGGATTGATGAGTCAATGATAAACAGATGAAAACAATTACAATAGAATTTCAATAATGGCTTAAAATCCAAGAATAGAATGATTTTTTAAAGAATCCCACAGCCAGGTTCTGTGTATGGGAATTGAAACCAGGGCCAGAAAAGTAATAAATAAACAAACAAATCTGTCTTTTGATTCTTCTGCCCTGGAGGCAGCTTGCTAAGTCCCTGGACCCTGCAGTGTTCTGCTAATTTGCTTCCCTAAAGCTGCCAAGCATGGCCTGGCTGCAGTGACACGGCCGGGTCTGCTGTCACCTGGGTACCAGAGATGCAGGCTCCAGAAGCTGTTTCCCTCCCCAAAGCAAATGTGGCCCACGCCGCTCTGACTGTGCCAGCACCAGGAGCAGAGGTTGCTTCCAGCTATGGACTTCGGCCTCTCGCTAAGGGGAAGACTGGCTCCTGGAATGCAGTGCCTGCCAGAATAGTCTACACCGTTTTGCACTGGAGTGGTTGTGACAATGGTGGGTTTGGGAGAGAAACGTACCGCCCTGTACAGCTCTTGCCCTCAACACACCAAGAGCAGCTATCTTCTAGCCTGAAGACTTTTCAAAGATTCATTGTGTGTGTGTGTGCGTGTGTGTGTGCACGTGTGTGTGTGTGTGTGCATGCACACATGCACCACTGCATAAAAATGAATCTTTATGGAATTCAGATTAAGAAGCTCTCCCAGGCCACAACTGCCCTTTTGTCTGGTCTGTAGAGCTGAGGGTTGGTATCCTGAGAAGGCCAGGACCTCAAGTAAAGATGATAAAGGAAGCGGGAGAGGAGGAGGAGCTGGGTGTGAGAAAGTGGAGACCCGTGGGAGGGACAATGGAGAGTCCCAAATGGGACTGGGGTCTGGAGAGCAGTGGAGAGCCCCCATGGCCACCATCAGTAGAGAAATACAGAGAGCAACCAGCACCTCTGTAGGTGGGATGAATGAATGGGTCTTAAATTCCACAGGGGCCTCCAATCGGAGCCCCAGGTCTGCTGGCTGGATGAGCAAGATCACAGCGTGGGGGGCTGAGCTCCCCCAGGGGCAAAGCGTGCAGTTGACATCTCCATTGCTGGCCTGGTGACCACAGAGCGGCCTCTGCGACACGGCGCTGGGCTGAGGAGTCCAGGTGGCTGCAGGGCTTGGGGGCGGGACCACACAACTCAGCTGTCTCATCTCCTTCCAAACTTAGTCTCAGGTTTGGCGTCCTCCACATCCTCACCAGGTATCAAATGCTTGTTAACGTCGCAGCCACCATGCGGCGATCACGGCGTGTGTTTTCATCCTCCGGATCGCCTGTGAGTCTAGCAACGGCCCATTTTATTTTTCAGTCAGAAACCTGAGAGGCGAGCACTGAGTCACTTTTCCAAAGTCACCGAGTGGCTCAGTTGAGGGGCCAGAACTAAAACCAGGGCTCGGGCCAGTCCCTCCACCTCCGCCTTCCAGCCAGAGTGTCCAGGCAAAGCAAGAGTAACGTGGAGAAATTCCAGTGACGCGCGTAAAGCAAAACATGATCAGATTAGAGAAATGCAATTCCCAAATAAAGATTATCCGCAAAGTGACGCAAGGAGAGAAAACCAAACCGCATGGTCTCACTCATAAGTGGGAGTCGAACAATGAGAACACATGGACACAGGGAGGGGAACGTCACACACCGGGGCCTGTCGGGAGGTGGGGGGCTGGGGGAGGGAGAGCATTAGGAAAAATATCTAACGTAAATGATGGGTTGATGGGTGCAGCAAACCAACATGGCACATGTATACCTCTGTAACAAACCTGCACGTTCTGCACGTGTACCTCAAAACTTAAAGTATAATAATAAAAAATAAAAATAAAAAAGAAAGGGAAATTAAATAAGAAAAAAAAGGAAACTCCGGTACGTTATAAGAACATACCTTAACACATCCTCCAGACAGTCCAGTGCTCTTGGTTTCTCTCGTGTCCGACGTCACATGCTAATTTTTGTGCCTTACATGTCACAGAAGCAGTCATAATCACCCTCATCACTGTGGGGCCTGGTGGGGCAGAGACGGAGGGCCCTTCTCATCTTTGGGAGATGCTGAAAGGCCAGTGCCCACTGGCCCTAACATTTCATGTCCACCCCCGTTTTCCTGTAGAAAGACAGAGGAAACGGGACAACGACCTTCAGGGTCAGCATTTGGGAGCTGCCTGGCGGCAGGCGAGGACCCGAGGCATTAGCGGCGTCCTCAGCTCCTGGGCCTGCTGAGCTCTGACCCACCCTTGGGTGGCTCAGAGGTGGCCGGTTCACTTCGAGAAGCCCAGAGAACAGATTCTTCCTGAATGAGTCTCAGAGAACTACCTGCATCCTGGCAGCTTCCCTGCAGCTGGAAGTGGAGGCGGGAGGAGACCCAGGGCCAGGAGTCTCTGCAAAGTGTTTGAAGTGGAGGCAGGAGGAGACCCGGTGCCAGGAGTCTCTGCAAAGTGTTTGCCTTCTTCACTCCTGATAGAGAAAAGTTCAGATGTGATTGTGGTTGGAGGACGTCCTGTCACACCACACGTGTTGGCTCTGGGCTCGCATGGCCATTCCGGAGACGTCCAGGGTACTTCGGGGCTTGCCCTTTAGCCTTCAGAGAGCTGCCTGGGAAGTGCTCACCTTGTGCACAGCTTCGGCCTCTCCCGCTGCAGGATTCCCCTCCTCCGGCTCCCCAATCCTTCCCACCCAGAACCCCTCTTCTCCTTCTCCCCGCCCCTTCCCACCCCCTGGCCCCTCCCACTCCCAGCATCCTCTCTCCCACCCCCGGCCCCTCCCACTCCCAGCATCCTCTCTCCCACCCCCTGGCCCCCACACTCCCAGCATCCTCTCTCCCACCCCCTGGCCCCTCCCACTCCCAGCATCCTCTCTCCCATCCCCTGGCCCCTCCCACTCCCAGCATCCTCTCTCCCACCCCCTGGCCCCTCCCACTCCCAGCATCCTCTCTCCCACCCCCTGGCCCCCCCACTCCCAGCATCCTCTCTCCCACCCCCTGGCCCCCCCACTCCCGGCATCCTCTCTCCCACCCCCTGGCCCCTCCCACTCCCGGCATCCTCTCTCCCACCCCCTGGCCCCTCCCACTCCCGGCATCCTCTCTCCCACCCCCTGGCCCCTCCCACTCCCGGCATCCTCGCCCACCCCCTGGCCCCTCCCACTCCCGGCATCCTCTCTCCCATCCCCTGGCCCCTCCCACTCCCGGCATCCTCTCTCCCACCCCCTGGCCCCTCCCACTCCCAGCATCCTCTCTCCCACCCCCTGGCCCCCCAACTCCCAGCATCCTCTCTCCCACCCCCTGGCCCCTCCCACTCCCGGCATCCTCTCTCCCACCCCCTGGCCCCCCAACTCCCGGCATCCTCTCTCCCACCCCCCGGCCCCTCCCACTCCCAGCATCCTCTCTCCCACCCCCTGGCCCCGCCCACTCCCAGCATCCTCTCTCCCACCCCCGGGCCCCCCACTCCCAGCATCCTCTCTCCCACCACATCCTTCCTTGCTTCAGTCTTGCAAACCTTTTTTTGCATCATTTCTTTTGTGATGACTCAAGTTTTTGTCTTGTTGATACTTTTTATTTCTTGTCTTTAATATTATTTCTTATTTTCCTGTTACATATTTATTTTTTGTACTATTCCAGTTTTCTTTGGGTCTTTTCTTGGTGTAACGGTTATACCTCCCACGGCTGATCTCCTCTGGATACTCACGTTCTGTGTCTATAGCTCATACACACACACACAACACACACACACACACGTATTTGACCTTTATTTTTTGATATTGATTTCTGTGACGGAACAATGTCTGTGGAGTCCGTGTTGGGTCCGAGGAGAGACGGAGCGTGCCTTTATCTCCCACCTCTGTTTCACTTCTTGCTTTTGTCAAAATAGCCTGGGATTGTGGAGGCATTGTTTACTTTTCAAAAGGGCCATTCTCTAGACTGTGGAAAATCAGTCCCTTTCAGCCAGGGCCGATAGCTTTACACATAAACAGCTACGCCTCTTGCAAGACCCCAAGGGCATTTATTTAGCTTGATTGCATACAGGTGTCTGGCAGGAGGAAGATGCATTGAATTTTTAACTGTCAGTTAAAATAGAGAGTATTGAACTTTCTATTTTGGTAGCCTTTCTGAGCAAGGTCAATACCATGTTATTTCAGTCTGGATCTGAAGGTTGGTGACGTCTGTCACCTGTCACCCCCAAGCTGATATTCATAATCCAGGCAATTCTCTGTCTGGCAGGAGAACACAGGAAACGCGTCCCCTCGGCCTCCCTGATAGTGGGAGCCATAGGAGAGAGGCCCTGGGTGGGCGGGGAAATCAGAGAGGACTCCGGATCATACCGATGGGGTCTGTGCCCTGGTCCTGGAGCCTGCCAGACAAAGCTCTCCAACCCTGGGGCCTTGCCAGCAGCAGGGGCCTCCGCCTGGTTACTGTCCAGCAGGGGCACCATGGCCAGCAGGCCTGTGAGGCAGGCAGGACTGCAGGGGAGGGCTGGACTTCAGGCCATCAGGAAACTCCACGCATCTCAGTTCCCTTGTTTGTGACGTGGCAACCTTGATGGGACACCCCATACATCAAAGGTCTGGCCCTTGCCACTCAGTCTGCACACGCTGGGCCTGGCTGCAGCTCCAGGAAGGCTTCAGGGAGGAGATGGGTCCGAGCCTGAGCCTGGCCCTGTGTGAGGACTGGGACGGAGCCCCCCAGAGTGCAGAGACCCTGAGCCCAGGAAGGCTGGCGGCCTGAGGGGGCTCCATGCTGGCCCGTGGGGATGCGTGTGAAGGTCACACTTATGTGGGGCAACTGAGGGGAGGGGACAGACTTTGCATAGACTAAAACCCGGGAAGGACAGGCAGGAATGTCACACGCGGAGGTGATGTTTTAGCCTGGAGAAAAGGGCTGCCCCTAGAGGTCTCTGAGCTGCAGACCGAGTGATGACAGTGGCCCTGTTCCCACAGTGAGACTCTCCCAGGATCCCACAAGAAAGCGTCCTCTCTGTGAGGTCACTGCCTCCCACCCACACCCAGGAGCCAGGCCCCTAAGCAGCAGTCCCCAAAGAGTGGCCTCTATGTCACTGTTGCTCCCCAGCAAGCCTCACCCAGGAAGCCAGGAGGAGGCCTTCTAAGGAGCTGGGCGGACAGACCGCCAGGACTGTTGGCTCCATTCTCTCTGCAGGCGGCCTTCGCAATGTCTGACGTTAGAAGTCACTGTCCAGGTAGAACCACCTAGGAGAGGGCGTGGCATCCACTCAGGAGCAGGGAAAGGCCATGGGGCAGCGGGCTGCTGAGGAGGGCAGGCGTGGGGAGGAGAAGACCCTGATCTGGCCACCCCAGGCCCCCTGTGACTAGGAAGGAGTTGAACTAGGGTCCTGCCTGCTGGGACACAGCCCTTGTGCCTGCCAGAAGGTGAGTCCCATAGCTGGGTCCATACCAGGAGCCTCCCAGGGGCTAGGACTTCTTCCAGAAGATTGGGAGAAGTGAACCTTTTGATTAGTCATGGAGGTGTGGGGGGCTGAGTGGGGTGCTGATCTCGGCAACCCAGCGTCTGTCTGCACCATTTCCATCCAAGTTGCCCGCTGCCTCTAAACCCGACGTCTTCAAGTCTGACTCGGGCCCGCTGCCTGCCACTCCTAATCCTCCTGGTTCTTCTACAGCAGGTGAACATCACCCACATCCCCCAACCCCGAAGTCCGAGTCACAAATCCTGGGACATCGACTCCTCCCCTCCCGAGCTTCCTCTGGATCTGGAGGGGATGGCCCTGAACTGGAGAAGGGCCTGCCACGCTCTCCCTGTCCTGTTCCTCTATGCACAGAGCGTGTTTCACTCTTCAGGTGCCTTGGCCAAAAGCAGGGCCTATCCCAGGACTGTCCAGCAACCCCTGAGGTCTGCAGGTCCCACACTCCTCTGAGCTGCCAGCGTCTGCCTGGGGCCAGGTCACCATGGCCTGCCTGAGAGGGACGCAGGAGGGAGCTTGGCTGGGTCCCCTGCTCACCCTGTGGGCCTCAGAAGCTCCAGAGCCCCAAGTCAGACAGTCTCCTGGGAGCACGCTGAATTGGGGCTTGTAATAGTTGTTTTTTTTTTTTTTTTTTTTTTTTTGAGACTCCCTCTATTGCCCAGGCTGGAGTGCAGTGGCACAATCTTGGCTCACTGCAACCTCTGCCTCCCAGGTTCAAGTGATTCTCCTGCCTCAGCCTTGTGAGTAGCTGGGACTACAGGTGCACGTCACCATGCCCAGCTGAGTTTTGTATTTTTAGTAAAGACGGGGTTTCACCATGTTGGCCAGGATGGTCTCGATCCCCTGACCTTGTGATCTGCCTTCCTCTGCCTCCCAAAGTGCTAGGATTACAGGCGTGAGCCACCGCACCAGGCCGTAATTGTTTTCATTGTGATTTAAATTAAACTTCAAGCTCTTAATCCCATGGTCCTGTAACAGGATGCCTGCAGTGAGGATGCTGCTCTCTGCCCCCTGCAAACTCTAGAACACCGTGAGGCCCCCACCTGCTTCCATGTGAGAGGAGCTGCAGGTGGAGGAGGTCAGCTGAGAAATGTCCCATTTTAGGATTTTATGCACCTTTTGAAGTTAAGTACAGAATTGAGCTGAATGACAGCCAGACAGGGAAGCCACTCATGGGCAGAAGGAAGCTGCAGCCTGGAAATGGAGAACATTCCAGAAACTGGCAAGGCTGCCCTGGAGCAGGGCTGGGGGCATCTCACTCATGAATCTCACACCCACAACAGAAAGAAGTACCTCCCGGAGCCACCAGCACTCAGGGCCCCAGGGCAAGGGTTGGGGGCAGACGGACTCCAGCTGGCACGGTGGGCTCAGGGCAACGACGTCTTAAGTAGAGTGTGTGCAGCTTGGAGCTGGAGCTCTTCCATGCCGCCACCAACCTCGTGTTGGAGCTGGAGCTCTTCCATGCCACCACTGACCTGGAGCTGGGCAGCTGCTGTCATGTGCAGCCTCACGATGCCTGTGTGACGGGCAGGCAGGAAGCATCACTCCCATCTTTAGCAGCAAAGGAAAGAGCTCAGTGTGGGCACACGACCCACCCAGCATCACAGAGCCCATGAGTGTCCTCTGAGACTGAAGATTTCAAAACTGGCCATGATGTCTCCGGGTCGGTGGTGGGCTCCTGTCTGTGAGATCCAGCATCTTACACTTCACGCCCCAAGTTTCAGGGGAGAAGGGTGGAAAGAGACGCCTCTCTTAGGGAAACCAGAGAGAGGGGTGAAGACTGTCAAGATGACCAAGTGTACTGCGTGTCCACCTATCCACATACGTTGACTCTAATTACCCCCAACTAAATATGGATTATTGCGTCTGTTCCACAGAAGATAAAACTAAGGACCAAAGAGGCTCCCAAAAGTCCCACAGCCCCCCAGAGGGTGCGGGCCAGGTGGGAATTTAAACTGGTCTTTCTGTCTCCAGGGCTGGAGCCAGGCTCTGAAGCTGCCTTGCCCCCTCCAACCTTATTGTTCCTTCTGGGAGTTGGTCTCCCTCCAAGCACGCTGATCTCTCTCCTCCTTTCAGGAGGCCAATCCTACCAGACCGCTGCACACAGCGGACTCGGTCCCGCCAGACCCCTGTACACAGACTCCCCAGAAATGTCTTTCCCAGGCCCAGATGCTTGATTTCACCGTGTGGCCCTCAGCGGAGGCCTCGTTGCTGCTCAGCGCTCTGCCTTTTGGCTGCAGGGCAGCCTGGCGAAGATGGTCTCCACCAAGCACTTCCCTGCACCTCAGCAGCCAACAGTGGCATTTGGGGACCTTGTTTCTGGGGAGCCTGTGGCAATGCGTCTCTCCTGTCTCAGGGACATGCCAGCCATCTTCCTCTGAGGCCCATGGGGCAGGTCACACCGCTCAGTGGGTCTGACCCGCAATGGCAAGTCTGTGTCCTCTGCCGGCCCAGGGTGTCTGATGTCCGGGAGAGGATTTGGGAGAAGAGTCTTTTGTTAGCAAAAGGTCACAGGGACGCTCACCTTTGCAGTGCACCAAGAAGACAAAGGCTGTCCTCGGCATCCGGAGCATCCGTTTAATTCATGCCCACAGCAGGGATTGAGCCTTCTGAAAAATGCAAACTCACGGCTCCAAACTGCTGGCTGAAGATCATAGGATGAGGAGGCAGGGAGAGTTTACTGAGATTCTGGGCATTTTCTAAACTCCCTGCTCTGCAGTGCTGGGGGGCGACGCAGGATTCTCCTGCTCTGCTGGCAGGGGTGGCCCGGCTGTGCGTACCAGGAACCCGGAAGCCTGCTCCGTCTGCCTGCTCACTTGCTACGGGGCGTCCCCGGCCTCCCTGCCCCGGCTAACACGCTGCTGGTGGTCACAGCACCCTCTGGCCTGGACTCACTTCCCTCCATGCCCGGCTCTCCAGGGGGCTCCTACGCACCATCTCTGGCTCAGGTCCAGGGCAGAGACCCCAGTGAAGTCTCCAAGGTGGCCCTGCTTTCCCTCCTCCTTCAGAACTGCTCCTACCCGCCTGCAGGCCCCAGGCATCTTCTCCCGTGGAGGCTACTGCTCTGCTCCACACCCACCCTGGCTCCCACATGCAAGCCCAGGGAAGGATCTGCCTCGGAATCAAGCCGAATCCACTGCCTGTGTGTGGCATGGAGGCCCATGTGCCCACCTCTCTGATGGGTGCTGCCAAGGGGCCCACTGAGAAGGGGCAGAGTTCCTGTCCAGGGCTCCAAGCCTTCACTGAGGGCAGATGCCCCCGAGGCATCAGGCATCAAGGCAGCAGGCAGACCTACCCCATCGGACAGCTGCATGGACACCAGGGCAGGGGGTGACTGGGACCTCGAGGGCTGAAGCAGGGAAGGCTTCGTGGAGGAGGGGGTGTTTGGATACACCTTGGTGAACGGGGAAGAGTTGATGGGGAGAAGGGTAGAGGGAAGACAGGGAGGAAGGAGAGGTGGAGGGCATGACGGTGGGAAGGGCTGGGCATCCATGCTGACAGCTGGAGGGGGAAGGAGAAACATGGCTTTAGAATTGGGCGAGGGGCACCCTGACCCCACTCATCCCCTAGATGGCCACCCCTCTGGGGCTTCTGAGTCCAAGGGAATGCGTCTGTTTAATATTAATAGACATTTTCCATTTATTTCCAAAGAAAGGCTGCAAATCTAATTGTCACCATCAATGTCAGGAGCTCTTGTTGCCTTGTATTTCCCCTGACAATTATTTTAAGCTTTGCCAATCAAATACGTGAAAGACAGCAAGTCAATCAGACACGTAATTATTCATAAAAATGAGTTCGAACTTCTATCAACAGTTCCTCTTCTTTAAACTGCCTATTTACACCCTTCATTAATTTTGCATTTTGCTGTTAGAACGTGTCCCGTTTGTTTCTGTGCATGCCTTACCCACGGTGGACATTTGACTTCGGGGTTTCTGAACTTGCTCCCAGTCCCTTCCTTCAGCAAGAGCCAGACCAGCCTCACTTTCAACACCTGTGAAGTTGTGGGGTGCTCGGAACTTGATTGCCTGTCTACCGCCTGTGATGACTGTATTCCCTGGGGTGTGTGTGTGTGGGTGTGTGTGACATTCATACACACCCACGCACACACGCATACATGTATGTGCACACACCAAAGGCATTGAATGCCTTGATGTCTATGATGAGAATTTTAGAGAGCCTGGGCCAGCATTTCTGGGAAGAGTTGGCATCTGTGAAGATCACAGTTACAAACACACTTGAGAGGTCTCTGCTCAGCTGGCTTCCGAATTTTCATCTTCTCATGCTTTTAGTAACTGCACAGAGTAAGCATATTACGCTAGCAAAATGTGACTTTTAGGATGACTGGATATAAAATGACCAAAAAAACCCCATTTTTTTTCTACACTAGCAGCAAACAGACATGGAACTGGATAATAATCTCCTATTTAAAAATGGCAGCATAAGCCGTACACACTGCAGGTAACTAAATGAAAAGGCACAGATCTCATAAGAAGAAAAATATGAAATGGTGCTGATAGCCTAAGAGAAAGACCTGAATGAATAGAAAGAAACTTGGGATTACTAGGAAAACTTGACACTATAAAAATACGATTTCTCTTCAGTATTTTATTACTTAATCTAACTATGAAAAGAAAGCAATCCCAAATAGAATCGGAGTGGAGTTTTCTTTGATATGGTACAGATAATGTTAAAATTCACCTAAAGGAACAGCCAGCTTTCTCTTTATCTGAAAATATTTTTTTAAAGAGCTAACAGTGAGGGGGCACTCACCTTATTAGATAAAAAGCTCAATACAGAGCAGCTTTGGCCCAGGGATCAATGACTAGATGACTAGAACAAGTCACAGAAATATCCAGCTGGGTGTGGTGGCTCACACCTGTGATCCCAGCACTTTGGGAGGCCAAGGCAGGAGGATCATTTGAGCCCAGGAGTTTCAGACCAGCCTGGGCAACATGGAGAAATCCTGTCTCCACAAAAAATTAAATTATCCGGGTGTGGTGGTATGTACCTGTAGTCCCAGCTACTCAGGAGGCTGAGGTGAGAGGATCTCTTGAGCCTGGGAGGTTGAGGCTACAGTGAGCCATCACTGCCCCGCTCTGCTCCAGCCTGAGAGACAAAGCAAGACCCTGTCTAAGAGAAAATCTAGGTCCATTTTGTTATGGAAATTCAGCTAATTATGGTTTCTTAATCTTATGGAGAAAGGATAATTTATTTTGTTGGTATTAACCTGACTGACCACTTGGAATGAAAAAGCATTTCTTCCTCATACTTAATTATAATGAGTTCAGCACTGATCAACTATCTATAAAAGTAAAACATTAAAAAGTCTTGGAAGAAAATGTAGATGGAGCTCAACCTTGGCAACTCGGTGAAATCCTGTCTCCACAAAGAAACAAAAAAGAAGAATTAGCTGGGTGCATTAGTGCATGTGTATGTTCCCAGCTACACAGAAGGCTGAGGCAGGAAGATCCCTTGAACCTGGGAGTTCCAGGCTAAATTGAGTATGATCACACCACTGCTCCCCAGCCTGGGTGATAGAGCAAGACTCACAAGACTCTGTCTCAAAAAAAAAAAAAAAAAAGAAAGAAAGAAAGAAAGAAAAGAAAAGAAAAGATAGAAAGAAAAGAAAAGAAAACAAATTTAGAATAACATTTGTCTAGCTTTTGAGCAAGGAGCAAGGAGTTTTCTTAACAACAGAAAATCAAGATGCCATATTTGAGAATATAGACACATTTGACTACACAAAGCTTTAAAAAAGAGTGGGTGTCAAAAATGCTATAAACATTCTAAAAATTCTAAAACATAACATACACCTGTAATATATCTTTATTTTATATGTCTATATATAATTTATATATATTTTTCTCTTTTAACCACTAAAAGTTAGTCTTCATAATGGACAAGGCATTTCTACCATTGAACACGAAACATCCTAACACCAAAATATAAAATTAATAAAGGGTTTGAATAGGCAATTTAAAGAAGAGGAAATGTTAATATATATTCAAACTCATGTTTCTTTTATTAATACTTATATTACAGATGGCCTTACTATCTTTCATCTGTTTGGCTGGTAACACAAAGAATTGTCAGAAGGCAACTGCAGGGTGACAGGTGCTCCTGACTTGGTGAAATTTAGAATTGCAACAGCTTTCTTTGGAAGTCATCTGGCAATCCCTATTTAAAATACACTTTAGTCATAATTCTTGCATTTCAAAGTTGCTCCTTCCTCCACAAGAGCCCGCGGTGAGGATGTCTGCAGGCGTCTCTGGACAGTCTCTGCCTTGCCCAGCTCAGGAGCCATGAGCCACGTGTGGTTACTGAACACCTGATGTGTAGCTAGTGCAGTTTTTATTTCACATCATTTCAATTATTTTAAACAGCCACATGTCATGTGTGGCCACTGCATGGGATGGTGCAGCTCTGTGCAGTCATGAAGCCGATGACCTGGATCTCAGCTAATGCTGCAGGAGAAGAAGAAGAAAGAGAAAGAAAAAGAAAAGAAAGAAAACAAGTTCCTCCACAGCTGTCGGCTGGCTGAGCTTCAATCTTAATGGACCAAGTGTGTACTGAGTAACATGTCTGAAAACATAAAGCATGTGCCCTCAGGGAGCTTACATTCTAGCAGGGGAGATCCAGGCATGAAAATGGAAAGTCTCATAAACAGGAAGCAGTGAGCCAGGTGCCTGCCCACCAGACAGCCAGGGTCACACAGGGTTTTGCGAGGAGACCCCACACCACACACGCTTGATGCTTCCCTTCTCACACCTGCTCTGTCCTCTGTGACGTTCTAGAGCTGCACCTTGCAGGATGGAGGACGGTGACTCCCACTGAACACATAAGAACTGTTCTGACCACCACAAGCCCTGCCTTGATGGGTCCCAACCCAGGCAGTGCTGGGACACAGAGTCCATCCAGCCAGGAGCAGACCCAGCACTGACTGGGGGAGCCGCTGCTGCTTTCGAGAAATTTGCTTCCTTGACAGCATGGCCTTGTCCACTCTGGCTCTGCCAACTCTGCCCCTCTGGGCCCCTCCAGGCAGGGTGAGGACATGAGAGGTGGGCGGCAGGGTGAGGACACGTGAGGTAGAGCGAGTGTAGACACACCCCTCCTGCTCCTTCTCCTGCTCAGCTGGTGTCCGGAGCACAAAGGCTTCCGTCCCTTCCCTCCCCTTCCTCCCTCCTTCCTTCTGTACCTCCATGAATTGAGGGGAAGGAGACCTTGGCACAGCACTGGGCTCTACTCTGGGCTCCATGACCCACCAAGGGTTCTAGCAACTGGGGCAATAGGAAAGTTATTGATTCATTTCTGCTTCTGTAAAACAGGAGGGGACCTGTCTTATAGGGTGACCAGGAGGTTTAAATAGTATAAGTGGAAACCACATGGAACAGGGCCAGTGACAGCAGGTGCTCAGTCACTATCAGTGGCTGTCAGGATGACATCTCTGCGTCTCTGGTTCTTCATCTAGAACATGGGATCGGTGATAACCCTCTTACGTGGGGTTATCATGTTAGAGGAGGGTGTGCACTGGTGGCTGCGGCAGGACCGTGGTCAATATGCACGTTCTCGTCACCCTTGGAGCCATCTTGCCTTTGTGGTCTGTGTCTTCCACCAAACACACAGTGCAGAGGAGGCAAGGGGAGCCCTGGATGGATGGGGGAGGTGCAGGTGTGCGGCCACTGTTCCAGGACATCGGCCACTGGAGTGCCAGGGCAGAGGAAGAGGAGACACCCAGCAGGACAGTGAAGGGGCAGTGAGGAGGGAGGAGCAGTCCTGAGGAAGCAAGGGGGCAAGAGTGCAGCGAGACGACGAGATGGTGTCCAGCGGCCAGTGAGGTCAGGGGTGCAGGGGATGGGAGACGGGGCCCGGAGCTTGGCTCTCTGTCGCCCGGGATGGCCAGTGGCTGGAGAGTTTTACTGGCAAGGTGGATGCAGAGACCAGGCTGTGAGGGCTGCCGAGGAGTGGAAGCAAGCAGCACAGGGTGGCTTTCCAGGCACTGGGGAAGTGGGGAAGGGAGGAGGAGAGAGGGAGGCAGATGGCAGAGTGTCTATCGCCTAAAGAGCAGTGCAGAGAATGAGAGCAGTGCTGTCTTACTCTGATTTGGTTTTGAAGTGTTTGCGAGTTACATTTCACATTGTTTGATGTCTCTCAAAATGGGGAGAGCTTTGAGGCAGGACATTTGATTGACATTCAGAGGCAGAGCCCATAGAGCCTGGGGGCTCAGACCCAAATGTCTGCAATTCATGTCTGTGTGCAGGAGACGTCTGGGCTGGTGCCCAGAACCATCGGCCTTTGTCTCCAGCCCCGCAAGCCACTGGCAATTCAGGCCGACCTCTAGGGGGTGGAAGCACGCCACTGCTGGAGCACTCGCAGACGTTTGCCCTGGAGATGAGGTGGGTGCATGAGGTGGGTGCATGAGGTGCCCTGTGGACCTCACAGAGTCCCTTGCTTCAGGCAGGCTGAGCTGCTCCTGCTAGAGGCGAACCTGCAGTCAGGAGGATGTGTCCCATGGGGTGGCTTCCCAGGAAACTTCAGCGACATGAGAGTCATCTTAGCTGTGAAAACAGACACAGGGCGTCCAGTGTGCTTCCCAAGAACCACCACCAGTAATCACCACCCAGGAGAAGAGCTGCCCCAGTCCTTGCTGCCCTCAGAGAACCCCCAACCGAGCTGCAGTTGGCTCTTCAGTCAGATGGGAGGGGGCAGCAGCCGCCTGGCTGGTCTTCAGGTCACAGCTCAAGTGGGGGCAGCGGGGAAGCTGCGCTCTCGCTATCCGGGGTTGCTTCTCCCCTGGACTTTCCTGAGCCTTCTACTGCCGAGCACTTTGCAGCCTGTAAACCAGCAGCCAACGGGTGCTGGGAATTTAAAAGGTAAATAAAATGTGTATTTCTTACACTTGCTGGGGAAAAAAAAATCAATATCACACATGTACTGATGCTAGACAGGCAGCGAGAGGCTGAGGAGCGCCATGGGCCCGCGTGCCAGGCGCAGACATTCCGAATACATTAGAGAAAGAACCTTCGCTTCCTTTATGGTCATATTTTTATTGAAGACTTCCTTCTGTGCCAGAGCAACACCATCCTCAGCAACACAGATTAAGTCCTCATCCTTCACAAAATATGTAAATAACAGTGAAAGTAGCATTAAGGGAGCCCTTTCCAGCCAGGAGGAAGAGGGCGGGCACCTACCGCTAATGCCAGGGTGGGGGAACATAGCCCCTGCCAGAGACTTCCCTGCCACGGGCCCCGCCCAGGTGACCCCCCAGGGACCCTACCCAGCTGACCCCATCCAGGGGCTCCACTCAGGTGTCCCTGCATGTGTCCCATCCCAGGCACCCCCCTCAGGTGTCCTCCCCAGGTATTCCCACCTGCCCCAGGTAACCCCCCCGAGGTGTTCTGCCCCAGATATCCCCACTCAGGTGTCCCTGCCCAGATGTCCCACCCACCCCAGGCAGGTATCCCCTAGAGGTGTCCCCACCCAAGTATCCCCTCCCAGCTCCCTCGCACCATGGCCCTGCCCCCAGTGGCCCCACTCAGGTAGGTGTCCTCACCCCAGGGGTCCCCTCCCAAGATGAGCTCCACTGTTTTCCAGGGTGGAGCTTTATCCCAGAAGGATGGGAGCGGGGGGCGTTCCCGCCTCAGCCCCACCAGGCTCCCCACACATCCATCCCCCAGGGGAAGGGCTGGCCTGTGTCTCTGTGATGATGTCATTTATCTTTGCCAAGAGGTCTGTCCTGCTCTGCAGTTCCGGCCTCAGAAAGGCAGCCCCCCTTCTCCTGTGTGGCTCCAACCCCTCACCTGCACCAAATGTGGGACCCTTGTTTTGTGTAACTCCAGAGTGTCTCCATCAGACGGTGAGGGGACTGCAACCGTGTGTCCGCCCATCACTTTCCTCTTGCCCTGGCCTGGGCCTGGGCTCTTGGAGGATGAGAGACACTCAGCACTGAGGTGAAACCAGCTGGCCTGGGGGTTTGGGGGAGATGGGCCCAGCCAGGATCCGAAGAGCAGCCTTGCTTCCCTCATTGCCCCCACTGGCTGTCCAACCCTCCCCACTCCCGGGCTGCCCCCCACTGGCCCAGCGGTGCACGTGTTCTGCCGTGGGCTGCTGAGCTCCGAGCTCGCCTGTCACCCACATCACAGCAACAGCAGGGAGGCACCCCACCGGCACTACCTCTGGGGAACCCCTGAGCTCCTCCTTCTTGCTGAGTAGGGCTGAATTCCAGTGAGGTGCAACCCGACGCCTTCCCCTGTGGAAAAGCCAGGGCTCAGCCAGGGAGGGAGCGGTCTCTTGGGGAGTGGGGCCTCCCTGAACCCTGCATGGGGTGACTCACCGCCCCGCTTGCCAGGACTGAAGCGTCCCCAGGATGTGGGGAAGGCCCCAGGCACACCTGGATGTGGTGGTCACCTGAGCCCAGGACGCAGGCACTTCGGCTGCTCTGCTCCACGTGGGTCCCCTCAGGGTCTGGGCTCATGCTCTGGTGCCCTGGAAAGTTTCCTAAAGTGCCTGGGCCTCAGCCACAGAGTAGGCTCCACACATCCCTGCTCTGCCCCAACCTGGGGTGCTGCCCATAACAGCAGGTTTCTCTCATCCACCAGCTCCAACGTTGCACCACGGGCATGCACCATGGTGCTCTGGCTCCCTGGAAAAGCACCTTGGCCACCGGAAGGAGCCTGCACTGCAGGCAAGAGCCATGGGACCTCAGGGGCTGATCCAACTGGCCGCAAGGGTCCGGCCAGGAGATGCTGGCATGGAGCCCACCGCTTTTGCCCAGGCTCCCCTTTGCTCTTGCCTTGCGGGAAAGGAGAAGTGGGAAGTCCCCTGCCCTGACCACAGAACAACTGCACACCACAGTGGACGCGACCAGGGCACCTTCCAGCTGTCCCGGTGCAAAAGCCCCAACAGGCGCCTCTGACCCACGGTCTGAGCACAGGGCAGAACGCAGGTCCCGCAGGGCGTATGAAACCGTCACAAAACCTGTTACCTGGTTCACATGCATAAATAGTCAAGATTCGTGGTGGCATGGTGATGGTGCAGCCACGATTTCTGCTTTCTGTGAGCTTCCTGAGCCCCACCAGAGCAATGCGTGGGGAGTCTGTTTCAATTGTGCTATTTCAAGTAATTTGAACTCTGATATCACTAACGGGCAGGAACAGACTCCCAAATTTACCTGCATGCATTGAAGCCTGGAGTGTGTGGCCGGCCACAGATGCAGGCCCCACGCAGGTGATCTGTTGGCCAGAAAGATCTGCCCGGCTGCCTGAGCCCCACGACAGGGCTGCCTGCCGGGACCCACGTGTCTAGGAAGCTGGCTCTAACCAGCCCCAGTGGGATTCTTTAACTAGGACTTGAGGAGACAATTAAAGGACATCTAGATTCACACTCAGAAACGCGCTCAGACACTGCTCCTCAGTTAAGGCCGGCCCTGCGGGTGATGACCATCCAAGATTCACACACGCCAGCTGGGGTGCTGGATCCAGCTTTGAGCTCATTTGGAATCAGGCAGAGGAGCAACTTCCGGCTTAGACCCGGGATCCAGGATTCCTCTCCCTGGCTGTCGCCCAGGTGGTGCCTGGACTCTCCTTGGTCGTTCCGCTTCCATTTCCACCCCATGTTTTCCGGTGCCACAGCCCTTCTCACCAGCATATCGCCTCCAGGCTCCTGCAAAAGGATTTGGTGGGATTTTCAGTGAGAACCTGAGCTGAGCTCCGGGAGGCTGCTCACCTGCTGTCCTTTCCTGGGTGCTGCCTCCTGTCCCTTGAGAGGGCTTCTCTCGGGTCAGCTGCCTCTTCTTCTGGCACATGGCACATGGGACTTGGCACATGGCACATGGCAAACCCAGCCCATGGCAGAGGGGGCTGTGGCCACAGGTGAAGCTGGAGGGTGCTCCCCTAACAACTGGGGGCATAAAATCCTTACACAGCAGAGACTCACCAGGAGAGCTTGCAGGCGGCTGGGCCCCTTTCCTTCCAAACCTCCCCCCTCATACGTCTACCCTGTCCTCACACTTCTCTGCAGCACCCGCCCACCGAGCAGGAGAGCTGCGCACACCTGCAGTCTTCCACAGTGATTCAGAGGCTGCTTCAGCCCTCACGGCCGGCTCTCCTTACCTGCCGTTCCACACTGACGGGTGCGGAAGGTAGGAAACAAGGGCTGCCCGGGCTTGGGGTGCAGTGGGGTCTGTGTGTGAGCCTGTGGAAACAGCAGTCCTCAGGGGCCACCTACCCACTCATCAGTAACATTAGAGGGTCCCATCGCCTACTGATGAGGAGAGGCTGACCTGCAGGTGGAACCGTGAGAGAAGCACCCAAAGGTGGACACGGCCCAGGATGGCAATTCTGCCCTCTTCTCTTCCTCTTGGAGAGTCCAACAAGGGCTTGTGGCAGCCACCACCGCAGCCACACCAGGACCCTTTCACCTGGGACCTAGCTCAGCTCTTCCCTGGCCACCCTGCAGCAGAGCCCTTACCAGGACAGAGCCCATGGTGGCCACTCTGCCCGGTGCAGGCTCTGGCCCTCAGGGGCTCCTCTCGTCCCCCTGCTCTTTCTCCACACCAAGGCTGTGGCTGGGGGGATCCAGGCCAAGGCCCTCCCCTGTGTTTCTCTCTATGCCTTGCACCATCCAGAGGCCACACTCAGGAGGGTTTGTCAGATCTGTTACACAGGAATGGAGAGCGGCAGAGCCAGGGTCCGGCCGAGAGCAGCAGATCCCAGCTCCCTGCAAGGATTCCAGGAGCACCTGCGCAGCCTTCCCACTCCAGGCTGGGTCACGTCAATGTGTTTGAACCCTTCTCAGCTGTGCAGCACGAGTGTGGAGTAGGGCAGGGCCTCTGCCGCTGTGCCGTGGGGGTCAGGAGCAGGGGCCTCTTCCTCTGGCTGAATGTTCTGCCAACCCCGTGGTGCTCAGGAACAGTGCAGGGTGCTGCTGGCAGAGACAGAGAATCCCTGGGGGTGAGGTCTTTGGGAGGCCCCTCCCGGCTTCCACTGTCTGCGCTCCCCACAGCCTGGACAGGCTCAGAGTCTGGGAGACCACAGGCTGCCAAGCGAGGTGCCAAGCGGGGCATCTGTTCTCCCGAGCCGTCTGCCTGCCCGGCCTTCTTGCTGTTTGCACACACAGAGAGAAGAGGATGTCTCCATTTTGCGCCTCCGGGGAGGTGTCAGTCACTCGGAGGGAGTTGGTGTTGGTCTCTTCAAGTACGGGCCACAGTAAATATTTGGTTGGCACCACAACTTCCACCATCAATGCTCCTCCTTGCGGCACTGAGGAAGGACCTCGGAGGCAGGATGCCCTGTGAGTCTTCCTTGCTCACAGCTGTCCTGATGGGGCCCAGCCGACCTCCTCCAAGGGGTTGACAATTCTCTAAGGATCCAAGGAACTGAAGCCCCCACTGCACCCACCAACAGCGGGACACACCGAGTCCCAGGCAGGGGCTGTCACCAGGCGGCCAGAGCCAGGAGGACCAAGACGTCACATGTACCCCAGGTCTTCTCCCCAGTGCTCTGGCAGTCAGGCCAGCACGCCTGGCTGCACCTGTCCCCTGCTGTGGGAGGTCATACTCCTGGTTGCCCTGGAAACAGGTCCACAGGGCAGAGGGGCTCCCTTCCCTGGGTGGAGATTAGAGCCAGTGGATTAGTGGGCGAGCCCAGGGCTGCTGGCGGAGGCGACTGAGTGATGGAGTTCTCCGGAGACCCCAGGAAGATGAGCCTGTCTCTGCAGATGCGTTTGCTCTGCCACTGACCGCAGGGCACAGTCCAGAGTAGCAAAACCCCTTTCTCACCAGCGTGATCTGCCTCATCACCTAGCGCTGTGCCCAGTCTCACTTCCTGAAGGGCCAGCAGCAGCTCCTGGGGTGGAGGGCTCTTCAGGCCACACCATGCAGACAGCAGAGGCCACGGGGGTCCTCCCAGCAGGAGAAGGTCAACTGGCAGCCATGGGGACAGAGTTTCCATTTCTAGCAGGAGAGGCCCCGTCATCCTCACATCCAGGCTCCAGCTGATATTCGTTGTGTGGCTGCTGGGGACCTGCAATGCAGCGACCAGCTTCACAGAGACCTCACCTCCATGGTGGCCCTGCAGAGGGGGCAGAGAGCAGCGGGCTGTGGGGGGCCCTATGCTCCATATTAGCAGTGGGAAGTGGGAAGGAGAAGGTTCCTCATGGCTGCTGCTGTGCACAAGGCATGTGCTTGTTCTGTGCCCCTGGCCAGGCAGAGCAGGGAGGTTGGAGTAGAGAGAGCCTCACAATGATAAAAATGACAAAACAATGATAAGCATTTAAAGTGATGGCTATGTTAATTAGCTTGATTTAATTATTCCACATTGTATTCATAAGTCATAACATCATTTTATAACCCATAAATGCAGACAACTACGATTTGTCAATTTACAGTTTATATATATATATATATATATATTTTTTTTTTTTTTTTTTTGAGGCGGAATCTTGCCAGAGTCTCGCTGCAACCTTCACCTCCCAGATTCAAGAAAGTCTCACGCCTCAGCCTCCAAGTAGCTGGGATTACAGGTGCACACCCAGGTAATTTTTAAGTTTTTTGTTTTATTTATTTATTTTTTTAGTGGAGACAGGGTTTTGCTATGTTGACTAGGCTGGTCTTGAACTCCCGATCTCAAGTGATCCACCCACCTTGGCTCCCCAAAGTGCTGGGATTACAGGCAGGAGCCACCGCGCCCGGCCAATTTACAGTAATTTTTTAAAGCACCTAGGGTACATGCGTGTTGTAGTGAACACCGAACCAGCCATTGCAGTGCAAAGTGCGGAGGGTATGAGACCCGTGCTTGTGCTGTGCAACATTGTAATAAACCCTAAACATGGGAAGCAAAAGGAAACACAGGGATCACAATATGCCTGATTCTGGTAGTTTCACTTCATACAGAGGAACTATTTTAAGTGAATTTTAAACAATAACTTGTGCATGCTTAGTTATACCCTCACTCTGAAAAAAGCCGCTTTCCCTTAACTGCTAGGTGTAAGAATCTCAGTATTGTCTGGGACGTGTCAGGCAGCTCTTGTTTAATGGGTGTGAGCTGCGCATCCTGCCTGGAAGGGACATCTGTTGGGTTTTGTTCCATGAACACCTCAAAGCCCAGAACCACGCGCAGAGCCTGGTGTCCTCTGTGAAGGGAGGGTGGTCCCAGGGGCATGTGTGTGGGTGAGGAAGAAGGGTGAAGGTGGTGCATCCCTGTTCCTAACCTCAGGGTTTGCTTACAGGAAGGGGACCTAAGAGAGGCCACACAATTGGGTGACAATACACAGCTGATGCATTTAGCCATAAAGAAAAAGAGGACAAATAGTGAAGCCAAAGAGAGGCCCAGCATAGGGCCCGACAGGCACTGGTACTGGGCCCAGCCCTGTCCTTGCTCCACACCTATGGCTTGGGGTTCCCGTCTGTCCCCAGGGACCTGCTGTCTGAGGGGGTGGGTGGATGAGGGGCCCGCTTTATGGTCGAGAATGCTTCCTAGGCCGGGCTTTCCTCCTGAACCCCAGCATGAGAGGAGGGCGGAATGCTTTAGTGATGATAACACCAATCAGTGACCTCAATTTCAAAACTTTCTGTAAAGCAATGGGAGTTAGGGCAACCCAGTATTGGTTTAAACTCAGATAAATAGTTAGCATTATTTTCAAGTTTATAGAATATATAAATATATTAACACTATATATTATTATTTTATTACATATGCATATAAACTTTTCATAACTCATATGTAAGGAATATAAATAAAGACGTTGGTCAGCGGGTCACCAGATTCTTCTATCTAAAGCGCCCTCTTAGCTCTTGTTGGTCACAGCCTGGGTCTAGTTGCTTTTTCATTAGGGATTGGAAATGCTGACATTCTGGTTCTGCCATCTTTTCTTGATTCCTTAGCTATCGTTATCCTATGAAGAAGACATTCACTCCACCAGCCATCTGGGTGCCCTGGTGTGTTCCGTACAGGAAGCGCTGATACCTGTGTGATCCTTTCCTCTTACTAGTTTTCTGAAAAATCCGTTGATTCTTTAGTTTTTCTTAAACTGACCTATGTTTATGGAAGGCCATTATGAACTCCCATTCTTAACATATCTAATGTGCTTTAATTAATTGTAGTTATTCTCTTTGATGCTGAAATTGCCGCATCTTTACGTGTATGTACATAAATACCAATATATCTCCGTACACATGCAGCCCAAATGGCCATGCAAAGTGTGTTACTATCGACACATGCATATTTAGTGGCACCTCTCAGCCTCTCCCCGTGCAGCAGACACTGGCTCATTTAATCCTCAAGGCCAAACCATGGAGCAGGTTCCAGGATTAGCACATAGGGGAAATTGAGGCACTGGGAGTTTCAGCTTGCCCAGGGCAGTGGACCTTTGGGGTCTGTGCTCTTACTGTGGGTTCTGCTTTCATGCATAACAGCCTGGGTGTCATCGGGGAAGGGAGCGGCGTGGCTGTGCACGTCCACCACCGAACATCACTCTATGCCTGACACCACCGTGAGGCTCAGGGATGAAGCCAACCCCACTGAGGACAGCTCAGAGTCCATCAGCACAGGGAGGGGGCCTCGTTCATGCCTCAACACACATGTCCTCAGGGCAGCCCTGGGCCGGCCTTTCCCCATCCTGATAAAAGTCACTACCTCTAACCCCGTTGACAGCCTCCCTCAGAACCCCACACACAAATCAGCTCCTAAATTGCAGCTGTTGCTGCCTCTCAGGCCCCTGGGCCTTGAATGAGAGCTATACCTTGGGCCTGTGGACACCAAGGATTCTAGTCGGTGGTCAATGTGTCCCTCCGCTGCCCTACGACCCCCACCCTAGTGCTCCAGAAAGGTGACCCTCGACAGCTCCTCCTTCCACAGACCTCCTCCCCTGATAGATTTTTCAGCAGCTCTGGCTTTTTTACCCACAAAATGCAAAGGATTTTATGCAATTGACAGATTATAAAAATCTGTCAATTTTTATAAATTATAAAAATTATAAAATAGGTCTATCAAAGTAATTTTTCTTCTCAAGGGAAAAGACCTCCCCACCATCAACAGGTGCACAGCTGTGCTCACCATGCACGGGATGGGGGTTGCTTTATCCTCTTCCAGGACAGAATGAACCTTCCCTCTCCCCCAAAGCCAGCCTCCAAATCCAGGAACTCAAGTTGTAGTTAATTGTCCCAAGGCAGCTGGGGGCAGGACCCTACCCTGGGGGCAGGATTCCAATGAAGGCTATCCAGGGAGTGGAGGGAGGCCTGGGGCATGGGGGTGGGGCACGGTCTCCTTGCAGACACTGACCTCTCCCTGCTCTGACACCCTCCTCTGGTGGGGCTTGGGCCGGCCCAGGGCCTGCACTTCCCATGGGGAGCTAGAGGTCTGTCCCAGAGCACTGTAGCTGGGCACAGTTGAGCACACATTCAGGGTCCAGGCTCAAGGACTCAGAGACCCAAGGGGTCTCCTTCCAGGATGATGCTGGGACAATTCTGAGGCCCTTGCACACCCTGCTTTCTCTCTGAAGATCCTGTAGCTCTGAACAGCACGTCCTCATTAAAAAAAATGCATCCCAGGGACTGTGGACATGGTGTTGCTGGGAGGAGGGTCTGGGTGAGCGGGGCATAGTGAAACAGAAGTGCTGGGAAGAGGAGGGCATGGTCCCTTTGAATAATATGGAAGGGGGAAGGGCGTGGTCCCTGGCTAGGGCTCCACCCCAGGGCCTGTGCCCACAGACCTAGATGAGGACACGCATTTTTGTTTTCCTGCCCAAATATTGCATTTCCCAAGACCACCCTGGCCTGCTACGCCCCCATCCTGTGCCTATATAAACCGTGAGACCCTAGCAGGCAGACACACAGGTGGCCAGACACCAAGAGGAACACGAGAGGCACCAGGAGGCCACCAACTGGCGAAACGAGGCAGAGTGTGGCCAGGGCTGTCAGAGGAGAGCCCGGGGTGCTGAGCAGCCTGACTCCAGGGGAAAACCTTCCCACTCCATCCCCTTCTGGCTCTCCCATCTGTTGAAAGCTCCTTCCACTCAGTCAAACCTTGCACCCATTCTCCAAGCCCAGGTGTGATCTGATTCTTCCGGTACACCAAGGCAAGAACCAGGGATACAGAAAGCCCTCTGTCCTTGTGACACGGTGGAGGGGTTAACACAAGCCTATAGACGGCAAAACTAACAGAGCACCCTGGAACACACGCCCACTGGGGCTTCAGGAGCTGGAAACATCCACCCCTAGACACGGCGGTGGAGTCAGGAGCCCCACAGCCTGCCCGTCTGTCTGCTCCCCTAGAGGTTTGAGCAGCAGGGCATGAAGAATCGAACCACTCCCCCATCACACATCCTGCGAAGGGCACAAGGGGACTTTCCCCGTTGCAATAGGGTGACCGTGCTTTGACCCAGAGCCCACAGCAAGCACTCCATTAACCAAGGGCTTTTTCCAGGATATGGGCTCCTATCCTTGCTGCTCCTGCCCTGGAGATGTGGGCCCGAGCCCAGGGCTTCCCCCCGATGTCAGCAGGCAACAGTGGGGGTGTCTGGAAAGAGGCCAAGCAGGGCTGGCATGAAGTGCTTTGGGAGACCCCATTTTGTGTGAAAATGGGGCCGGGGAGGTCATTTGCCCAGGGTGCACCTCCAGGCCTCAGTGGAAGCAGGAATGGTCTCACTGAGGCCCACCCAGTCCTCTTGGCCACAGAAACTTCCTGAAGCAATCCGCCAAGAAAAGTGTGCCAAGGGCGGCTTCGTTTCCTGGATCCTCGGACACATTCTAGATAGAAATCTCTCCCTGTGAACACCACGCCCGGAGCAAAGTTGCCTTCATGATTAGATAAATTATAAACCATTCCATTTATCGGTTCATCTCTCTAATAAGACTTCCGTGAGACCTGGTATCTGCCACGACACACGGATCCCGCACCTTTAATGAATGGGAAGGGAATGATGCTGCCTTAATCTCCCCCAGCCTGAGATAAAAGAATTACTCTGTTTACTTTGGATTAGAGAAAAGCTTTGACCTTGAGTTGGGAGTCATTGTTTTCTGAGTCAACTTTCAATTGGAAACATTGTTGTTTTTCAAAGAAAGCCAGAGCCCTGAAAATGTAGCAAAGCGCAAACAATGCCTGGCCCACTGCAGACCTGGGCAAACCAGGGGCCGCTTTATTAAAAGAAAATAACTGATTTCAAAATGTTATTGCAGCCAGAGACTGAGGCCAGAGGCAACGTGTTTGCTCATCTCCTGCAGCTGCCTGGGGCTGATCTCCGTAATGCATGCCTTAGCAATAATTAGATCCTTAGTAGGCTAATTATTTTGTGAATAAAATCAAACAAAATCAAGTAATTAAACAACAGAGATGTCTAAGTCCCATCCTGAATGTTCCTGAGAGCCCAATTCAAAGAGGGGTTTAAAAATAAATAATGGTGTGACAGAATTCGCCGCCCCCAGGCCAAGGCTCGAGGCTCCTGGTGGCAGATGGAGACCAAGTGTTGGGAGCCCTGGTGTCACTGAGAGACTTGCTGGGTGCATGCGAAGCCTGCACAGGCCACCTGGGAGTGCCGGTCATTTTCCGCTTTGAACCTGAGTCCCAGCTGGCAGAGCAGGGCCCCAGGCCCACCTATCAGCAGCAAGTTCAGGTTGGTGGTGAGGGATGGCCAGGGCCTGGAGACAGATGGTCTCTGTGCTGGGCTGGCACCTTGGCAGTGAACCCAGGGTCCTCGGGGGTCTCTTTGGTGAAGTCTTGACTCTGTCCAGTGCACAGGGTAGCTACCGGATGCTGAGTGCACTGCCGGCACTGTCCAGATGGTCTCCCTCTCCCTGCCGGCCTCTGATTTGCTTTTTTGGTTTTTGTTTGTTTGTTTGTTTTGTTTTGTTTTGAGAGATGGAGTCTCGCTCTGTCACCATGGCTGGAGTCCAGTGGTGTGATCTTGGCTCACTGCAACCTCTGCCTCCCAGGTTCAAGCGATTCTCCTGCCTCGGCTTCCCAAGCAGCTGGGACTACAGGCGTGCACCACCACACCCAGCTAATTTTTGCATTTTTTAGTACAGATGGGGTTTCACTATATGTTGGCCAGACTGGTCTCGAACTCCTGACCTCAGGTGATCTGCCAGCCTCGGCCTCCCAAAGTGCTGGGATTATAAGCATGAGCCACTGTGCCCAGCCCAGGCTGTGATTTGTGTGACCACCTGCTCCCAGGCGAGGCTCCTCAGTGGGTGGACCTGTGTTCACCGAGGCCCCACATTCCTTCACTCCGCAGACTCAGGACGGGCGTTCAGCACCAGCTCTTTATTTCAGGAGTGGGAAAGTGCACGCCGTGATGGCAGCAGATGGTGGAAACTGGGCCAACAGTCCGTGAGGAGAGGACGGCCGGGGCTGGCCTCAGATGGTGACCCTGGCACTGGCCCAGGCACCAGAGTTGGCTCTGGAGGTGCCGAACCAGACGGGGCTCCCTCCTTCTGGCTGCCTGGCCGGGTGTCTTCCGAACACACTCCCTGGGCAGCCCCTGCACCTTCTGTGCTGGGAGCTCTGGGAGGAGCATGGTGGGGTGGGGAGGTGCCAGAGGGCAGCCACCCCTCAGAGGGGGCCAGACAGGCCTTCCTGGCAGGCTCAGAAGCCAGGCTCTGGGCTTATCTTGGCTCAACGCGGAGGAGCGCCCTGCCCCACGCCTGCTGGGGTCAGCAGATTGCCTGGGGCCCGACAGAACCTTCTGGAAGTATGTTCTTGCTTCTGGTGCAAGGGAAACAGGCCATTTCCCACATAAAAATGTGTTCTACTCTTTCGTTTCTTAACTCATGTGTTCAACTTAACTTCCACTCAATGACTGCTGGCCAGGGGCGGCCTCCATAGCTGAGGACCCAAGACAGGCCAATGTGGAATTCTTGGAGTTTCCGTGGAGACCAGGAGTCAGCGAACTTGTTTTACAGCGGGGTAAATGGTAGGGGATAGTAACGGATATTCTGTAAAGGTCAGCTCTGTCTATAACCAGGAAAAGATTGGAAATTATTTAGGCGTTAGGGACACACGGCCTGTTACTCCTCAGCTGCCGCTGTTGCTGCGTGCAAAGCCCCAAACATCAAACACACGGGCGTCGCTATGTTCCAACAAAACTGTATTTCTTACGTTGAAGGAGACTCAGATTTAGCATTAGGGCCACGGCTGGAGGTGATACCTCTCATCAGGGTCCATGTTCGTACTCAGCTTCCTCTGTGGCAGACATGGCTCCGGCCTCCTCAGCACAGTCACCGTCCGCTACTAGCACGGCGGGTCTGTCCTTTCTGAGCGCCCTGGGCAGCCTGTGCAGCAGGAGCCGATGCTGTCACCTGCACATGGCTGTTCCCTCCTGCAAACCACCCAAGGGTCTTCACAGCAGCGATGGCAGAAGGGAACCCTCAGGATGGCTGACAACGTGACAGCTCACTCTGTGCATCAATTAATAATTTATTATTGGTCAAGGGCGGTGGCTCACACCTTGACCGAGCACTTTGGGAGGCCGAGGCAGATGGATCACTGGGGCAAGAGATGAGACCATCCTGGCCAACATGGTGAAACCCTATCTCTTCTAAAAATACAAAAATTAGCTGGGCGTGGTTGTGCGCACCTGTAATCCCAGCTACTCGGGAGGCTGAGGCAGGGGAAGTGCTTGAACCTGGGAGGTGCAGGTTGCAGTGAGCCGAGATTGCACCACTGCACTCCAGCCTGGGCGACAGAGTGAGACGCATCTCAAAATAATAATAATAATAATAATAATTTCTTTTCATACTCAGAAGTAAGCAAGCAAGGTATCACTTAAACAGAATTGCAAACCAAACGTTCGGTGTAGAGCCCACATCTGCTTCTCGGAGACAAGGTAGTTAAATGGGTGAGACTTGAGTCCTGGGGAAACGGAGGGGGCAGACTGAAATTCTCTTTCACAGCCATTTCCATGTGGGCCATTTGCTTCACTGAAATTGCAGTTTTTACATCTGCTTTTTAAAAAGTTACTTCTCAAGTTTCTGGCATTAGTGAGGCAACAAGTACAAACATTCATTCCAGGCCTCTTGAAATGATAGCTCTCCTCCGTGGGGCCACAGTTCCCAGCAACCAATCCCACCTAGAAAATAGGTCATATGATGCCAGGCACATGGGGTGGGTTCCCAACCCAGCCGGGCAGCGTTTTTAAGCATCCTTTTCTCCAAAGAAATCAAGCTT